>NW_027437221.1:0-392500 GCF_033239565.1 Halichoeres trimaculatus | reverse complement strand
TTTCAGTTCTCTCCCTGGGATGCCTTTTTCTCATCCCTCTCCTATACTCTCTATATCACTCTCTCTCTCCCTCTTTCTCCCCTCTCTTTTCTTCACCTCATCCATACCTTCTCTCTTCCCTCCTACCAGAGGGAGAAGAGGCAGGTAAGAGCCCAAACCCTACATCGGGTGGGGTGGATGTTGTCTTACACAGGACTCACCACCTTGGCTCTACCTCCTCGACACCAACCCTTTCAGTCCTCTTCCTGTAATACCTCTTCTCACCTTACTCACTCTCTCTCCCTCTCTTCCACTTGTTCACTCTCCCTCTCTCTCTCTCTCTCTCTCTCTCTCTCTCTCTCCCCCTCTTGCACACACTCCCTCCCCCTCAAACCAGGTTTGAACGTTATCCTACCCAGGATGAAGGCTTGTCTAAATTCGCCCTCTACATCGAGGCACCAAGTCTTTCAGTTCTCTCCCTGGGATGCCTTTTTCTCACCCTTCTCCTATACTCTCTATATCACTCTCTCTCTCTCTCTCTCTCTCTCTCTTCCATCTTTTTCCCCCTTCTCTCTCTCGCTCCAAACCAGATCTGAACGTAATCCTACCCCGGATGAAGGCTTGTCTAAATTCGCCCTCTACATCGAGGCATCAAGTCTTACAGTTCTTTTCCTGGGATAACTTTCCTCACCTCCCTTGCTCTCTCACTCCTTCTCACTGTACTTTTCTCTCTCTCTCTCTCTCTCCCTCTCTCTCTCCCTCTCTCTCCCTCTCTCTCCCTCTCTCTCTCTCTGGCTGATCTCCAATCTATCCACACACATAAACATATCTTTGAATGAAAGACAAAATACCCACACCCCAACTAACCATCCACAACTGTAAACGACATGATCATCCCACCCCTTGACAGCTGTCAAAACATGAGAACCTCATGGAATCAACCGACAGACTGACAGTCATCAGATCCAAGATGGCCGACAAGATGGCCGACAAGACTCCCCTCAACAGAGGATTCTTAACTTAGGACATTAAGATACCCAAAACAAGAAAAGGAAAAAACAGCTGTTAACTCCCGTACTAAATAACAACACTTTAAACACACAAAGAAGCGAAAAACACATAAAACAGTAAACATGAAACTCTAGACCAATCAAAACACTTTCCCTCCTGTCCCTCACAAACGACCCACACACCAGGAGTCAGGGGAGCAGCCACACCAGTGGGCTGGGAGCCAAGACCCAGTCACAGCAGATCACTCCAGCTCCAGGGTCATCCTGTTGAGCTCCCTCTGTTTAAAACAAATACTAAATGGGCCTTGCTCATTGTTGAAAAATAACTCAATCAATTTTTTAGTAAAAATGCTTTTTTTGTTACAAAATTAGAAAAATAAAAACAAAGGGGACCCTCCCTACTATATAAATCATCCATTAACACTTCTCAGCCACTCAAAACACAACCAAAAAGATGTAAATGTAACACCCTGAAAAACAAATCTAAAATAAAACCCAGGAAAAACATCCCAAACGGCCACCACAAAAACCAAGAAGGTCCCCACAGAACAACAACAGGACAGATCCCTCTTCCTTGACAGCTGCCAAAACATGAGAACCATAGAGAATCAACCGATCCTCCTGACTAGATTGAACTTAAAAACATATAAAAGATGAATAAAGAAAAGAGAAAAACACAAACTGACCAAGATCAAAACTCAGACAAACCTTACAAACACCCTAAAAACACAAAAAATGGACATAACTCCAAAATTACTTGACTGGAGATCTCCAGCCAATCAGAGGACTGGAACCCGACACACCCACCACACCCAAAGAGAGCAACCATGAGTCAGGGAGACAGCACAGGCACAGACCCAGGGAGCAAAATTCAACCCAAAACATCAATCCCAGGACATCACACCAGTGGAGGCTTTTCAGAAGACAGGTAAACCACACCACTACACTCAAAATACACATTTCCATCTTCATGAGGTGAGCGGTGTATGGACCCATGAAGTTTGGACAGGAACTTGCTCAGAGCGCTCTGGGGCTGTGCGGTGTATGGAGCACAGAGCGTATCCTGACAAGTCTCCCAACGAGACGGGCAGGACCCAGAGCCTTCAGTCCTGATCGACTTGACCATGGATACCTTGCGGTGCTAACGATTGGTCAATGTGGGTCAGGCGGTACGTAAGCGGCCCTCCTGTGTTCCGATTCTAGGACAGCACTGCAGGAAGGGTGGCCCAGGGTTTCAGGGCCTTAAACGTAACCCAGTCTTCTATGAGGAATAGCCTCACCCACACACCAGTCCATACTGCACCACACACACTTCAATTTGAAAATCCACTCAACAAAAATTGGACTCCTTCAAATTGCCACCTTCCTCCAAAACATCACATCCCCTGATCCAGGCGAGGGATCAGGCCGTGGATGCAACAGGACCCTAGGGAGCCTCTACAAAAAACAGTATTTACAGTTGTTAACTCAGCACATCAGAGATTTTCCTCCAAACACCCCCTCCCCACAATTTTTTTTAATTCAGAACATTTTTCCTGTCATTTAACAATTATAGACATTTATTTAAGACTTACCCTAAATAACCCTAGCCCTAACCCAATTTTATGGAAAAATGTTTTCCTCAACTCTAAAATTTTCTACAAACTCTTAAAAATATTTTTCAAAAAGACTTCACAAAAAATTACCAAATTGGCTACAGAACACACACGGGTCCTGATCAAACCCGTGGGGCCTTCCTTGAGAGAGGGTGTCTAGTGATAAAGGGCCGAAACATCCGATGACCTCAAGGTGCACTACTGAGGACGTGTTCTGAAATTTAGTCCTAAAAACAATCCAGCGCTGGACCAATGTAAAAACATAAATCATAAATTAATATATTCCTTACTATAAAATATTCTGTTCAAACAATTTTACTATCTTACCAAAAACATTTTTAAGCTTTACTCCACTTATTCTCCTTTATCATTTACTTATTTTGACACCTTCACATATATTTATTTATATCAATTTTAATTTACATCTCAAGCCCTAGACCCTTAAGTCTAATACCTAATCTCCACCTGGCCCTGGGGACCCCACCCCCCTGTCAGTACTTTGCTCTCCACTAGGCCCTAGGGACCCGATCCTCCTGTCGGTGCCTTGCTCTCCACCAAGCCCCGGGGACCTGACACTCATACCTGTGCCTTGCCCTCCACTGGGCCCCCGCGAGCCCATACTTAAGCCCCCCCTCCGCCCTAACCCTAAACTTGACCCTGACCCTAACCCTAAACCTAACCTTTACCCGAACCCTAACCATAACCCTGACCCTGACCCTAACCCCAACCCTGACCCTAACCCCAGACCTAACCCTAACCCTACTATCCCTAAACCTAACCATAACCCTGACCCTGACCCTGACCCTTACCCTAACCCTAACCCTAACCCTTATCCTGACCCTAACCCTAAACCTAACCCTAACGCTTAGCCTAACCCTGACCCTGAACCTAACCCTAACCCTTATCCTGACCCTTATCCTGACCCTAACCCTAAACCTAACCCTGACCAAACCCTAACCCTAACCCAACTATCCCTAAACCTAACCCTAACCCTAACCCTAACCTGACCCTAACCCTAACCAAACCTAACCCTAACCCTAACCCTAACCCAACCCTAACCCCAACCCAACTATCCCTAAACCTAACCATAACCCTGACCCTAACCCTAACCCTTACCCTAACCCATTTTTATGAAAACATAACCCTAACTCCTCCCTACACCCTAAACTGAATCATTTGAACTTGAGGCCTAAACCGAACCAGTCACACCAAGTTTATAACCTAACCCTAAAATAACCCATTTTTATGAGTATACAACCATTACCTAGTCCCAGACCCTAAAATTAACCATTTGAACTCGAGGCCTAAACCGAACAGGTCGCACCAAGTTCATAATCAATGCCGGAAAAACCTTAACCCAAAACTAACCCCTAAGCTTAACCAAATTTGGGATCTTTATGAAAATTGAACCATAACCCAGCCCTTGACCCTAAACTGAACCATTTGAACTTGAGGCCTAAACCGAACCAGTCACACCTAGTTTATAATCTAACCCTAAAATAACCTTTTTTTATGAATATACAACCATTACCTAGTCCCAGACCCCAAACTCAACCATTTTATCTTGAGGCCCAAACCATACCCTAAACTCAACCATTTGAACTTGAAGCCTTTTGCACTTAAAAATATGAACCCAAAACATGAAAACCATATCACACCATCTGCCCCCCCCCCCCCCCCCCAACACCAACACCACATACATGTACACACAAAGACACACACATCTCTCCACACACGCTCCTTCATCTCCCTCCCTCTCACCTCTAACTGTTTCATTTCCAAAGAGGGTCAAGGTTATTGACAAGGAACCATGGATAGACAATACGCGCCGGCCCGTGCAAGCCCTTGACATTCCCATTCAACCAGCCAGTCGATTGATGAACCGGGGGGTGTCACTGTAAATTTCCCCTAACCTAACCCTAACCCAAACCTTACCCGTCAACTGGAGCGACTGTACAAAAAGACTGGACTCACTGTACACTCCCAGATGTACATGGATCATCTTCAACTAATGTTGAAGAACTCCCTCATTACAGCAAAATCCTCATATTACTCAAATCTCATTAACACTGGTACAGGCAACAACAGAGTCCTCTTTTCCACAGTTAGTCACCTACTCCAGCCCCCTAAAACCCTCTCTCCAAACATCTCCACTGATCAGTGCACTGCCTTCCTGGATTTCTTCAGCTCCAAAATCAACATCATTCACCAAGAACTGGCCTCATGCTGCACCTCCTCAAATGATCCACCCTGGATGATCACCACTGCCCAACATCCCATCAGCTCCCTCTCTGACTTCACCCCAGTTTCAGAACACACCATCTCCGAACTCATTCATAAAGCCAAAACCACCACCTGTCAGCTCGACCCTCTTCCCACCTCCCTTCTCAAAGCCTGTCTGCCATCCATTACCCCCATGATCACTAACATAATTAACTCCTCCCTCATCACTGGTACTATACCCCCCGCTCTCAAGCTGGCAGCAATCACACCTATCCTGAAAAAACCCAGTGCTGACCCTGCCGATCTTAATTGTTACCGTCCCATCTCCAACCTCCCCTTCATCGCCAAAACTCTTGAAAGGGTGGTTTCTGCACAGCTGCAATCTCACCTCGACACTAACAACCTTCATGAACCCTTCCAATCTGGCTTCCGTCCAAAACACAGCACTGAAACAGCCCTGGTCAAAATCACCAACGACCTCCTCTGTGCAGCTGACTCTGGATTACTCACTATCATCATCCTCCTCGATCTCAGTGCAGCATTCGATACCATCTCCCATCCACTGCTCCTGGACCGCCTGGCTGGCATTGGGATCACTGGTGCTGCACATTCCTGGTTCACATCTTACCTCACCGACCGCCAACAATTTGTACAGCTAGGGAACCATAAGTCAGGATGTTTGGGTGTTTCACTGGGTGTTCCCCAGGGGTCAGTCTTGGGTCCACTTCTCTTCATCATTTATCTCCTACCTCTGGGCACAATCCTCCGCCACCATGGGGTCCACTTTCACTGCTACGCCGACGATACTCAGGTCTACATCTCATCCAAACCTACCGCTGCCATCCCTCCCACCTCCCTCATCTTCTGCCTGGAAGATATTCGGAGCTGGATGAGCAGGAATTCCCTGAAGTTCAACAGCAATAAAACAGAGGCCCTGCTCATCGGCTCCAAATCCACCCTCACCAGAGGGCCCTCAAATAAAATGTATTATTATTATTATTATTAGATAGATAGATAGATAGACAAATACTTTATTGATCCCCTGTAGGAGAAATTCAATTGTTCAGCAGCTGTTCATACACACACATACTCATTCAAAAACAGGTTAAAAAAAAGTTACTAACTATATAAATATAAATAGATAAAAAGATAAAAGAAGTGCACATGTTCAGACTGAGCTGTTATACAATCTTAAAGTAGCAGGAACAAAAGATTTCTTAAACCGCTCTGTTCTACTCCTTAGAGACAGGAGCCTGTCACTGCGTTTGCTCCTCTGAGCCGACAGACATTGGTGTAGTGGGTGCCTGGTGTTACTCAGGATGCCCTGCATGAGAGTCCGCATCCTTCCCCACAGAGTCCACCCTCCTCCCCATCACAAAAACACACCTTATCGAGCCGGTTCCTGTCCCTCAAGGTCATACTGCCCCCCCAGCAGACGACCCTGAAAAACACTGCACCGGCTACAACAGACTGATAAAAGATGTGCAGCATGTCCCTGCTCACATCAAAGGCCCTGAGCCTCCTCAGAAAATTCTTGTAAAGGGAGTTTGCCTGCACAGACCAGTCCAGCTTGTTGTCGAGGTGAACTCCGAGATACTTATATGTTTTAACCACCTCAATTGTCTCACCATCAATGGTGATTGGTTGATGTGAGGGCCTCCTGCTGAAGTCAATGATCATCTCCTTGGTTTTTGCTGTGTTCAGGATCAGACCATTACTCCTGCTCCACTCTGTGAAAGAGGAGATGACTCCTCTGTACTCCCATTCGTCCCCTCCCTCCACACATGCCACTACAGCCGTTTCGTCAGAATATTTCTGGATGTGGCATGCCGTGGACCTGTAGGTGTGGTCCGCTGTGTAAAGTGTGAAGAGAAAAGGAGACAGTACTGTCCCCTGTGCCCAGTGTTGCTCACCAGGGTTTGTGAAACACTGGTCCCCAGCTTGACATACTGCAACCTGTCTGTCAGATAGTTGTAAATCCACCTGACAAAGATGGGACCCACACCTATCCTCTCCAGCTTCTCCTTTAACCTCTGAGGCTGAATTGTGTCAAAAGCACTAGTGAAGTCAAAAAACATAAGCCTCACATAGCCCCCAGTCCCATCCAGAAATGACAAAGACTGGTGGAGCAGGTACAGGACTGCATCATCCACCCCCATGTTCTCCTGGTAAGCAAACTGCAGCGGGTCCAGCACCTGCTCTACCTGAGGTCTGAGCAGTCGGAGCAGTAGCCTCTCCATAGTCTTCATTATAACAGACGTCAGGGCTACTGGTCTGTAGTCCTTCATCCCTGCCGGCCTTGCTACCTTGGGCACTGGTACAAGGCATGAGGTCTTCCATAGAGCAGGGACACATCCAGTTTGAAGACTACGGTTGAAGATGGTTTGTAGAGGCACTGCCAGCTCAGAAGTCCCTCAGGATCCTAGGTGCTACTCCATCAGGTCCAGCAGACTTCCCTATGCGAACCCTCCTTAGCTCAATGCGCACCACATCCATTGAGAATGCAGCAGCAGCAGAGGTGGAGTAGCCGCTGGGTGGAGCAGGGCAGGAGGCAGCAGCAGCAGATGTGGAGTAGCTGCTGGACGGTGCAGAGCAGGAGGCAGAAGCAGAGGTGGAGTAGCTGCTGGGTGGAGCAGGGCAGGAGGCAGCAGCAGCAGCAGATGTGGAGTAGCTGCTGGACGGAGCAGAGCAGGAGGCAGCAGCAGAGGTGGAGTAGCTGCTGGACTGTGCAGAGCAGGAGGCAGCAGCAGCAGCAGCAGATGTGGAGTAGCTGCTGGACGGTGCAGAGCAGGAGGCAGCAGCAGAGGTGGAGTAGCTGCTGGGTGGAGCAGGGCAGGAGGCAGCAGCAGTAGCAGAGGTGGAGTAGCTGCTGGGTGGTGCAGAGCAGGAGGCAGCAGCAGAGGTAGAGTAGCCGCTTGGTGGAACAGGGCAGAAGCCAGCAGCGGAGGTGGAGTAGCTGCTGGACGGTGCAGAGCAGGAGGCAGCAGCAGCAGCAGATGTGGAGTAGCCGCTGGACGGTGCAGAGCAGGAGGCAGCAGCAGCAGCAGATGTGGAGTAGCTGCTGGACGGTGCAGAGCAGGAGGCAGCAGCAGAGGTGGAGTAGCTGCTGGGTGGAGCAGGACAGGAGGCAGCAGCAGTAGCAGAGGTGGAGTAGCTGCTTGGTGGAACAGGGCAGAAGCCAGCAGCGGAGGTGGAGTAGCTGCTGGGTGGTGCAGAGCAGGAGGCAGCAGAGGTGGAGTAGCCGCTGGACAGTGCAGAGCAGGAGGCAGCAGCAGATGTGGAGTAGCTGCTGGGTGGAGCAGGGCAGGAGGCAGCAGCAGCAGATGTTGAGTAGCCGCTGGGTGTACATGTAGAAGGGGTGGAGTCAAACCTGTTGTAGAAACGGTTGAATTCATTCGCTATGTGGGCATTTTCAGGTGTAGCCTTTCCCCTTCTCTTTGAAGCCTGTGATTGCCCTCATGCCTCTCCACACTTCTCGTGTGCTGTTGTTCTGTAACTTCCTCTCTAGTCTTTCTTTATAGGCTTTCCTTGCCCTCCTTGTACTCCTCTTCACCTCTTTCTGCGCCATTCTAAGCCTGTCCCAATCACCACTCCTAAACGCCTCCTTCTTCTTGTTCAAAACCTGTTTTAAATCCCTCATAATCCAGGGTTTATTGTTTGGAAAGCAGCGGATGTTCTTTACGGGCACCACCACATCTGTGCAGAACTTAATGTAGTCTGTGACACAGTCCACAGCTCTACTGAGGTCACAATTGTCCCCTCCGGAGCCCATAAGTATATTCCAGTCGGTAGATGTAAAACAGTCTCTCAGAGCTTCGGTAGACTCTGGGGTCCATTTTCTGACAGATCTACTTGTAATGGGCAGTCTCTTCACACATGGTGTATATGATGGTCTTAGGTGAATCAAATTGTGGTCGGACTTGCCAAGAGGATACGTCAGCATGATTGAAGTCCCCTTATGTTAAAATCAATGCATCCGAGTGTAGTGACTCAATTCCTGCGACAGCTTCCTGGATGACGTCACACGCTTCTGCTAGTGGTGGGATGTAAACAACAAGAACTCCCGAGGCAGATAGTATGGTCTTAAAGTAACCAACAGGAGCTCCACATTGGAACAACAGATCTTTGTCTTCACGGTTACGTGCTCAGGGTGACACCACCTGTTGTTCACCAACAAGGCAAGTCCACCGCCCTTTGTTTTACCACACGTCTCCGTATCTCTGTCCGCCCGTATCATTGTGAAGCTGGTTACATTGACAAGCAAATCGGCGACACTATCCGCTAGCCAAGTCTCCGTCAAAAAGTATAGGCAGCACTCACGGTAAACTCTGTCAGTCTTAACCAATCCCTCCAACTCCACGATCTTATTTGATAGAGAGTTTACGTTCCCCATAATAACTGACGGTATGAATGGTTTGTACCGCCACCTCCGTGCCTTCAGTTTGGCTCCTGCTCGGCAGCCGCGGAAAGGTTTCTTTATCTCCGGCGGGATCCAATGCTTAATACCAGCCGAAGTGTATCCCAGCCGAAGCAGTTCATCTCTTGAGTACTTAAACATGCACATCTTGAGAAATAAAACGCAGTTTCACTTACATACTTTAGTACAAACTCAAGCTGCTCGAACTAGCTGCCACCGCAGTTGGCGCATGCGTTCCACGCGTTCCACCGTCAGGAGGAATTGTGGGAAAATCTGAAGCAAAGACATGTAGGAGCATTTCTTTGAGGAAGAGTGGAGGCAGAGATCGAACGACTTCATTAGTTTCTCTGAGACAAATAAGAAGCTTCAGCAGTCTGAGTTCTTCACATCAAGTGGATGTTAGTTCTGACTTCATCTACTTTAAGGGACTGAACCAAATGTGAGTCTGAGGCAGCCCGAAAACCTGCCCAGTCCAACTCCTCATGCCTCCACTTTCCCTTACACCAACAAGAATTCAGCACTCATGGTAAACATTGCGCTGAGAGACTTTTTGACTTTCATGCTCAGAAAAGCTCCCAAAATGTACAAAACAAATAAAAGTGAAAGCTCAGAAAAAGATTAAAAGAAAAACTGGATAACAAAAGACTGAGCTTCAGTCAGTGAACTGACCTCAGAGTCTGCAGTCTGCAGTGTGGACTCTCCAGGCCGCCTGACAACAGACGTACTCCTAAATTCCCCAGTTTATAGTTGTGATTCAGGTCCAGCTCTATGAGATGGGAGGGGTTGGACTTCAGGGCAGAGGCCACAACTTCACAGTGAATCTCTGAGAGGTCACACTGTGAAAGTCTGTAATAAAGTGAGTTAGAATAAGAGAGGACTCTTTAAACCATGAATATGTTTGATGAGATCAGAGTGGATCAGATCCTGTTTAGACTACGTCATCAGAAAGATCAGAGTCTAAACCATCTGAAACACATTAGGGACAAAACACATCATTTTAGACTTCTCCAGAGGAATCAGGATTTAAAGTCTGTTTATTTTTTATTTTCACATCAAAACTCTTCTATCAGACTGATTTGTACACTGTAAACCCAGATAAGTTGAGTTTTTCGTTGAAATGATTTAAACCTGTTACCTTAAAAAAAACTAAGAAATGAAATATAAAACCTTAAGTTAATTTAACTCAACATCTGAAGTAGTTACAATTATCATGGAAAATCATTCTACTGAATGTCTTCAATCAAATAAACCTGATGCCCATTTGTTGCAAATAAAAATATTTGGTAATGTTTAAAAAATGCTGTATATCACTGTTAAACATAACATGTTGACCTTTCTCAAAAGAGAAATATGGAAACTTGTTGCCTCCAAAAGGTAAAGTAATGCTAGAGTAACTCAGCTTTACTTGTCAATGAAGCCTGGAGAAACCAAGTGCTTATCTAAACTTGAAGCATGCCTCAAAGACGTAAGGTCATGGATGAGCAGAAACTTCTTACTGCTGAACTCAGAGAAGATTGAAGTCATTGGTCTTGGGCCTAAGTATCTCAGAGAGGCTTTCTTGAACAACATCACTGCCTTGGACGACATCAGCTTGGTTTCCAGCACCACTGTCAGGAACCTGGGAGTTCTTTTCGATCAGGACCTGTCCTTTAACTCTCACTTCCAACAGGTCTCAAGGACAGCATTTTTTCATCTTCCTAAAATCAAGAAAATTAGACACATCTTGGACAATGAAACTAGTCGATGCTTTTGTTTCTTCTTGGCTAGACTATTGTAACTCTCTTTCATCCAACTGTCCTAATAAGTCTATTAGGACTCTTCAGCTGGTTCAGAATGCTGCAGCTCGGGTACTGACTTGGACTAGAAGGAGAGAGCACATCTCTCCAGTGTTAGCGTCTCTACACTGGTTACCTGTAAAATCTAGGAAAGAGTTTAAAATTCTTCTTCTGACCTACAAAGCGCTTAATGGCATTGACCATCCGAGCTTGAAGAGCTAATTGTTCTGTGTTATCTGCCTAGGTCACTGCGTTCTCAACATGCAGGTCTACTCCTAGAAACCTAGGGTCTTTAAAAGTAGTATGGGAGGTCAAGCCTTTACTTATCAGGCCCCCCTTTTCTTTGGAATAAATTGCCGGTTGAAGTCCGAGGGCGTACACGGTCTCATCCTTTAAGAGTAGACTTGGAACTTTCTTTTTTGATAAAGCATAGTTATAACTGGATCAGGTCTGAACCAGCTCTTAGTCATGCTGCTATAGGTTCAGACTGCCGGGGTGAAACTGACACACAGAGCTCCCATTTCCCTCTCTCTATCTGTCAGTCTAACTTCTAGTCTTACTGTCCTGTTATAGTTACTGACCATACACCTCTCTGGGAGGCTCTGAGTTTGTCTTGTAGGTTCCTCTGGATCGGTGAAAACGCTGTAAGCATAACAGGCCTGCAGGTAGTGCTATAACTGTCTTGTCCAGAAGCAGCTTTTGGGAGATCTCCACCAAAGTAGAGTTGAGCCGATTATCTGGTGTATTGGGGGATACCAAGTGCAAAAGTGGAGCAAGAGATGCACATTTTGTATGAAGACAGTCAGCAGATTTAGCACAATGAGCAGCTCAAGCACAACACGGTAGTTTGTGGCGATCGTAACAGCGGTACTGTTGTCCTGTTGTATACGCTGAGTGTGACGTCAGCGTTTCCACTGAAAACGCCGGCTGACTGTTAACATGGCAATGGTGTAGGCAGCTTTTCAGAAAAATCCCACTCTGGAGGCCATTTTCAAAAGTTTGTGTTTTAGGTCGGCTGAAACGCCATTTCCGTGTAAACACAAGGCTGAAACGCAACAAAACTTTTGCGTTTCACCCTAAAACCGTTGTCGTGTAAACGGCCCCTTTATCTTTCTCATCTAACCCATCACAGTCTCCTCAGATGTCGGTCTAACATGAGTCTGGTTCTGCCAGTTAAAGTGAAGTTTTTTCTCGCCATTTTAACTTACTAGATGCTGCAAAGTACTGTACTCATGGTGGGGTAAGATGAGATAAGACTCCTTATCTTGTCTTGATGTTGGGTTTCTGTTAATAAAATTCCATTGACATTCACAGGTCTAGACCTGTTAATGTTTCTGGAAAGTGTCCTTAGATGACGTTTGTTATGATTTGGCGCTATACAAATAAAGACTGATTGATTGAATGCTAACTTAAATAAAACCAGTAAATACAGCTAGATTACTTGGTTCCTTGGGATTTTTTTAAGTAAATGCAACTTAAGTAATGCTTTATGATAACTTGTTTTCTTGTTCTGCACTATAAAAAGTTTATGCTCAGCTGGGTCTTATATCCACAGCGTCCCCTCCTCTCTCATGGTTACAAAAAAATCAGTTCTAATTTCATAACTTTAGTAACTGTGATTGAGGAGTGAAGGAAGTAGATATGAGACCCCACTGTACATTGATACATTATTCCTCAGGGGCCACAGGTTGTTTGAGCCCCACAGCACTGACTGGTGATCTATGCTCCATGGTCATGGGTCTTGTACCTATTGACTTCTGCAGACTGCCTAATGCCAAATTCTGAGTTTAAGTGTGAAATCTATTTTTTGGGAGACACAGAAAGCCAGCCCATACCAGGTAGAGCATAGACAGCTGATCAATGCCACAAGGAGCAAGGACAGCTGGTCCATGCCATGAAAAGCACAGACAAACAGTCCATGCTCTGACACACAGACAAATGGTCCGTGTCAGGTGGAGCACAAACAGCTGGTGCCACTGCTGCACATCTAGAAGTTCAGCAGGGTCTCACATCGACTCTGCCCCCTTCTGACTCACGGTTACAAAACACACTCACAGAAACTAATGATTTTAAGTTGTGCTTACGTAAACAGTAACAAAAGTTAAATCTACTGATAAATCATCAGTTTCAACACTGAAAACTCAGACACTTGAGTAAATTGAACTTACTAACAATTTTAAAATTTTCATAGCTCAATCCAGTTGAGTAATTTGGACTTCGGGGTTTACAGTGTAAAGTTGATCTCAGAGAAACTTACCGAGCCTTCCTGCAGTTCCTCACAGCTGGAAGCAGTCTTCGTCGTCCCTCCCATGACGTGTTGTACTTCTTTAGATCTAACTCATCCAGAACTTCCTCTGACATCTGCAGCATGTAGGCCAAAGCAGAGCACTGGATCTCAGAGAGTACCCTCTCTAATCTGCTCTCTAACTTCAGGAACTCTTGGATCTCCTGATGGACTGAGGGGTCCTTCATCTCCATAAGACAGTGGAAGATGTTGATGCTTCTGTCAGGAGAGACCCAATAACTGTTCATCTTCTTCAGGTTGTTGATGACTGTGTGGATCATCTCTGGACTGTTGTCTGTGTGACCCAGCAGACCTCCTAAGAGTCTCCGGTTTGACTCCAGAGACAGTCCATGAAGGAAGCGAACAAACAGGTCCAGGTGGCCGTTTTCACTGCTCAGGGCTTCCTTCATAGCTTCTTCCAGGAGGTCTGCCACAGTTGAGATTTCCTCCACAAAGTCTCCATATGTGTAAGGGTGTAAGGTGTAGACTGCAGCCAGAAACTCCTGAACACTCAGATGAACAAAGCAGTAGACTGTTTCTTGGAAGATCACACTCTCTCTTTTGAAGATCTCTGTACAAACTCCTGAGTACACCAAAGCCTCTGAGACATCCAGACCACAGCTCTCCAGGTCTTCTTGGTAGAACAGGATGTTTCCTTCCACCAGCTGTTCAAATGCCAGCCTGCCCAGCTTCAGGAGAACTTCTCCGTCAGCCTCCATCAGCTCCTGAGGGCTGGTCTGATGAGCCTCAGCGTACTTCTTCTTCCTGTGAGTCTGAACCAGCAGGAAGTGTGAGTACATGTCAGTCAGGGTTTGGGGCAGCTCTCCTCTCTGCTCTGTGCTCATCATGTGATCCAGAACTGTAGCAGTGATCCAGCAGAAGACCGGGATCTGACACATGATGTGGAGGCTCCTGGAGGTCTTGATGTGTGAGATGATTCTGCTGGACTCATCTTCATCCCTGAACCTCCTCCTGAAGTACTCCTCCTTCTGGGCGTCAGTGAAGCCTCGTACTTCTGTCAGCCTGTCCACGTGTGAAGGAGGGATCTGATTGGCTGCTGCAGGTCGAGAAGTGATCCAGACCAGAGCTGAGGGAAGCAGGTTCCCCTGGATGAGGTTTGTTAACAGCACCTTTACAGAGCACTGCTGTGTGACATCAGACACACGCTGAGTGCTGTGAAAATCCAGAGACAGTCTGCTTTCGTCCAGGCCGTCAAAGATGAACAACAGTTTACAGACAGCCAGCGTCTCTGCTCTCAGCTTCTCTAATGTTGGATGGAAAACATGGAGCAGCTTTAGGAGACTGTAGCGCTCGTCTTTGATCAGGTTCAGCTCCCTGAATGGAAGCAGGACCAACAGACTGAGGTCCTGGTTTTCAGAGCCCTCTGCCCAGTCCAGAGTGAACTTCTGCACTGAGAAAGTTTTTCCAATCCCAGCCACGCCGTTTGTCAGGAGCACTCTGATGACTTTCTGCTGCTCAGGTAAGGCTTTAAAGATGTCCTGGATCTTGATGGGAGTGTCCTGGAGGATCTCCTTCTTAGAGGCTGTCTCCAGCTGCCTCACCTCATGTTGGGTATTCACATCTTCACTGGGTCCCTCTGTGATGTAGAGCTCAGTGTAGATCCTGTTGAGGAGGGTTCCACTTCCTGTTTCATCACTTCCTTCAGTCACACGTTCACATCTCCTCCTCACACTCACCTTGTGTTCATTGAAAAGCTCCTGCAGTTCAGCTGGCTCTGAAAAAGACCAATCAGAGTGAGACAAACAAAGAGAATGTGAAAATGAAGGGATCGTTTCCATTAGCTCATCAATATGAAAAGATGTGCACAGAGTCCTCTCAGCTCTCTGTGTCCATGTGTGCAAACTAAAGCAAAAAGAAAAGAGAGAAGAAAGTGAATGAAGAGACAGAGGACAAGCTCATCAAAGTCAGACATGTGAGCTCTGAGTTCTTCTGGCTTTGAGTTTTCTCTCAGAGGAGAAAACAGATCAAAGAAGAAACAGCAGAGAGATCTGCTGGAGCAGACAAAGCATCAGGTTACATTTCACCTGGCTTTGAAATGTACTGATAATCCTAAAAATCTTTGTGCTGTGTGACTGAATCATGTCAGCCTCTTCAATCCTAACCTTGTGTTTCACACCTCTTCACACACAGGTGTACAGGCTTCCTTTGTTCAGGGCTGCTCGGACGGCCTGTCTCAGCTCCAGGTCCTGGTCTGGGTCAGAGAGAAAGAAGTTCAAGTTAGCTTCTTTGTCTGGATGAATTCAGCCTTCAGTCTGTGATGTGTTTGATTTGAAGCCTCTTAGTTTCATAACGCAAATCCTGTTTTTCCTGTCTGACTGTTTGATCAATCACAGGCAGACATTCCTTGTGGTCTTGTGATCAACACAAAGCTCACACTGTCTGACTGTCTGTGGCTACTTCACAGTCAGAGCCTTCATTTTCACAGAGCTGAACTCACCGACTGATCCACATCTGTCCCTCTGCTCCCATCAGACAGGGAAGACTCCCCGCTGTGGGAGACAGACAGGAACTAGCAAAGACTTCAGGGTTTCAGCCGTGCTCGCATTTTCTACAAACATTCAGGAGAGGAAACAGCTCCAGGGTCTTACTGTGGCTCTGTGGGTCCAGGTTCATCAAAGAGGTTTAGACTACCAGTTCTGGACCAGTCACTCCTCAGGGACACACAGCTGGGTCCTGGAGACTCTGCTCCCTGTGCGCTGGACTGAAATCTGCAAAAGCAAACTTGTTCTTCTAAAGAACTCATATATCTTTGACAGTTCGTCTGAGAAAAGAGAAAAATTCAGTTCAACAATTTTATTTAGCAGAAGCTTTTTGTCCAAATCAGCATACACCACTGAGCTGGGGTTTGGTGCCTTGCTCACCTTGACAAAGCTCAAGGAATAGGACTGACACCTTTTCAGCTCTCAGCCTAGTTCCTAATCTTGGTCCATGCAGGTACTTGAACTAGCAGCCCTCCAGTTACAACGTCAAATCACTATGGATTGAGCTAGTGCTGGACAGTGGCAGAAACTTGTCCCTTGGTCGTTTTGAAGATGGTGAAAGTATCAGCATAGACCACAGTTTATTATTATTATCCCTATTCTCACAGGATTAGTATGACGTGTGATGCTCTGGTAATTTAAGAATGACCCCCTGACATCAGTTTTTGGTGTGATTCATTCTCACAGGATCAGTGAAACCTGTAAACAACTTGGTGTTTCTCCTGTTTCTGAGTGAAAATGCTGCACAGATCCACCATGCTTTAGAAGCAGCACCTCACTCTGCAGCTCACAGCCAGCTGTATATTTAGATCTGAGAAGAAGAAGACGCCCACATCCAGCTTCATTAAAACTGTGGCTGAATCTCAATGTGATAAACTGCAGTTTCCTCTCTGCTCTCTTCTTCACGGCTCTGGAAGAACCTTCTGAGTCGCTATAACATTGTAATGTGATACTGATGAGTGTTTTTTTCTCGTGTGGCAGCAATACTCTTCAGTAGAAACCCATCAGCAGGCTTTGTTGAAGTCTTTTCACTGACATAAAAGAATGACTAAAATTCTTCAGTGGTTTTGTAAAACTTACTAAAAAACCTCAAATGAAAGAGAAAATGTCTTAAGTTTTTTGTCTTTATCAATCTGTGTTTTACATAAACTCACTACTTTTACCGATCAGGAGTGCTGACAGGCTGTCAACACTAAATTCAATTTTCGTTTCTCTTTTTTCTAATGGAGTACAGCTTTAAAATTTTGTTACACTGCATAAAGACATAATTGAGTTTCATCAGCCTATAGCCTCAGTTTGCCCTGAATCAATAGAGGTGCTGCTCTTCACTTCACAGAGAAAAATGAGACCACAGTGAGTAAAAATATGTGGGGTTGAAGGGTTTTAAGCAGGCTTCAGCCCTAAAGCACGTTTTCAATGGCCAGTGTGACGGCAACCGTCCTTGAGCACAATTCACTTCTCTGCTTTGGCATGCTTCAGAGAGGTGGGCTTTGGCACGGTTTACTTCATGCACAAGCACAAGCAGGCGGACAGCGCGTGAGATCCACGACTTATGATCACCGCGAGTGCATCTCTCGACAGTCATTTTAAACAAAGCGGGGATGTTAGAGGGCTGTGTCGGGCAAAAACAACTTGAAGTCTAAAAGTCCATAAAAGTTGCAGCAGTGCTCTCTGTGTCTCATTTTGCTGCCTCTGATGAGATCACGCTTCATGCAAACAGACGTTTCACCAGTGGCGAACCGTGGCCCCAGCCACTGGGCCTTCAGTAGGACCATGGGACCACACGTGGCAATAAACAATCAAAAAAAGAAATAAAAACAATAGCCAGAATCATGTGACATGGAAGTTTAGTATATTGATAGTTTTGTGGGATTATTAATTTATCATGTGCCTGAACACTGCAACACCTAACACAACTTCAAACAATTAAAAAATTACGATATTAAAAAAAAAAAAAAAACGGAGTTTCAAGTAATCCAGCAACCACACAGTCTTCTCCATTACTTTCCCCCATTTCTCTTCACGTTCTTCCAACTAGATCTTCTCTTTTCTCCTCACTCACTCACAGCTACAGTTAGGCGCTTATCCATTAAAGTGATACTCTGGGATGGAACAAGTTGGGTCCTTTCACAAGGTTTAGGGCAGAAATTACCCCTACAGCAGTGTTTTTGTGCAGCAGAAGCCCAGAGCGCTCGCACCCAACACCCCCTCCCTGCTCGTCAGCCGGTTTCCTCTGCAGTCAGACGGGGCCATATTTTACTTGACCAAAAACACAAATAAACGGACTCCCACCGAAAAAATCTGATATCAGTCTGCATTCACGCTTTATTGAGAGAATTTTCAGTGTTTTACTTTCACACAGAAACACCGCTAAATAAGGCTCTAATTCTCATCGTGTCTCTGCGTCCTGGCAGACTACCTGCATTTGTTTATATCTGGCACGCCGCGCACTAAGTCGTGAGCGCCTCGTAGCCAGCTGCGGCTCTGCAGCGGAGGTAGCGCCATTTTACGACACGATGAAAACTAGAGCCTTATTTAGCTGTGCTTTTGTGAGACAATCAGCATGGAACAAGAGTGCCGCAACATTGGCCAGCAGGAGACAGGGCCAGGAAACCTGGTTCACCTTGTATTTAGCTGCTGACATTAGCATAATGGGCTCACTTTGTTAGCTCTGCAAAGGCCATGAACTGCTTCTTTAGTCAGCAGCGAAGCTGGACAGGCATGTCTGATAATCTACATTAAGGAGCAATAAAACAGAGAAACCAACGCTGTTTACAACAATTTCATTTCAATTCTCTCATGAATATGATGGTGTGCTCCGAAACAGCGCATCAGTGCCAACCTGCTGCACACTGAGAGACTCCAAGAGCAGAAGAAATAAACAGGTGTTTCCATGTTCACGTCTTTGCAGGAACAAAAGTCATATTGATTAAGTGTTAGTGTTTGAATCATGAAGATTTATTGCTGTTACTATGGAAACTACAGGCGCAGTTAAACTGTGTTAAACTGTTCGTGGTTCTCTGCTCTGCTGAGAGGCTCAGAGCGCTCAGCGCTGACACACACATGGAGCACGGCACACGCAACCAAGACTCAAACACCTCAGTGAAGAGGGATGATGGACCAACATCTATAACATCTGTTAATGACATGCCATGTAAGGACGAGACACAGCTGATAGGGGGCCCCACCACATCACTGTGGAACAGGCGGTGGGACCAGAGCGCGCTAAGAGCGATGGGAGCTGAATAGCCAGCACAAGAGCTTGTGGAAGGGGAATAACATGAGATATGACAGTTTACCGCTGTTCTTCAATTCCATATCATAATGAAGTTGGCCCACAGTATACCGTGGACAACAGTAGAGTGGCCAGCACTAGATGAAGCTAGTGATGCTCTGACAGTGAGAAGAACTGAAAGCTGATAGCTGACAATAAGCTGTAAACATGCTGTTCTCAATGATCAAAAGAGTTCAGTGTGTCTGCTTTCAGCAGTGGTGGACAAAGCTCCACTCCACTACTTGAGTCAAAATGTTGATCCTCATGGTCACATCTTACCCCGCTACAAAGAAAAGAGGATTAGTCTAAATGTTATTCAAGTTAGAGTACTAAAGTACTTCCTTTGAAAAAGACAGGAGTATTTCGAAGTACAAATTCCATGTCCACCTCCGTGGCCACCACCTTATTGTGGTGGAAGGGTTTGAGTGCCTCAATGATCCTAGGAGCTATGTTGTCAGGGGGCAACCGCTCCTGGAAGGGTTTTTTAAGGCAAACAGGTCCTCGGTGAGGGGCCAGACAAAAAGCGGTCAAAGACCCCTAGTGATGAGTACTAACAGGATTCAGTTCACCCTGGCTGGAGGGTCACCAGTGCCTCACCCTGGAGCCAGGCCTGGGGTTGGGGCCCGCAGGTGAGTGCCTGGTGGCCGGGCCTTCACCCATGGGGCCTGGTCGGGCCAAGCCCAAATGGGTGACATGGGTCCATCCTTCTGTAGACCCACCACCTGCAGGAGGAGCCATAGGGGTCCGGTGCAATGTGGATCAGGCGGTTGTCAAAGGCGGAGGCCTTGGCAGCCTGATCCCAGGTTACGGAAACTGGCTTTTGGGACATGGAACATCACCTCTCTGATGGGGAAGGAACCTAAGCCGGTGCAGGAGTGAGAGAGATACCGGCTAGATATAGTTGGGCTCACCTCAACGCATAGCTTGGGCCAATCTTCTCGGGAGGGTTGGACTCTCTTCTTTGCTGGCGTTGCTCCAGGTGAGCAGGTGTGTGTTTACTTGTAGCTCCCCAGCTCTCTGCCTGCGTGTTGCAGTTTTCCCCGATGGAAGAAAGGGTTGCTTCTTTGTGCCTTAGGGTGGGAAAATGGGTCCTGAGCTGTTGTTTGTGCCTACCCACTAAATAGCAGCTCAGAGTACCCACCTTTTTTGGAGTCCTTGAGACGGGTGCTGGAAAACACCCCAACTGGAGACTCTATTGTCCTACTGGGGGATTTCAACGCTCATGTGGGCAATGACAGCATGACTTGGAGGAGCGTGATTGGGAGGAACAGCTTGCCTGATCTGAACCAGAGCAGTGTTCAGTTGTTGGACTTCTTTGCTAGTCACAGTTTGTCCATAACTAACACCATTTTCGAACATAGGGGTGTTCATAAGTGCACCTGGCAACAGGACACCCTAGGTTGCAAATCAATGATCGACTTTGTAGTATCACCTGATCTGCAGCCATATGTTCTGGACACTTGGGTGAGGAGAGGAGCAGAGCTGTCAACTGATCACCACCTGGTAGTGAGTTGGATCAGATGGCGGGGAAGATGCTGGACAGACCTTGCAGACCTAAATGAAGAGTGAGGGTTTGCTGGGAACGCCTGGCTGAGTACAATGTAAGTTTTGAACACTGGACCAGCTCTATACCCTTGCAAGGGTGCTAGAGGGGGCATGGGAGTTTGCCCAACCAGTCCACATGTGCTTTGTGGACTTGGAAAAGGCTTTTGACTCTGTCCCCTGAGGTATCTTGTGGGGTGTGCTTCGTGAATATGAAGTAGATGGCCCGTTGTTACAGGCAGTTTAGTCTCTGTATTTCCAGAGTGAGAGCTTGGTCCGTATCCCCAACAGTAAGAGCGCGGTCACACTGACCATCCAAACCGTGCCATGCTTAAGCACGATTGCCCCCCCACAGCTCTGTTTTCCAGCTGGAGAGTACGGCCAGCAGTCACACTACCCCAATATGAACCAGACTTTAGCGGGTATCATACACGTGCACAACCCGCCTATGTCATCGTGAAGCATCTGTTTACATGAAGCATGATCTCATCAGTGTCAGCACAATGATACACAGAGAGCACTGCTGCAACTTTTGGACTTATGGTGAGTCGTTTATGGCCAACACAGCCCTCTAACGCCCCCGCTTTGTTTAAAATGATTGTCGAGAGATGCGCTCGCGGCGATCATATGTAATGGATCGCACGCGCTGTCCGCCTGCTTGTGCTCGTGCATGTAAACCGTGCCGAAGCCCACCTCTTCGAAGCATGCCAAAGCACGAAAGCGAATCGTGCTTGAGCTCAGCACTGTTGCGGTCACACTTACCTTTCCAAATGTCCTTTACGGCACCAGTGTGACCGCGTCCTAAGTCAAACTTGTTCACAGTCAGGGCTGGACTCCACCAGGGCTGCCCTTTGTCACCCATTCTGTTCATTACTTTTATGGACAGGATTTCTAGGCCCAGTCAAGTGGCGGAGGGAGTCAGGTTCGGGGGTCTCAGGATCCCATCTCTGCTTTTTGTGGATCATATGGTCCTGTTGGCTTCATTGAACGCTGACCTCCAGTTTGCACTGAGGCAGTTTGTAGCCGAGTGTGAAGCAGCCGGGATAAAGATCAGCACCTGTAAGTCTAAGGCCATGGTTCTCAGTCGGAAAAGGGTAGACTGCCCACTCCAGGTTGGGAGAGAGTCTGTTCCCCAAGAGGGGGAGTTCAAGTATCTTGGGGTTGTTCAATAGTGAGGGGGAAATGGAGCGAGATTGACAGACAGCGTCCACAGTGATGCGGACGCTATACTGGTCTATGGTGGTGACGAGAGAGTGGAGCTAGAAGGCAGAGCTCTCAATTTACTGGTCAATCTACAATCCAACCCTCACCCATGGCCACGAGCTGTGGGTAGTGATCAAAAGTAACAGATCGCAGACACAAGCGGCTGAAATGAGCTTTCTCTGCAGGGTGTCTGGGCTCAGCTCTGGAGATAGGGTTCGGAGTTCGGACCCTTGGGAGGTGTTTCGGGGCATGGCCAAGACCCTGGGGCAGACCTAGGACATGGCGGAGAGATTATGTCTCTCAACTGGCCTGGTATCCCCTCAGAGGAGCTGGTGGACGTGGCTGGGGATGGCACTGCTGCCCCCCGCAGCCCGGACCTGGTTGCGGTGGAAAGTGGTGGAAAATGAAATGAACTGAAAGTCCATGTCCTAATGTCAGGATATTGCTGTGTTGTTTTCTCAGGGCTTTTACAGAAGCTTGGAACCAGCCAATGAAGTACTGACTTCCTGATGTACAAAGTACAACTCTGCTTTCAAGAACTCCTCATCCTGTTGAACCACTCGGCCCATTGCTAACATAACACATGCCTTATTAAAATCTGTAAACCGCACACAACATCCAGCCTGCATTTTTGCATGTCTGTGTAAAGTGATGGAAATCCCTAAAACACTGGTTCATTCCAAACTATCTTTTTTCTTTTTTTCTTTTTGTGATGTCATAGCCAGAGAACACTGACTGAGAACACTGCTGCTTTGTCTCCATTGGCTGTTTGCCTACACTGTTGCTGCTTGGTTTTAACAGACTGCTCTGCTGCTGCTTCGGCTCGTGGCTCACCGGGCTGTTGGCTTGCTGCTATTTAAATCTTAGTGGTCTGTCTTCTGTGCTTTTCTGTCAGGCTAGCCTTTCTTGAGGAGACAGACAGCACATCCAACTCCTTTTCTTTTTTTTTCAGTTTAAGATATAGTGATTCTAAGCATGTGAATGAGTGGTGGGGGTTTATATCCATTTTTGCTTATTTACATTTGCATAAGTTTACCCTTTTTGTTTAGATTAGGTTTTTGTCTTGGTTTAGGATCATTTTGACTCAGTTATACCTTTTGCTCCATGGTTTTCTTATTTGATTTGGGGTATTTTGTGGGTTTTCTTTGGGTAATCTTTCCTTTCATTTGTCCATAAGTTTTGTTTTGTTTAAATTGTGCAATAAAGTTGCTCTGTTCAATTGTTTAACCTTCAAATCAGTTAACATAATTTTGTTATTTTTGTTTAATTGCTATATTGCTTTGTTTTGACCCCACTAATTGTTTTATTCCCTTTTTTCGTTTGCTGAGGACCAGTGGTTTTGGTGGTGGTTTGGGTGGTGATACCCCCACTTTTGCGTGCTGTGCTCCCCTGGGATTTGGTTATTTCACAACACTGAGTGTGTGTCACATGTGCTTGGGTGCTTTTGGTTTGTTTTGGTGGCTCCCTCCCCCCTTCACTAGCCCATTGTCCATAAGCCTCAGCACCTGATTAGGTTTACCTTTCCCCTTTCTTGTGTGTGTGTGGTGTTTTAAAAAGACTTTTAAAACTTGTTATTTATAACATCTATTTTTATAGTGTGAACCATGTCTCAAGCCTCCTGAGTATAATGAACCTGTGTGTGCTTTGAAAGGGAAGAGCAAAATAAATTAACTCTCTGGGCGAAACTCCCAGGGTGGCGTTGCCCGGTGCTTTGAAAATCTCTCTAAACAGGTGTAAGCTAGTATTCCTCCACAAGCTATAGCTGCCACACATATTTTTCAGCAGATTGCTTAAAAACTGTGCCTGAACTTTTTCTCTGCCAGAATGACATTAACTGTGTGAGCAACTCACTGAGCAAACTGAACAAACTGTGACTTTTCACTGTGGCTCTGACTGACAGAGGAAATAGCTGCTAGTTTACGATTCTATATTACATTGATCATATGAAGTCAGTGATTGTATAATTCTACGGGCATAGTTCACCTCACCTCTGGTTTATTTTTAACTGTTTGTGACTCTCTGCTCTGCTGTGAGGATTGTTGCCTGTGCATGGCGCTGACACACATAGGGAATACAGTAACGTCACCCCAGTTTGAGAAGCACTGCCCTAAATGATGAGTGAAATCTCCATCATGGAGCTGAGATATGGCCATGAGTATGCTGCTTTCTCAGCTGGAGTTTCTTCTGCCATCACCAAGTTTTGTTTGAATGACGATGGGAGAGCTTTATACACAGAGCCAGAATGACATCTTTCCAAATCCATCCCAGGTTTGAGCCACTGTGATTGGTTCCTTTCTGTGATGAGCACAGCTTGCATTTAAGACAAAGAAAAACCATTAGTGAGAGTCTTACCTTGGCTCTGAGGGTCCAGGTTCATTACTGAAGCTTGGTCCAGCAGACCCTGCTCTGTCCTCTTCCTCTGATCTCACACTCATGCTCTGGTCTGAAGTCAGTCTGAGAGGTTGATCACAAACACTCAGTGACAGCTCGACTCCTGAACTGATCCAAATGTTGGATTAACACTCAGCACGCTTCACTTTTCTGTTCTCTCTGAATCTCCATGGAGACTGAACGTCCTGAACACCTTTACCTTCCCTGCTGTCATCAATCTGAATCAGAGAACCAGTCTTACTTAGACCTCCTCTATCTACAGGAAATCACCTGACGCCTCTCTGTTTTAGGCTGTGTCTTTGTGTGTGTGTGTGTGTGTGTGTGTGTGTGTGTGTGTGTGTGTGTGTGTGTGTGTGTGTGTGTGTGTGTGTGTTTGACTCTCAAAGGTCAGACCATAAACCCCTCTCTCAAACATCTCTTTAACCCTTTAACAACCTCTTCTTTTGACCTTTTAACTAAATCTGTTATTGAACCTTTCCCCAAGTCCCAAATCAGGGACTTTAGAGTTCCATTGAGCTATAGGGGGATTGGTTTCCTCATGTGTGTCTATAAACTTGACTCTGACTGTGAGCCATCTGATTGATTGGCTGAAGAACAAAATGGATTTCCAAAGCAAAGAGCTCGTATCCATCACAGATATTCTTTATCCATAACAGTCTGAGCTGCAGGATAAGCGGTGAGCTCCACATTTGGTTGTTTCAGAGATTTCCAGAACGCCTTTCACTTTTTTGATCAGGATTTTCTCGCTTGTTTGGGTTTGGGTACACAAGTTTCACTTCAGTGGGGAGCGCGAGGGAAATCCGTCTGTGAAGGAGAACTACTAGAAAACATTTTCAGAAATAAAAACTGATGTTTTTAGATTAATATTTAGATCCTCGAATTAGATATGACACCAAGAATGTTTCTAACATTTCACTCTTCTTCTGCCAATCTGTAAAATACTTTGCTATGAAAGTGTGAGCTGTCAGCTGATTTCTCCCTGTAAAAAAATGTGTTTCCTTTATCAGTTTACTTAAAAAAATCTAAAAATAGAGGGGCGGATATCAGTTTTTAATGCACTCCCATGTCCATGATAAAGTCTCTGCAGAGAACATTCAAACGACGCTGAATCAAACTTTTAGCCTGGGTATTTTTAAGGAAGCTGTATTGATTACAGAATTCACTGTGAAGATGATTATTTCACACCTCAAAAAATTATATGAACGTGAAAAGTGACTATTTAACAAAAGACATTCATTTACATGAGATCATAACCTATTTGCTCGTCTCCTGGAACTTAAAACGAAGAAGAAGAAGGGTGGAACTTATGTATAAAAAATAACTTTTTTTTTTATTGATATACATCAGGGATGGGCAACTTTAATGACAGAGAGGGCCACAAGTTTTTTTTTTTTTTTTTTTTTTTTTTTCCCAGCACTAACCGGGGGCCACATATTAACCTACATTTTTATCATTGTCTGGGCCACAAAATAAAAAATAGATTTTAAGAAAAAAAAAAATCAGAACAGCAACATATACTGTTATGGTAACTGTTTTGGGCGTTCATACTGACACATGAGCTTATTCTTTGGTGCAGTTTCACATCAGTTTGGACAATGTTTAGAGACAAAGTTTTGGCGCCATTTGTTCTGTAGCTTATGTGTCATGTCTCTCTTGATGACGTCTGTTGCAGAAACTAACAGGCATAAAATCCATTCTTTGTATGTTTGGTAGAAGAGGCACAGAGGAGATCTTAGAAGACATTTCATGTGTTTTTGTCTTCTTACAGGGATGTGTTTAAAATATCAATCTCCTATTTCTGTTCAGACATCCAGCTGCATGTAATTGTTTATTTTGTCCACTAGATGTCACAGTTGTTCTGTCTAACATTTTTTTCTATGCTTTCACTGTATCTATTCAAATTTGGGAAAAGGAGTCCTTAGTCTGAGCTGATGCAGTATTGACAGATAGTATTTTAGAAATTCTTTGAACATGCAAGGACAACCTGTTTCACTGTTAAACAGTGAACTGTATGGTACTGCCTACCATGCCTCCGTGAGGTTCATAAAGTATAAACCTCTGACTCATCATTGTGAGTTGTACCTTTGGATGGCCTGCTCTGGTGACCTTGAGGCTCACACATTACTACACTTTTGTCGGCTTTTTATGTGTTTTCATCATGCAGAAAGGTACCGGACAGTACTCCCTGCGCTCTCAGGACCTCATTATGCTCTCTATCTCAAACACTCAGACTGAAATTGGGAAAAGGGCGTTTGGCTACTCTGCACCCTCATCTTGGAGCGAGCTACAGAATGACTTAAAGCTCAAGGAGCTGGTGTCTTTGAATGTTTTTAAATCTAAAATGAAGGACATGGAGGTTGGTTCTAGGAGATGCTAGTGTTTTACCTCAATTGTTTGAATAGTTGTTTCCTGGAACGTGATTTTAATCCACTAACTTGTGTTTTATTGATTGTGCTTTGTCTCTTTTTGTGAGTCTTGTCTGTAACTTTGTGTTTTGCTGCTGGCTGTCTTGGCCAGGTCTCCCTTGAAAAAGAGGTTTTTATTCTCAATGGGACCAACCTGGTTAAATAAAGGTTAAATTAAAAAATAAATAAATCATTAGTTTATGCTGTGGAATATTCCAGACTGCACACTGTTAAAAAAAGACGAAAAAAAAAGTAATTTTACAGGAAATAATGTGTGTAATTCTAACAGATTTTTCCTGTTTTCCCATGAAACAACAAAATGCAAGTAGATGTCTTCAGTAATTTTACACTGTAACCCCCCCCCCCCCCAAAAAAAAAAAAAAAAACTCATTTTATGGGTATTAACCCCTAATATTTAACTGAAGAAAGTGAAAAATCCCACACACTGGTCAACTTCCAGACAGGAAAAAAAAATTAATAATGCAACATTCCGATCATAGACCTTTGTTAAGCAAATGTTTGTGCCAGCCAATGAAGCCATCTTAAAAAGGAGTGGCTGTGTGGCTCCAACCAATCACTTCTCAGCGTGTAAAAGGTTTAAAAGTTAAAATACAATGAGAACTCATTGACAAATTACAAAACATTTAAAGGGAACAATGTCAAAACATGTCGTGACTGAGTACATTGATAAAAACTAGTGACCTCAGTCAGTCATGATCAATCTCATTATAGGAACAGACAAAAAGAGGAACTAATACTCATAACTGCAAGAATTAAAAAAAAAAAATTGCAATAAATGCTTACACATGTGAGTAAGCACCAAACAATAGGTGGATTAAAAAAATCATCAAAAGACCTGATGGTGTGGAAACCAACATATGAGGCTTAAAACCAGTGGCGCCGTTAGGCCTAATTTGAGGGGCTGAAGCCCCCCCTGAAGTATCATCAAGCCCCTCTAAATGATTTGAGGTGATTTCAACATACTACTCACACCCACTGTGGTTTTTCGCAGATGTGAAATTGCAAACAACACGAGTCTTTTGTATAGCTTTTCAAATGAACGGTGAGAACCAATTGACAGTTGTGAGTGAGCTGTTCGTTCTGAAATGTGCAGGCAATTTGTATTCAGTAATGGCCTGCAAACAAAGGGCTGACACAGAGCAGCGAATCAGTTATTTTTGTTCACTGAAAAGCGCTGTTCAAAAGAGTCGACTCGTTCGAGAACGTCCCATCTCTCGCGAAAACCATCCCGGTACTAGGACAACTAAAGTTGAGAAAAACAAAGCCTTTTTTTAGTAGTGGTAGGAGATAATACTTTGATAGTAGAAGCTAGCTTAACTAATGAGGTAAAAACGACTCACAAAGGGCACTCAAGACCGTTTGGAGGGCTGAAGAGTTTAACCGATGAGGCAGAGACAGGCTAAACTTTCATATTGACTCCCAGCGTTTGAGCTAAGCCTGCCCTGCCACACCGCTCCTGCCCACCGCTTAGGAGCGGTGGGCAGGCGTTATCCGTCTCTTCTTCCTTGTTACTGGACGAACAGTCAAAAGGATGAAGTCTATCTTCTTGTCATGGACTCAGGAGTAAAGCAAGACACAAGAAGTCTTTATTTAAACCATCAATATAGAATGGATATTAGGAAGCTTTTCCAAAAAGTAAGTATTTATCACTGATGGTAGTTAACAATTGACTCCAGCCCCCCCTGCTAACAGTAGTTTATGATTATTGTTATCATCATATTATTGTGATGAATACAACAATAATAAAACATTAACAATAATCACTCCGCCACCTCTATTGATCTATAGGAGCGAGGGCAGAGGAGCAAAGGGAATGAGAGGGGAGAGACCTCCACTGGAAAGGTGAGTCTAAAGATAGAGTAATTTGTCTGTAGGACACTGAAAATAAATAAAATAAAATTTGAATAAGTAATATGGTAAAAATGAGATAGCCTAACTCGGTGGGTAATAAAAACAGCTAAAGCAGAGCAGGTCACAAAATAAGAAGTGATAGATCTGGTCTAAAAAGGAGAAATAAAACAGGTTACGAGGATTTAAATAAATAAAATAATAACAATAAATTATACTAAATACAATCAGCTAAAAGCCAGACTAAAAAGGTAGGTCTCGAGTTTATTTTTAAAAATATGAACAGTAGGAGCTACCCTCAGGTCTTGAGGTAGGCTGTTCCACAGATGGGGGACATAATAGAAAGAGGCTTCCCCAAGTGTTTTAGTTCTAACTTCAGGTACCATTAAAGATGACTACCTGATGACCTGAGAGCCCTACTTGGCTCAAATGATAAAAGCAAATCTGATAAATATGAGGGAGCAAGACCTTTAAGAGATTTTTTAGACTAATAAAAGAACCTTAAATTCTATTCTAAATCTACTCTATCAATCTGACTTCAAAATACAAAACTATTATTGTGTTGTCTGCAAAAGTCATGGCATTAGCCTCTATGTTGAGCAGTTATTAACTCTATGTGTTGTTTTTCGTTTGTTACACATTTGATCATTTGCATCTCCTGGGGCTGAAGCCCCCCCTGTCCCTAAATCCTAGTGACGCCCCTGCTTAAAACATCTTCCATTGATGGACAAGGTACCCCTCCAAAAGACATAAATACAGAGGAAATAAAAAGATAACAGTAAATAAATCAGAGGGATTACAGAAAGCAATTCAAAAGCAGCTCGTCATTGAATCCCTCAGGTGCCCTTTTATAAGACAGCTTTCCTGACTCTGCAGCTCTCCAAGCCCATGGTGGGCATAGCTTGCATTGTAAGGCCTGTGTTCTCCTGCCTGTGGGCTGGACCAAAGTTTTTGTTGTTTGTTGTTTATTATATAGTACGTGTGTTTTTTTGTTGGAAATGAATTTTTTTTTTTACTGTGATAATAAATCGTTGTGTAAAAACTAATTTGTCTAACTGCTGAAAGCAAAATTTTGATTGCCAAGTGAAGATTTACCTACTTCTCAAGAATCACCCGAAGAGGACCTATTTCTCAGTTCAGCATTTATTCTGGTCACAGGTAAGGTTTACAGCGCAAGTCTCAAAAGAATGAGCCCCGATATCTGGGAGCAATACAGTTTTATAACAATCAATGCTGTGCCTATCTAGAGGTTGTGTGAAACCTCACACTTGAGAGTAATTGGCCAAAAAAAGAGAGTGACACCACTGTCTCAACCCACAGCTGGTGTCAGGTTTCAGAGAGATGTGCTATCAGAGTGTGTGAGTTGAATCACAGCATGGAGCTAGGAGACTGGGTGAAAGTTTACTCAAGGTCAGACACAAGCTGGAGACAGGAGTTATCTTTCTATCTGCCATATAAACATTCATCAACCCTGAACATAGCATGTGACTGCATTAAAATACAAAATTATACCAATTATTACAAAAATATATAACACAAGACAGAAAATGCATAATGCTGAACCCATCCACTCCTGGAAAAAGGTGTACTTACACAAAGCTTTGCATTTATAGGACATTAACAAAGATGCAGTCTAACTCTGTCTGGCTAAGAGTACTTGCTTTTTGAAACCACATGACAAGCACTGACCATCAAATGAGTCTCAGGGAAGGCCTTTCTTAAAATTCTTTTGATAAAAGTCAAGACTTGTGGAGAATTATGAATTATATTGATTATGTGTAAATACAGTATAAACAAAGTACGTCATGTGCTGGATAAATTGTCTCAGGTAAAAAAAAAAGAGTTCTGCAGTTATGGCTACCTTTCTAGTTTGAATCCAAATTAAGAACACAAAACAATTAGAGGAAGAGGCTGTTGCAAGAAATGATGTATTGAAAAAATAGCAAACACAATAGATGGTGTTGGAAACGAGGTGCTTACCTTGTTTCCTGGTGTTTGTTGATGATGATAACTCAGTTCTCCATTTGATACCGAGATTTATTGATTACAAGCCGAAAAATGTGGACAGATTTTGGTTCTTTCTACCTTTTCCTCTCCACAGACATTTACTGGGTAAAAGAACCCCCTATCTCGTTACTCGAACCCTATTATCATTCTTTTCAGCTCCTCCTAGTTTAAACATGTCATTTCCTTAGTCTGAGTCTTCTGGTGAGCGTCACATCACCGCCTCTGTGCTCGTTCACGTCGTGTTCTCTTACAGGACACAGCAACATCGATGGATTACCTAAAAAGGGAAATATATTATACACATACAGACACTTGCAGACGCCTACACACATGGTAAAAACAGACCTTTAACTTTTTCCCTGACAGACCTTTAACTTCTGTTCACCTCAAAACCACAGTTTCACTTTTGCAGTTGAACTTCCTGTTTTTGTCTACATCTGCAAACCACACTTACTCATGTTAAAACTGAAAGCACATAATTTATCTGAAAAACGCACACACAGTTCTGGGTGATCTGTAGTCTCTCAAGAGCTTAAAACCATCTGAAAAGAAACCTGTTAATTTATGACCGCATATGAGCACATTTGGATAATAATGTAGCAAAGCACATATACACCAGTTAGATATTCTAACAATGGCCAAGAGTCTTTAGTCTGCAGGAGAAACAGTTATTGAACAGGGAGTGAGCAGTGAGCCAGAGATTAGGATGAAGTAGATTGGTTGGTGAGTCCAGGGTCCCTGGGCGTGAAGCCAGAGTCCAGAACAAGTGAGTCCAGAGTCCAAAGTGAGATCCAGGGGAGACAGGAGTGATACAGGAGCTGGAACTGGGTGTAGATGGCTGTTGGCAGAGGCGAAGACGATTAGGAACTGGTTTACAAAATAACAAGACATACAGAGCAAAATTTTTTCATTTGTAGTTTTTTTAACCACTACCCCCCCCCCCCCCCCCCCCACACACACACACACACACACACACACACACACACACACACACATCATCATCATCATCAGTACCACCAGTCAATATTTTCTCCCAGTCCGCACCACCTCCTCACGTCCTCACTCCTGTCCAGTCAGAAACTGTATCCCCTCCATCCTCATCCACATCCCCCTGCTCCCCCAGCTACCCCGCCCTGCTTTTAACAGTAAACCTGTGAACTTTGGACTTTTAAACATCAGATCAATCAACAACAAAACCTTTTTACATAGCCCACCTTCGTCCATTCCTCTCCTTTTCTGCTGCTGAAAAACTGGTTCATGCATTTATCACATCACGCTTAGACTACTGTAACAGCATCCTCTTTGGCTCATCATCCAAAGTCCTCAATAAACTACAGTACATTCAAAACTCTGCTGCATGCCTCCTCACCTGCACCCGCTCCCGTGACCACATCACTCCCGTCCTCCAACATCTCCATTGGCTTCCCGTCCCCTTCCGCATACAGTTTAAAATTCTCCTCCTCGCCCATAAAGCCCTCCACCACCAGGCCCCTTCCTACCTCACTGACCTCCTCCACCACCACATTCCCTCCCGTAACCTCCATTCCTCACACACCAACCTCATGTCTCCCCCTCACAGAACCAAGCCCCGAACCTGGGGAGACAGAGCATTTTCCATAGCTGCCCCCACTCTCTGGAACTCTCTCCCCACGCAAATCCAAAACTGCTCCGACTTCTCTTTATTTTAAATCTCTGTTAAAAAATCACCTTTTTAGATTAGCTTTTAACTTGTGATTGTACTGTTGTTTTGCTTTGTTTTGTTCTGTTTGACTTCTGTTTGACTTCTGTTCATTGCTTGTATTGATTTTAACTGTTGTAAAGTGTCTTTGAGTTCCTGAAAAGCGTTATATAAATAAAACTTATTATTATTATTATTATTATTATTATTATTATTATTATTATTATTATTATTATTATTATTATTCTATGCCATGATTTTATTTCCCAAAACAACCTGGATTTTTTTGCTTTAACAGAAACTTGGCTCACTCGGGACAATTACACCTCCCTTATCGAAGCCACCCCCCTGACTTTACTCACCTCCATAAACCCCGGCTGTCAGGTCGGGGAGGGAGGGTGGCGGTCATTCATAAGAAGGCTTTTAAATGCACCCCCATCACCATCAGCACTTTTAATTCCTTTGAGCACCTTGCTTTTATTATTGAGTTGAAAGACCCTGTTTTAGTTTTAATAATCTATAGACCCCCCAAGCACAGCTCTGTTTTTATCCATGAGTTCTCTGAGTTGTTATCGCATTTTGTATGTAATTATGACAGTATTCTTATTTTAGGTTATTTTAACATACATGTCTGTTGTCCCTCTCAGCCCATGACTGATGATTTTATTGAAATTCTTGACTCTTTTAACCTTACCCAGGCAATACAGGAACCAACCCATGCAAAAGGACATTGTCTAGGCTTAGTAATATTTACTGGTCTTAGCCCTGGTGAGTTTTTAACTAAGGATATCTGTGTGTCAGATCACAAGCTGGTTTTATTCTCACTGGGTTTTTTTGTCCCAGCCTTCTTTTATTGACCATGCTCCTGTTCATCGAAGGGTTTTTAATTCAACGTCTGCTAGCAAGTTTACAGAGCTTATTATTTTTGCATCTTTGACTGCCTTTAACCCACATCGTAATCCAGTTGTTAACACAGAAGAGCTTGTCTCTCTTTTTAATCACATGTCAGACCATCCTGGACTCTGTAGCTCCCTCAAAATTGAAAAGGTTAAAAAAAGACCCCAAGCCATGGCTTACAGAGTCCACGCAGGAACTGAAGCAAATTTGCAGAAGAAATGAATGTAAATGGAAAAAGACTGGGTTGGTGGTTTTTCATGCATCTGGAAAGATTCTATGAAAAACTACCAAAAGGCAGTCAAAGATGCAAGGGCACTTTTTTATTCTGATTTGATTTTAGCCAATCATTCTAACCCTAGAGTTTTATTTAAGGTTTTAGACTCCCTTACTAACCCTTCCCCCTCTCATTTTAGCAATGCTTCTCAAGACACCTGTGAGAAGTTTTTAAACCACTTTTTAAACAAGGTTAAGGACACCAGGCATCAAATCACTCCTCCTGAATATCCTGTGCTTTTAATTAGGGAAGTCCTTTGTAATTTTAGCAGTTTTGAGCCGGTGTCCTTATCCTTTTTATCTAACATTTTAGCCCATATGAAACCAGCTATGTGCAGTCTGGTATTTTTTCCTACTAGATTCCTCAAAGAGGTTTTTAACATGGTTGGACCCAGCATTTTATCTATTATTGATAGTTCTTTGTCAGAGGGAGTATTTCCCTCTGCTTTTAAACACGCTGTGGTCCAACCTCTTTTAAAGAAACCAAACCTTGACCTCACTGATTTTAACAATTTTAGACCAATTTCAAAACTTCCCTTTTTTATCCAAACTTTTAGAGAACTGGTCTCTACACAGCTTTTAAGTTTAATGTCTGGAAATAACCTATTTGAGAGATTTCAGTCTGGTTTTAGAGCAGGTCACAGCACTGAGACAGCCCTCCTCAGAGTGACCAATGATCTTCTTTTAGCAGCAGAACGAGGGGAGGGTTCGTTTTAATTCTTTTCGATCTCAGTGCAGCCTTTGATAAACACCATTTTAATTGAGCGTCTTAAAAACTAGGTGGGTATCAGAGGCAGTGCACTTAGCTGGTTTCAGTCTCATCTTTTCGAGCGAACCTTTGCGGTCACCAAAGGCAATCACAGCTCCTCTTCTGCTGCCGTTGCCTGTGGTGTACCGCAGGGTTTAGTTTTAGGTCCAATTTTATTTTCTATTTACATGCTGCCCCTTGGCCAACTAATTCACCACCAAGTCTCCTACCATTGCTACGCAGACGGCACACAGATATACCTTCCTCTGAGACCTGAGAACCCACAGGGCCTAGCTGCTGTCATGGTATGTCTCAGGGACATCAACAGTTGGATGGCAGAAAACCTTCTTCAGTTAAATAATTCAAAATCCGAAATAATTCTCTGTTCCATTCAAAACTCCCCCCCTCATACAGTCTAGCCTTGGTCCATTATCAGTAAACATCACCCCCTCTGCCAGAAATTTAGGAGTCATTTTCGATTTGGACCTCACTTTCTCCACCCACATCAATAAAACCATCCAGTCCTGTTTCTTTCATTTACGATCCATTTCAAAAATAAAACACATACTTACCCCTCCAGACCTCCAAAAAGTCACCCATTCATTTATTTTCTCCAGGCTTGACTATTGCAACTCCCTCCTCCCTGGTATAAATAAAAAATCTCTCCATCCCCTCCAACTGGTCCAGAATGCAGCAGCTAGGCTTTTAACTGGTTTTAGTAGACAACATCACATCACTCCAGTTTAAGCCTCCCTTCACTGGCTTCCTGTGAGTTTTAGAATTGATTTTAAGATTTTATTGATTACTTTTTAAGTAATCATGGGGCTGGGCCCCAGTTATTTATCTGATGATCTTTTATTGTCTTTTATCTCTATCTTATTTTGTTTTACTGTTTGCTTTTCTTCACTTTCTTTTACTCCTATTCATTAATTTATTATGTGCTATTAATTATGATTTTAACTTTTTAATGGTTCACCTTTATTAACTCTTTTATGGATAATTTTTAGACTTTTAATTGCCTTAACTTTTGCTTATGTTAATACTGTATTTTATACTCGCAACTTATTTTTTTATTATTTTGAAATTTTATCATCATTGTTCATTTCATCTTTTTATATTTTCTGACCTGATTTCTGCTTTCATCCCTTTTTTTATTGTGTTTCCTATTCTAGCTGATTTTATGTTTTTTGTGTTTGGTCCTCGTGGTCTCTTAAGGCTGCATGGTTCTTGTATTGTTTGGGTTCCTATAAAGTACTATAAATTATGGAAAGGACCTTTTCACCTCATGTCTTTTTACATGTCTCTCTCTATTAGTCTTGATTTAAGCTGTGCTTATGTTTTTACTTTACTGTGCTCATTGTGTTATTATTTTGTGCTGAATGCTTGTCAAAGCACTTTTTAAACTATGTTTTTAAAAGTGCTATACAAATAAAATTATTATTATTATCATGTAAATAATAATTGCATTTGCCTGTAACACTACACCCTTGTGTTGTCTGGTGTTTTTCAAATCATTTCCTTCTACAGTGAATAAGTACACAAACCTTTATTCCTCCAATGTTTACTATTTAAATTTTTTTTTTTTTTCTTGTATTATCCTTATAATTTAAAAAAAAATAAAATGGAATGACTTTTCACTTCAAGGATGAGTCTCTCGTCGTCCATTGTTGTCGTCAAAATGAGTGAGGAGGTGCTGTGCTGCTCACTTTTGTGACCTTGTGTCACCGGGTGTGATGTAATGTTTACATTTACAACTAGCACTACTGTGCTGTCAAAGAAGAGTCGTGTTACATTTGTTTGAACACTGATTTTATTTTAAAAAACAACAGATCTTAATGCCACCCGACAATTTACTTCCTGTATAGCTTGTCATATTTCATTCAGCTTGATGCAGACCCTCTCCGGCGTCCAGGAAAAATAGACTTCTTGCGGAGTCTTATGGCTCCCACAACCGGACTCGCACCGCGCAGAGCTAATGTGAGCCTACAACAGTGATTTTAATGATACGGATTACATGTGGAAGCTGCACTGGACTCGCACAGGATTCAGCGTGAGCCTGGGGTTACAGGAAGGATTTAAAAGTCACTACAGCAATATTGAACTATTGGTAGCACTTTAGATTACAGCCCGCGTCTTACAGTGTAGTTTCCCGTCTCTTACAGTGTAGTTTCCTCAACCGTAGGGGTGACTCTCACACATGTACCATGACATTTTGCGGTATGGGGTAGTTAAGCTTGCGTCTTACAGTGTAAGTCCTGGAGTCTTAAAGTGTAGTTTCCCGTGTCTTACCTTGAACTAATCAGGACTATAATTTTCCTGGACACACGCTTTTGCTGTGCAAACCTTGATGTGCCACTTCCTCTTAAGAATCAGCATGGCTACAGATTATGTAGACCAGTGATGTACTTAACGCTGTAATGTATTGATGAGTATGGGTTTCACAAAATAATGACAAGACATGCAGACGTATTAAATATCTTTTTTTTTTTTTTAACACACAGAGACCACACATAGTAATTTACCTTTTAAGTAACCCAGCCATTAAGATCACACTTGTCTTTGCTTACTGTTTAACTGTCCAGTAGTTTCACTGCGACAATCCAGCACTTTACCTATAACTACTGGTCAACATCTGGGACTGGGATGGATTATAAAGTGCACACTTTCTGGCTTTACTTACTGTGTTACTGCCTTCTACTTTACTGTAGCTACTGGTCAACATCTGGAACTGGGCTGGATTATAAATTGAACACTTGTTGGCTTTACTTACTGCTTAACTACCCACTACTAGTGTGCACTTTATAATCCAGCCCAGTTCCAGGTGTTGACCAGTAGTTACAGGTAAAGTGCTGGGTTGTTGCAGTGGAACTGTGGAAGCTACTGACTTCTGTGTTTCTATGCTGAATAATGCTGGGACACTTTATCCACACAGATACTCCGTCAGAGAGTAAAGGCAGATACACAGTTCACAGTTCGGTCTTTTATGTATCCTTTTAGAAACAGCATTACAGCAACAGCAGGATGCATGGAGATTGAATGAATGAAGAGGATGAATAATGTGTGTGACATTAACGTCCAACAGCCACTTATCAGCAGTGCATCTCAACAGGGTTGGCAGTGTATGGTATCTGAAACAATAAATAACAGAAGGTGAATCAAAGACAGTGGGTGCGTCTCAATGCGTTAACTTCGTGCTTCCTCTGTCCTATCTCCTCCACGACACCGGAAGTACTTTCCCAGTCGCCATTAGAAGACTGTCCCAAAGCGAGAATTGCGTTCAGAGGAGAGAGGAGAGAGGAGAGAGGATGGAGGAGACTGATAGGAGGAGGTATGATCGATGCAGCAGCTCAGACTTCACATGAAACTTCACAAAAACACAACAGAGTTTAATGAGAGAAAAGACGAGCTGAGGACAGGCACAGAGGATCATTCAGAAACTGATCATAAATCTGGAAATAAAGTGTTCGCGCGTCTCTCCCATGAATCTCTGGTGGGAGGGACTAAGACGCAAGAGAACGACGCAAGTGGAGGAAGGAAGGATGGAACTTTGGAGCTTTGGGTGCTTCCCAATGTGCCAAAATGCAGTCTCCTATCTCCTCTACCTCCGTGACACCGGAAGTACTTTGTGAGCAGCCATATTGGAGGACATTCCAAAGCGCCAAATGCGCTCGGAGGAGAGAGGAGAGAGGAGAGAGGAGACTGAGCTGGAGGAGGCATAATCGAGGAAACACAAGTGCAGGCTTCGCAGAAGTCTTTTCGCTGACAGACACGCCCCCTTGTGGCGTATCAGAGCAGGCTATAAAGCGTCAGCTGTCCACATGTGTGAAACGTGAGCTCCATGGAGCAAGATAAGCTGTTTACGTGTGAAGCCTGGCTCACACTCCAGGATTCTCGCCCAGATTTAACCCAGATTCGGTCCTCCCCACAATCAGGGAGGAAATATGGTCGGGGACTAAAATCGGCCCCGAGGTTCGGGCAAGATTATCTTCTAGTGTGAGCGGTTGACAGATGAATCTTTAGCCCCACAATTGTCTCACAGACTCGTCAGAGCCGCCCCCATAATTTTCAAACATGTTTGATATTTATTTGGATGATTACAACATTCATTCTCACTGAGGATGACAACAGACAATTAGAAAGAGCCCCAGAGACCGGACAACAGACAACAAACGCAGGCTCAAAGTGCAACTGAAAGGCTGACTGCGCACTCCACTGGCCCACTCGAGCCAGTTCAATAATGTCTTTAAAAATAACACATAACCACGCCATTTTCATACAGTAGCAAACTGTTGTTTTATCAGTGATGGGTGTGAGATCATGCCATTATTGGCTGATACAGGAACAGTTTCACCTCTGTCCTTCTGTGTGCGCGTAATGGATGAAAGGCACCGCTGCAGACAGCTCCGCTTCTCTCTCCTCCTGTCCCACCAGTGCGCTAAGCAGTGCTTATAGCAGAATAAACACATTATTTATGAACACAAAGTGGCCCCAATATAAGAATTAAAAACTATCAATCTGGGCCTGGGAAAACGTGACATTTTTCTTTTTCACTCATGAACATACTCATGTTAAACTGATCTAAAAGTGAATATGAATTTTCCGTGGTCGAGTGCCCTGTTGTTTACATTATTTTCCTTAATTTAGTTTCTCCCATGCGGTCGGACTGGTTTATCCAGCTGTGACGCCGTCATCACTAAAAGACATCGCTTGACGCTCTGCTCCGGAGGAGAGGACATCTCAATGCTCATAAAATGAACCTGCTCGTCTCCTCTCTCCACTCTTCGTTTCATGTGTCTCTGGCATGCATCTCGGACTAAGACACAAGTGGAGGAGGCCAGTGGAGAAGGCGAGGATGGAACTTTGAAGCTTAGAGAAGCACCCAGTGTCTACCAGATGTAAATGATGTGCCCACTAGCTATTAGCATTAACAGCGCAATGTAAGGGAAATATACAAATTCCCGCCACATAAACTAAATGTTTATTCCCCACTAAACACCCCTTAAACATAACTTGTAAGCTATTGAAATACTTACTTCCTCGAGAATGCATCACTGGTAACTTATACGATGCTTTGAAGATGCTTTTAAACAATCGCGGAATCTCGGTTCGGGCTATACAACTTTTAGGACCCCAAGCTGCCCGCACAAGTGCATGAATGCAAATACGCAAAATCCTAAGGACCCCTGTCTGCCCATTAAGTTGCCTGAATAAAATTATATACAAAATGCTTATAACACAACAATGAAGAAAATTTATAAAAGGAAATACTGGATAGTTAGCCAGTAAGCAAAGACAAGTGTGATCTTAATGGATCGGTAACTTAAAAGGAGAATTACACTGTGGAGTCTCTTGTGTGTTTAAAAAAATAAAGATATTTTATACGTCTGCATGTCATTATTATGTGAAACCCATACTCATCAATACATTACAGCTTTTGACTTTATCATTGGTCTACATAATCTGTATCCATGCTTATTCTTAAGAGGAAGTGGCACATCAAGGTTTTCACAGCAAAAGCATATGTCCAGGAAAACTACACTGTTTTGATAAGTTCAAGGTAAGACACGGGAAACTACACTTTAAGACTCCAGGACTTGCGTTGTAAGACGCAAGCATAACTACCCCATAGATACTGCAAAATGTCATGGTGCATGTGTGAGAGTTACCCCAACAGTTGAGGAAACTACACTGTAAGAGACGGGAAACTACACTGTCAGACGCGGGCTGTAATCTAAAGTGCTACCAAACTATTCTGTCAAGTTACATAAATCCTGCAGTCATGCTGTCAACTTCTCCCAATTATGAACCATTAATTCTTACTAAATAGCATGTAAAAGATCTCTGTACTCTTGAGTCAGTACTGAAGTAGCAGCTCTCAAATTTCACTGCACGTTCAGCCTGCCTGGATCACCTAAGGGGAAACTATTCATAGAAAAGGAAAGCACATTAACATTGACAGGTTCTGTGTTTCAGACATAAAAAGTTTCATTAACTACTTCACATCTTCAGACTAATAAAAACAAAGTATAGTGGGCAGCACAATTTTGACATTATGTGCATCGCATTTAATAGTCACGCACAGCTATGATTATTATTATCATTATTATTAATGTACTTATTCATTTATTTATCCATGTTTTTTTATTTTGTTCTGAAAATCCGACCAAGTGAAAGTTAAAAGCAATTTGTTTCTGTTTCATATGCAATGGCATTATATCAACGGGGACTGAATAAAACTTAACAGCTGCAGCCATGCTAGCGCAACTGGTATTTGAACATGACAGTTTTGATCTTTAGAATTATAGGAAGAAGATACATTTTTTCTACAGAAGACAAGTTTATTTATCTTAAGAAAACACAATTAAAACCTTTTAAAGGACCTCTTTCACAATACATGTAATTTTGCCCACAGCCCAATTTTTTGTTTATTGTGTGGTATTTGTAGTAATCCAAAAGTCATCCAGGGCCTGTACTATGACCTATTTTATGATCATTGCCATAGGTGTGAGCCAGGGTGCACACTTTACCCCAAAACCTACTCAAACACAAATAATAAATCATCAAATTGGGTCAAATCACCTTCACTAAAGTCTGGTGCATCTTTTGAAATCAAATGTAAAGCTAAGCATTACAAGTTAAAGAAGTTATTGAATTTTGACTGGAATTTTTTTTTTTTTTTTTTTCATGATTTCTTTCAACAAATTCAATTCTTTAGAGATGTGTCTGACCAACTTACAGTTGGTGTACACCTAAAATACTTACAAATTATTTGGCCACATACATATTCTCAAAGTGGGAAAAAAAATCATCAAATTCTGAGACCTGTAAAGTTGTTCAATTAACAGGTTGGGTTACTGTGGTAGGATCAGGATACATATCTTTGTATATCAGGGAACCTTTAGAGATTTGTTCCGATTTCATCCTTTAAGTATGATTTCTTTAAGAATTTAGATGCTAGATTCAAAACAAACATTTCACATGAAAATGTATTCATTTTAATATTGAACAGCCACAAAGGACCTGTATATTATGGCTTTGTGATGAGATAATAATGAGCCATTGATACAAGTAAAAGCCAATGCATTTTTGGATTGGTCTTATCACATTGTATATATCTACAATGACAGCAATACAGAAACATTACTTCTGTCAATTTCTGTTTCGAGCACTTATAAATACATGTAATCTGTTTTATGGCCTTCGTGTCTTTTTGCATAGCAATGGCTTGGACAAATTTGATTTGTAGACTGGAACTATAGTAAGGGAAAGGGGATCTGAGAAATCCATAAGATGATTGATTGACTGGTTATTTCATATTTGGGTTTTGAGATTTTGGTTTACCAGCACGGTGCTGATCTCATTAGGGGACAGATTCATTCTCGTCACAGATCTCAAATAAAATACAATGTATTGTATATAACCAAAAATACCCCCATATATATTTAGCACAATACAATGCAAAAGTATTGTATTGTGCTAAATATATATGGGGGTATTTTTTGTGTGTTTTTATTGTTTTGTTTTGTTTTGGTTTGGTTTGGTTTTTTTTTTAGTTTGCTTTTGCTTGTCTGGGAGGTTTTCATTCATGTTCAAGTGGTTCTTGATATTTTCCGCTAGCACCTGAAGTGTTCCTTCCTAGTCCATTTTGGCTTTTGTGTCACTGATAATAATGAATGTAGGTTCATGAAAATGCAATAAAAACATGTTAAAAAAGAGTCTGTCCTCCTCTCAGAATGTTGTGAAATGCCGTTGTGATCATTCTGCTGTTCCCTTGCATTTTAAGGCAGGTGAGAAAGTTTTGTTCCTGTTACCTGTTCCTGGTTCTGCCTTCTTGGCCAAATTAGTCAGATGTATGATATTTGTGAGCGTCTCAGCGACACTGGTTATGTGACTCGCACATAAAAGAGGAGACACAAGACCTGTGTGTGTCATGTGATAACGATCAAAAAGTATCACTCGCGAGCTTGCTGATGGGACCGAAGCTGAGTCTGCCTTAGTACCCAGCGCGTGTGTCCTGATCATGACAGACTCTCAGTGTCCTCTCCAGGACTTAGTTATGCTCCATTTGGTTTATCAGAGCGCTCATTTGCCCAGCTCCCTTCAGTATTGAGTTACCTTTCTCCTGATCAGCAGCGTGACGTCAGCGGACTGGTAAGTAGTTACCTCTGCCTGTTTTATGATTTGCCCACTCAAGCAGACGTGCTTGAGCATGACGTCAGTGTTAAAGATCCACGTCCCATTAAACAGCATTCTTAGTACGTAAATCAGGTAAAGCGTGAAATGATGAAAAAAGAGACTGAGTATCTCCTCAAGACTGGCTTAGCCACGTCCAGTTCCAGTTCCTTGTGCTCCCCCTGCCTGTTGAAAGAGAAATCAGATGGCTCTCTACAGTTCATCATAGATTTCAAAGAGGTTAATGCTGTTAACATGCAGTCAATATTGGGTTAAGGTCAGTATTCATATTTCTGGAACATTCAGAACAACCTGTTTGCATATGTGAGCAAACAGAGTTCTTCCTGTTTACATGGTATCCCGATCAAAACAGCAACGCACAGGCAGCATCTTGATGCATGGACGTCATGATGCAATGCGTGTCATCTCTGCTTCAACTTGCTGTACCCATAGCAACAACAACAACAGCAGCACGTCGGACTTCCTACACCCAGAAGACCACGATTCCTTGCAGACAGAACATACTCAAAACACAAATGAATGTTCCTTTCAATGGTGATATCCCAATAGGTGTATACATGACCAAATGTTCGGGTTAGAAAAGGAGTACCCTAGGGGTGATTTTGGGGTTTTTAAAAACCGGAATATGAGCACATTGTTTTTTTTCAAAAGGGTTATTGTTGTTAACATTGCCTTTACCTGGTCATTGCTAGTATTCCAAATATAAAAGAGTTACTGACTGCATGTAAACATACTGACTGTTCCTGACTCTTACCTTGTATGGAAGACTGTGAAGATAACTAAAGAACAGCAAAGTTTGTAATCAAGTTAGATTTGGTCAAAGGTTACTGGCATGTGCCTTTAACCAAGCCTGCACCTGAAATCTCTTTGTGACTCCTGATCAGTTTTTGCAGTACACTGTTACGGTGTTTGGCATTTTTCAATTGTAATGCCTATTTAGATGACCTCATTGTTTACATCACCACCAGGGAGGAACATATGCAGAAAAGTGTTCTGAACTGCTGACGCATCACTTACTCTGAATCAGGCCAAATGTGACCAAATCAGGCCACTGTAACATATTTAGGCTGACAGGTGGGCCAGGGCCAGGTTCGTCCCCTAAAGGGTGAGATTACTCTTGTAGAGTTTCCTGTTCCCTCCACTTGGAGATCACTAAGACGTTTCCTAAGTATGGCTGGTTATTACAGAAATTTCAGTAGAAAAGTTTTGTCTGTTGTGAAGTCTCTGACAAACCTGAAACCAAACCAAAAAACAGGGAAATAGAAAAAAGCCAGAAGTTTTCCCTCATGATTGTGCAGGAAGTGCAACCACTTAACTAGTTCAAGTCAGCCAAAAAGACATCATGTAGTGCATGAAGCATTCACTGAAGGTTGGGTGCTTTAAAGAGGGTGCAGCAGGGAAGATAGCATCATATGTGTGCCTGTGTGTGCATACATTGAAAAGAGCCATTATCCATCCATTTCCTATAAAAGACCTCTTCCTGTGCTAATGAGAATCAGAGCAAAAAGACTCTCATTCACAAACACTTAAACACACACACACACACACACACACACACACACACACACACACACACACACACACACACACACACACAAACACACACACACACACACACACAAACACACACACACACTAACACACACACACACACACACACATACAAAGGTACTTTAACATGCACTTATACACTGATAGCATTATTTCTACTGCACTGATTGAACCATATACTCTTACTTAAGCTTACTTTGCTTGCTCTACTATTCTTAAAATTTGGTATAAAAAACTAATAGGGGAGACTGGGGACAATTGCAACACTTTTGACATTACTCTTAGTTACTCGGAGAATATTTGGACTAGTCTCACCAAATCTTTACATATTAAACCTACATCTGTCTGCTAAATGCCTATGTCATTTAAAGATGGCTACTTATAACATATTAATCACAATATTCATTTGAATAGAGGAATTCAGACGTTGCAACTGACCCCAAACCTGGGGACAGTTGCAACACAGATCAGGGACGGTTGCAACATGTATATATAAAAAAAACATTAATTTTTCACTAATTATCCTCAGTGTTTTGTCGAAATAGGACAAATACTAATGGTATGACCCAGAGTGGGCTCAAATTCAATTTTCTTTTCTGTACAACTTTAAGGTATTTAATTAGTTTTGTTTTGTTTAAAACATGGGCCTACCTTGAGTCAATGTGCAGATGTTGCTGAAGCTATAAAAACCCAATGTTGCATTTTGGGACAAAAAGAATGGAATCATTTCTTTTTTTACAATTTCTTAGATGATTCATTCACTATATGACAAGTGTATATGACACATACAACATACAATAATAACTTATTGCTAATTTTTGCTTAACAAGTTATTTAGGAAATTATTCTGTTTATCATTAGCGTTAGTTTCTCCATATGATTGCCTGTTCTGGTCATCATGAGCAATAAAATATATTATTTTTTCCTATTCTGAACTGAAAACCTTAAAAAATATAGTTGTGTGGTCTCTTCTAATGTGACTAACCTAATAGCATGGGGACAGTTGCAACAGTTGTAACTGTCCCCATGGTACCAGTCATGACAAAACGCTGTGTGCTAGCTAGCCACATTGACATTGACACATGGGGCTCTAATTTCGTGGCGCAGCGCAGGGGGCGCAAGCCTGGCGCAGCCTGCGCAGTGCTAATTTCGTGTGGCGTACCACCGTGCGCTGCTAATTTGACAATTTGGTAGACCGTCTGCGCAGAGATGGGTGTGACGGCGCGACTGGGGGAGTTGACGGCGCACCAGGGGGAGGTGTCAGCAGATTCATGTTGGGGCAGTGACAATTTCGTGCCAAAAAAGTGCGCTGAAAGCTCGCCAGCTCCAACCTGGTCTATCCTCGGCGCAAGGCGGAGCGCACCCCACGCAGCTGTGATTTGGTGACAGGCGCACATGTGCCCACATGTCATCAAAGCCTCAGAGGCAGGTTTCCAGAGTGTCACACACATTTTGATGCAGTAAACAATCACAGCAATCACTGTTTAATGTAACTGTCTGAACCAGCATATACAGTTATATCTATATTAACTGTCCCGTCACATCTGATGTCAGATTAAAGCCGTTTGTCATAATGGAAAGTCAACCTGACGGCAGCTGGAAGTTTGATGCACATCTTACAGTTAAACAATAAACAGCCTTAACATCTGATACTGAGTATATAGCTGGTTCTCTCATTTCATTTCATTCAAAGAATAGAGGGAGAGAAAAGACGAAGAAAAAAACAGACAAAATAAATGTATGTCACTCAGGATTTACCCGTGATTTCCCATATTTCTCTGTTTTAGTCTTTATTTTTAACGTGATCTAAAAAGATGGAGTACATTACTGTAAGGAGGATGAGGTGGAGACACTGGGAGAGTATACAGTGTATCACCAAAGGCACTGCTTGGCGATGACAAACCAGGAGTGCAGGTGGATTAAAAGTATTCTGAATGGATAAGCCAGCTGTGTAACTGCTTCTTAATTTTTTACTCCGAATAAAGACAAAGGAACAGATTAAATCTGTCCCGGGAGCTGGCCCACAAGGTGACGCGTTGTGTCCTCCGATGCGCCCCGCTGTCCATTCTCCTGCTGCAGGCACAGCGGCTCTGACCGTCTCCGCTACCAACACTCTCTCCGTGGTGCTGGAGATCGATCAGACCAATCAGACGCTGCGCCTCAGTCGCAGGGCATTTAAAGGCAAGGAGAGGCGCTCATTTGATTGGTGAAAACAGCGCTCGGCTGTGTTAAACCCACTCACGGCTTTTCTCCTCCCTCTCTGCCATTTGCGCGGAGGGAGGCGTGGACGCGCAGCTCCGCGCTCATGTGCGCCTGTACTGCGCCTCTCTTGGCAATGCAGGAAACTTGCAAAGTGCGCCGGTCACACCCTGTGCGCACGGCGAAGGCCGGCGCAGGGCAGGTGCGCCTGCGCCTGCGCCTGGTCTACGAAATTAGAGCCCATGCTCACCATGTCATTTAATAGACAACAAAAAGTGATCCAAACTAGATAGGTTTGGATTCATTCATACATAAAGTTCAGGACAGTATGACTAAAAAACAGCTCATGAAAAAAGCTACTTTCATACCTTCTAAACAACTTTACTTGATAGAAGCAGGACCAGATGCTCAATATGGCCTCTCTCTTCTTGGTGGGTAGAGGGTCTAACTGAACATGTGCAGTGTGAGTGTCATCACTCAAGCATGTTTCTGATTGGAGAAATAAGGCTTGTTGCAACCGTCCCTTGATGCAACTGTCCCCAGTCTCCCCTACTATTGAAACTACTTTTTCTTCTTTCTTTGCTACTTTAATCATTATTTCTACCACAGTTATAATTTCTTCTGCTTTTTCTTTTTTCCATTTCACATTTTCAGCTTTGTTCAGTACTAATAGCAATTTCATTTCACATTTTCTTTCCTCAGCTTCAGCATTTCAACGCATTAGCTGCAAGGGACATGCAATTTCTCTAATTCAGGCTGTTGTCTCCTTGTTTAGGCTCTAAGCTGTCCCATGATTCTTTGCAGACATGGACAAATCCATTCCTTGTGTGCATGTCTTTGACCAGTCCCCTGCTGAGACGCTTCCTGAGCTGCTGCCAGAGGTGAAAGAGGTCAGCATGAAGTTGTATTTCCGTCAAACTGCTGTGATCCTTCTCTGCTCCATGTTTTCTTTATCCCATAGATCCAGAGCCCCTAGAACAAACTCTGACTGAGCTTTAGACAACAGCAAGAGAGCAGATGTAGAGGCCTTTGAAAGCAGTTCTTGATTTGTTGTTGCTAACTGATGGAAGTCTGTACATTTTGCTCATTACCCTCAATTCCAATCAGGGTTGAATCATTGTTGTAAATGCAGCAATGCATTTGCAGCATATGTTCTTCTGTAATGGAGGAAGGTTTAAAGGACTGTATTTGCGGTTCGTGGGATGGGCATTCACTGTGGTACATCGGTCAGAATGTAGGAGGCAGGACCCTTGATGCATTTACTTGTCTTTATTTTCCTTTCTGAAGGTGCAACATCTCAATGGGACTCTTGTATCTGAGTTATTTGTAGTTATGTGGTTCTGTAAACAAATACAAAACATAAATAAGTATGGATACATCCTCAAACAAATAGGTTATTAACTGAATAAATCCTAAAATGCAATTAACAGCCACAGTATACAATAAAGGGTCTTATTCACTGATAGATGAAAGTCCTATAATCCTTTCTCACACTGATCTCTATTAATAAGCCAAGACTGCCATCTAGTGGCGGAAAATTAACGAGCAGCGGCGCCAGCAATCCTAGCATGCGGCACACATCAAAGGCAGCTTCAACGACACACAGTTACGGCAAACTCTTCACCGGACTTACAAATAACCATGTAATTCACACTGTACAACTCTAACCAAAGAACAACTGAATGATAAATGAGTTCTAACACTTATAGCTCACTATTATAGGTAAGGAAGGATTTTAACACTGAAAGTAAATCTCCATATCACACGAGGCTCGGTAAGCAGAGGGAACGATATACAAGCACATGCATGATAAATCTTGACAAACTTCAACCAAGGTAGTCTTCAGCATAAAGGCAGCTTTGTACTCACAGTTGCATGGACGCACATAAACCCAAAAGAGTCCACACTGACTTATACACAGGAACAGGCACAAGTCCACACAGCGATGCTCACTGCAGCTACGAAGCAACTCCAACACTGCTCGTCGGCCGTGACATCACAGTCTGTCATGGGGTGTGGCTTATGATCCAGGGCCTTTTCTACATCTTCCGTTCCCAAAAAATGTACACTGCTCAAAAAAAAAATAAAGGGAACACTTAAACAACACAGTGTAACTCCAAGTCAATCACACTTCTGTGAAATCAAACTGTACACTTAGGAAGCAACACTACACGGAGTCTACAACCCACACAAGTGGCTCAGGTAGTGCAGCTCATCCAGGATGTCACATCAATGTGAGCTGTGGCAAGAAGGTTTGCTGTGTCTGTCAGCGTAGTGTCCAGAGCATGGAGGCGCTACCAGGACACAGGCCAGTACATCAGGGGACATGGAGGAGGCCGCTGGAGGGCAACAACCCAGCAGCAGGACCAAGGAACAGAAGGTGCACTGCCAGATCCCTACAAAATGACCTCCAGTAGGCCACAAATGTGCATGTGTCTGCTCAAAGGGTCAGAAACAGACCCCGTGAGGGTGGTATGAGGGCCCGACGTCCACATTTGGAGGTTGTGCTTACAGCCCAGCACCATGCAGAATGTATGGCATTTGCCAAAGAACACCAAGATTGGCAAATTCGCCACTGGGGTCCTGTGCTCTTCACAGATTAAAGCAGGTTCATACTGAGCACATGTGACAGACGTGACAGAGTCTGGAGACGCCATGGAGAACATTCTGCTGCCTGCAACATCCCCCAGCATGAATGGTTTGGCACTTTGTTTCTGCTGTTTTTTTTGGTTTGGTTTGGTTTGGTGTGTGTGTGTGAATTCCTGTGCTTCCACAGCCAGCCTCAAGCAGACACTCGAGAAACAGCAGATATAAGCACCTCAGTGTTGTCGTGTGCTTTCAGACCGGATGTTGCCACTTGGATCAGAGTCCTATTTAAACTTCTTGAACCCATGATTTTCACAGATTTTACTTTTATTTCATCCATCCATTCATTCATTCAATCATTTATTCATGTTTTAAACATTCAGCCATTTAAACTTCTAAATTAATTTATTAATCCCATTGATTCATCCATTCATTGTCTTTTCATCCAGTAGCTCACGACAGGTTTCTGCAGCATTCCGCATTCAGCAGTTTAGCACAAGCTTTTCAAAAGTTCATTCAACCATTTTCAGTCTTCAGTCATTCATCTTCAACATTCTGCATTAGCATTTCAGCGTAAGCTGCTTCAGCTTTCCGCATTTACAGCACAATTTCTTCAGAAATGGTTTTTCTAGTGTGTAGTGTAACTGTCTGTGTCATCTTAAAGCCTTCCTCTAACTGCTCTAATATGCCGTGGTATGTTTTTTCAGGGCAGCAGCAGCCAGCTGACCCAGGAGATCCAGGACTTTCAGAGTCTGAACAACGAGCTGAGGGAGGTTTTGAAGACAGTGGCTCTGCTTCTCAGCAGCAGGAAAGAAGAAAAAGAGCACGGCTACTGGACCACAAAGACCAAAAAACTGAACCAGACAGTTGAAAGTTGAAGACTATCATCATCATATTACTGTAAACAGCTGATTGCAGAGGTTAACCCTGAAGTTACCTGGCTAAAAGAAAATCCAGCTTGGTAGTACAGGACTCTGGTGACTTGCTGGGTACTTGCTCTGTGACACCCTCACAAACAAACTTCAACATGGACCCTGTTAGGACAAGAAATCCATCAAACAAGCAGATTATTAAGGTTTGATTTGGTCTGACTGTTAAATAACACAATGAGATTAATGTAAATACTAACCTCACAAAGATTAAAATGCAATTAATGAAAACACGACTACAACTAATACTAATCTTCATTATGATTTGATTTGATGATTTCTATTTTAAGTATTTTCATGTGATTATTTTGTTCTTGTTTCTCCATTGTGGCTCAATTAAAGGATTATCTTGATTTATCTTGTCTAATCTGATATGAGTGTTATGAATAAAATTCACCAAAAGATGGCACGTTTCATCTCCATAAAAAAGCCTAAAACTTCTGTACATCAACAGTGTTTAAAAACAGAAAACTAACTAGGAAGTTATTTATTTATTTATTTATTTGTTTGTTTGTTTGTTTGTTTGTTTGTTTGTTTGTTTGTTTGTTTGTTTATTGTTTTATATAATTTGTCAATAATCTGGCCTCTGAACCTCTTTCCAAATGTATTAAAAGGCAGAGAAGCAGCAGCAGCAGCAGACCCTAACCGCAGCAGAATAACCAGAAGTACAGTGAATGGAAACTTTATCAATAAAAAACGTACATCAACTTTTAGACAGTCAGCTTTCTCTGTTAAAGGGGGAAACTTTGAAATTCATTACCAACTGAAATCAAACTGAACACAGATTTAAAATCTTTCACTGTTAAGGTCAAGTGCTGGCTGACCTCTTGTGCTAGAGAAAGCAACTGCCAGAGTCAAATTCCTTGTATGTGTTGCATACTTGGCAATAAAACCCGATTCTGATTCTGATTCTGGCTGAAAGCAAAACAGAGCTGTAACCATTTTTAGGCTGCCATGTTTTTAATTTTCTGTTTGAGCAGGGACATTGTTGTTTTGTTAGGTTGATGTGTGGTTTTTTTTTGTTTTGTTTTTTTTACCGTTATCCTGTAATTTTTTCTTGCCCTTTGCTGGTAAATGCACATTTTATGATCTAGTTTTTTTTTAAAGCTCTACTAGGGAGTCGGGACAAGAGTTGGAAATTAGCACTCGCTATAAACTCTCTGTGCAGCACATCAGATTAATGCTTCGTTGTTAAACTGCTTTGTTCCTATGAAATAAATGAATTATTGATTTTGCTGGTCCACACAGTTAAAGCATCTAAAAAATATAGAAAGACAAATTCCTGAGAGATTTGAATTTATCCTGAAAATAGGGCAAAAGAATTCACACAAAATACATTTTTGACACATTTATTTATTAAAAAGAGAAGAAGGACAAGGCTGACTGTTTGTATTATTGTGGTTAAGGGTTGAGGTGTCCTTAAAAATGTTGTTATGATCTATTGTTCACACAACAGGCCTCTCTCCGCCTTCTGCTCTTTACTCCTGAGTGTTTACTGCCATCTAGTGGTCATTTTGTAGAAGTGTGTCTCAGAGAGGTAAAGCAGGGGTTATGACAGAAAATGAGACTCAGAGTGAGGAGGTGATTTTGCTGATTCATATCACAATTAACTAAATAAATAAATAAATAAATGAATAAATAAATAAATAGAAAAATAAATACATTCTTAACCTTGTCTATGATTAGTAATTTCCAAGTGTCCTCTCTTCATGAAACAGAAGCCTGTCTGTCTGTGTGGTGTAGTAGTATTGAGAATAGACTTGTGTTTGGGAGGTTGTTGGTTTGATTAAGGCCTTGTACACATGTCGCCGGGTATTTCTCAAGAAGGAACACCCCCCACCCCCAATTGGTTTTTAAAAATACTTTGGTCCACACCAGCACGCTCAGATGGAAACTTTGAAACTCTTTTATCAGGACAGGAAAAACTGTGCATTTCTCTCAGCAGGAAGAAAGAGGTGGAGAAGAGGACAGGAAAGGAATTGAGTGAGCTCTTCCTTCTCTTAGTGAGAGCCAGAGTCTGGGTGGACTTTCATTTCTTTAAAGGAACGGCAGATCTTAGAGGTTTTATGGAAACGTGGTCCATTGTGTGATCATCAGGCTCTTTAGGCTGTGGAAAATGAGCTTCTTCATTGTTCCACATTACTGTAAACAAAGTTGTTGAGTAAAATCAAAAACATCCCTCTCTCTAAGCCAACACTGTCTCTGCAGATGTCTCTCTAACATGAGTCTGGTTCTGCTCCAGGTCTCTGCAGAGTACAGTCTAGAGCTGTTTTTGCAAAGCATCTTGGGATGATGTGGATCACTGATAGGTGGTTTCAGATGTGATGTCCTTCACTTCGTGTAAAGTCATCCTGCATGGAGTGATGAGGCTCAGAGCCAAGATGCCAAAGACAAAGTTGTGCTGCTCAAAATAAGTTGGACTAGGTTCAGACGGAGTGGACTGACTGAACTGGACTTTCACTACACACGCTCTCCTGACAGGACACCTTTCTGAAAGTCTGCCAGAGTCCCAGTACAAAATGATGACAAATGTCAGAGTTTCATGGGAGTTTGTCCTGATGTCATGGAGACCAACAACAGCTGAACAAAGTCCACGCTCTTCTATCCACTGTAATGCCAGGGGTGTTGCTAGCAGCTCTGTGCTGTATGCTGATAGATGGTCTGAGCCTGTTCTTCAAACCCGGGTCACTCACAGAGATATGTGATCTGGATCTTTAGATCCATCTGGAAAAACAAACACTGGATCTGACAAATGTTGGTCACAAGAACTCTGAACTCTGCCCCCTACAGGAAGTGGTTCTGACTTTTCCTTTAAGTCTTCATGTGTACAAAGGTCTACATTTGGCAAAGGGTGTAAGCAGGGAGAACTGAAAGACTCTCGTACGGTGGGGCTGTGCTGTAATTCCCTGGTGTTCTGCTTCAGAAAGTAGTTTCATCGTGAAGTTTTGATTTATTGTTGAAACATGCTGTAAAAGCTTTATTCAAAATATCAAGTTGGTTTTGTCAAGAAACCAGAGCTGGTTTGTGAGAGAGACGTCCTTGAATGAGGCAGGCTACAGTGGAGTGGGGCTATTTTTTCACCAGCTGTGATTATTTATCTTGACAGAATATTTTTTCCCTTGACCCTAAAATTTGTGAAGATTAGGTTGCCCCTTGCACTGTAGTAAAACATCCCACTCTCTCAGAGCAACCACCCAATAATGAGAAAACTCTTGAAGGAAAATGTCATCGAGGAGGAGGAGGAGGAGGAGGAGGAGGAGGGGGAGCCATTCCTGGTTTCCACCAGTTTCAGGAGAAATACCTAGGATCAGTCTACCTCAAAGAAAAAGAAGCTCGTAGGAGACTCCAGATGTTGAGGGAGGATGTGAACATCTTCATTGCCTCCTGGAGAAGGATGAATCTGGGAGGATCCTGGCCCACCTTGCTGACACTGTTTTCCTACAGGAGAACAAACGTTCTACTGTGTCTATGGCTGTGGTCCAGTGTCTTCAAGAATATGGCACAGCCAATGATGAAGTCATGGTGCTCCACACAGACAAAGGGTTCCTGACTGAATTGACATGAACTGATCTTTTTTCTTTTCTTTCTTTTTTTGGGTCACTCTTATAGGAAGGTCCTGTAGACATCATAAATGGACATCCAGTAGATGTCAGACTAAGACCATGTCTGGAGGAACAGTCTGGAGACAGGACGTCCTTTGACTGCCTCTTTACTCAGTGGGTTCCTGTTATTTTACAAGGCATGCACTGTAATTTATTTTTTCGAGTATTATACTGTATATGGGAACATAGTGTAAGAATGTAAAAAAAAAAAGTAAAACACTGGTAACACTGCAGACAGTATGTTACTGTTATTTTACAGCAAAGTCACTTTTGTTGTGACAGTGTTTTATAACCATGAGTGAGTGAGGAGGGGACACAGTGGATGTGAGACCCTGCTGTACACTGAGATGTTACATTACGGCTTGAAGGTTGAATTGTCCATGAGACCTGGCCCCAAAGCCAAGCACACATCCATCGTTTCAACCACAGAGTGCACTGTAGTACTGCTTTTGACCAGTAGGTATGACTGAAACTTTAATATAGTTGTCATCAGCAGGAAAGTTGACGGATCATTAAAGAATAAAGATTTCTTCAGAATTTCAGGTTTTGTATGGGAGTACACACCACAGGAAGACACTAACTATCCAGGGTCAGCTGTCAGTCCTCTACATGAGCTTCTGTCGTCTTGTTTTTCAGGAAGCTCCCAGCGTTTAACTATTCATCTGGATGACTAATGTCTGTTGGATCCTGCATAAATTTTACTGTCTCCTGTGTTTGAAAGGAGAGTCAATCCCGTGTTTATCTGATGATTTTTTTGTTGTTGTTTGTTTGTTTGTTTTTTTGGTGCAGAAGTTAAGTAATGAAAAAAAACTCCATAATGTTTTGTACATCATACACATGAAGTTGAATTAAAGACTCTGCGTGCTCCTGCAACAGGGAAAAGTTATCGTATTTCAACATGTGGTGTTCATTTTGGAACAGACTGAGAATCGAGCAAAGGCTGGACACATACCAGACAACTTTTAACCAGATTTCACCCCCATAGAAACAGATAACAGAAACAGTAATTCACTGTATAAATGATCTAAAAACCTTTTAATCTGAACTCAAATTATAATTAACATAACTGTTTTATAAGTCTCTTTTAGATCCTGTGTTGGTGTAATCAACACAGCCGTCACAATAAAAGGCAAACTAAGCCACAGAGCCAGCTGCTTCTTTGAGGATATTTGCGTGGACTACCCTTTATTTCTTGTTCAATAGGGCTGGGTTTGTTTTCGCTCGGGGATCATCGCAGGTTTTTCCTCCTGATTCATGATGTGAAGGCCAACATTCAGAAAGATACAACATCCTGACATCCAAGTTAGACTGTGCCACTGCCTGAGCTGTCATCACGCAGTAAACACCATCTGGATACAGTTCAGACTCTAAAAAGATGGGCCACATGTTTTACCTTGGTGAGCCTTCTTTAACATTTCTAGGACTCATCAGAGGAACTAGAGCACAGAGAGGATTAAGGAGACTGAGGATGGGTCATGAAGACAAGGGAAATGAGGAGCTGGTGAATTTACATGTTTTTACCTAAAGTGGGATCTTCATAACCCCTGGGTTTCTTTGTGGTCCTGCACAGTCCACAGAGCAGCGCCATGATGGAGAGGATCTTTCTGTGTCTGTTGTGTCTTTCAGGTCAGAAAACTTTCCTTTGTTGATATTTAAGGTGTGTATTGTGATTTAATTTGATGAATAACAGAGGAATTTAACAAGTAGTATCTATAAATGTATTTGCTGATTTGAAAAAAGGAGCCCATGACCAAAGTCAGGCTCCACTGTGTGAATTCCCACCAAGATATGAGTAAGATATGATATTATCAAGATCTGAGTGTTTAGAAGAAACCTGACACACTGTGTGTTAAACTGAAAATAGATAAAATACGCTCTCACATATTAGTTCACGTATAGGGGTTAGCGATGGGATGGTTGATTAGGGCCTGAGCCTAAAAACAGGGCGAAGGCCCTCTTGAAACCATAAGGATTATTATTTCTTCAGACTCTTTAATCCCAGATTATGTGCCTTCATTGTGCTCTAAACTCTCAAAACTTTGCACAAAATTCATCCCTGTGTGAAATTTTATAACTGCATTGTACTTGTGCTTTTTTTGTCTCCTCTCTCTCACCCAGGTTTTGTTGGTTTAGTTTGGGCTGGAGATCTCAGGTAGTCCAGTTATCGGGTTTTCTTTGAAGTAGGATTTTTTCTGTTGTTTTTAGGTTAGGGGAAGGTGTTAGGTACGACGGTCCAATGCATGATTGGCCCGGCAGCTTCCCATCTTTTGATTATTTCGGCCGGGGTCTCCAGTCCTTTTTGGTTTATTGTTTCATTTTGGTTGAACATTGATTTGTCTGAAATAAAATTAAATTCTTGTTTTTCTTCAAAACTTGCTTGTGGTGTCCCTTTTATGTTGTGGTCTGGAGCCAGTTTATATTATGTTTGGGAGACGGTAACAGGAATGTGGGATCTATCTCCGGTAGTATGGACGAGCTAGCTGTGCTAGCCCAGCGGCAGAGGGGCTGCTGGAGGGCAGAGTGGCATCATGCTGTTCACAGACGTGGCTGACGGAGCAAACATCGGACGTCGATGCCACATTGAAGGAGCTTCACCTGCTGTGAGCAGACAGGATCCAGGAGACAGAGACTGAACAGACTGCTGGGGAGGCTCAGTCCTGGACCCTGTGGAGGTGGAGACTGGTTGGGCTGGAGAGTGGTGGACGGGCTGTCATTGTCTATTTTTTTGTGGACCTTTTTGCACTTTCTATACACTTTCTAACTTTTGTTTTCTTAAATGCTGCTGTGACTCCTGAATTTCCCCTCGGAGATAAATAAAGTATTTTCTATACTATTCTATTCTGACAGCCATACACAGAGAGGGTCTTTCTGTTGCCATGGCGACCAGTATTCTGTGTCCCAGTGAAGTGAAGAGGGCCACCCATTCCTGCCAGTCATATTTGTTCCCTCCCCCTTCAATAAGAGCGCCCTCCACAGCCAGGAGTGTGACTTCATTTGGAGTTACACTCAGAAGTGAAGGGGTAGTGTGTAGGGGGTGGTTTGGGATTGAGCTCTTATCAAAGAGGCTCACCTGGTTTCAGCCTTTGAGATCTTTATACAGCTGGCAGTGCAGAGATGCATTTTGGTTTGGGGACTGCTGCTTTGCTGCTTCCCCTGGGATTTTGTTGCATTGGTCAGTCTGACCCCTGAAGTGGTCTACAAAGTCTTTATTAAGGGAGTCTGAGGGAGTGATTTGATCTCTGTTCAAAACAGACTGGATTCAAAGATCAACAGCACTGAAGAGGAATGACACATGGCTGTGTGGAAGCTGCTGGGTGAAGCTCTTCCATTAAAAAGCTTTTTCTTGGTAAACTTTGGAGCCACCACAGAGGATGTGCTGAGGAGTAAACTGCTTTGTTTGGAGGAGAAAATGGATTTACCCACAGTGTGTTAATGGTTGAGCTTGATGCCATTTAGAGGAAGGAAAAAAGCTTTTGTTGTAGGTGTGGCCTGCCCTCTTCCACAACAAGGCAGTGATGTGTACAGTCAGAATCTTGCAGAGAGTCTGAGGGACAGGGATCCTTAGTGACAGGAGACGTTCCACGGTCAGGATGTTTGCAGGGTTCCTCTTTCTGCTCCTCCTCACGGGTAAGCTGGCTCTCTTCTCTTTGAAGCATGCTGCTGTGGAGCTCTACATTTTGATTCCAACTATTCACAAACATTCATGCAGAGTTGATTTCATTGAAGCAAAGTGTTGATGGTGTGTCAGTGAGCTGTGAGCTCTGTGAGCAGGAAAAGCATTGATTGTTGAAAAGAGGGGATGCATATGCAAAGATAGAATGCTTCAATCAGAAGCTGATCATGCTTTCTGTGTCAGGTGGAAGCAGCTCCAACCACACACAGCCTCCTGATGCTGAAGGTCCCTACAACCAGAGCCACTTGGACGGTATGTAGAAAGGGATTTTGTTTCTCAGTGGGATAAAGAATAATGACAGAAAAAAAACCTGTGAACTCTTTCTGTGTCAGGTGAAAGCAGCTCCAATCACACTCAGTCTCCTGATGATGAGTACGACTCTGAGGAAGGTACGGACCTTTGTGTGTTTGTTTGTCTGTTAAAGTGAATGATAAATGGAGGTTATTGTTGACAGATTGGTGCAGACTATATTATAGGTTTATGTCATCTTGTTTGTTTCATAGCTGCTTAGTTTGCTCTTATATCAAACTGCCTGTTTGACCAAATGTGGTTTCTGATTGGCTGGTAGCAGCTGGATAGTGTCACTGACACCACACACATAATGCAACAATAAATCACTCATTCATCTGAACCAGATCAAAAGAAAAGAGCCACAGGAGTGGAAATAACTTTCAATGGCAAAAGGATGGAAATACAACCTGAGGCATAGCATGTTTCCCTGTAGACAGACGGACGGACGGACAGACAGATTTTTTTTTTTTTTGAACCACTTTATTTGCTGCTCTTACTCAATTTACCCAAGTAATTCAGTTCAACTCAAAATTATTATTTCAACAAACTTTCTGTTGAAATATTGAATAAATAAATAAATAAATAAATAAATAAAAACATCATAGTTTTAGCACATTCCCAAACTTCAGGTCACCGTCTGCCACATCACTCAAAATGCCCTTAAAGCACCACATGGTCCTGGAAGAGTCCAGGTCTCCTGGCTGTCTATAAAAGCTGAGGTCAAGGTTGATCCTGGACCTGATGAGACCCTCACACAGTGACTGCAGAGATGTTCTCCACCCCCTCCTGCTGAACCTGTCACAGACTGACGAGGGAGAGGAGCTCTCACCGGCTCTGCGTTAGTTTCAGGCAGAAGTGGTGGAGGGACAGACTAACCTGCACTGTGTGTCAGATACAGATAAAACATTTTCAATTCTGCAAACTAGTGCACCTAAAAACTGATCCCATTAACTTTATTCGTGGTTGATTTGGTGCCTGGACAAGAAGTGTGTCAATGAGTTTTATGATTACTTGTACCACAAGACGAGCGGGTTGTTTGTGATCCCATGTAAATGAACACAATTTAATATGAAACGGTCACTTTTTCACACACAATTCACGTTTACATGATAAGATTATGAGGAGTGAAATAATCATCTTCACAGTATATTTTGTAATCAATACGGCTTCCTTAAAAAATCCTGGCTCAAAGTTTGATTTAGCATCCTCTGAATGTTCTCTGCGGAGACTTTATCATGGACATGGGGGTGTATTAAAAACTGATAACAGCCTTGTTACGACCCTGGCTCAGGGGAGGCAACATAGGAGACATTAAGTGAAGTTTCAACAATCATTTATTACAAAAAACTGAAAGAAAAGACCAGAAAGGATTCAGAGGAGCTGCTGCCTTGCTGCTGATCCTGGCTGCAGTGTGGGAGAGAGTGTGGGAGGAGCCAAGCAGTGGCTTTTGAAGCCAGCTCAGAGGTGCCAGGGATCAGGAGCGAAGCAGATATGGAGGTCCAAGGTGGCCTCAAGATAAAACAGAAACAAAACATTAGTGGCACATAACAGCCTCTCTATTTTTTATTTTTAAAACCCATAGAGTAATCTTTTTTTATTTATTTTATGGAGAAATCAGCTGACAGCTCTCTGCTCTTTTATAAGTGATGTATGTGAAAGCTTGACAGAAGAGGAGTGAAATGTTAGAACCACTATTGTTTCATATCTAATTTAACTATTAATATTTAAATATTTCTCTGTAAACCTCTGTTTTTCTGTCTGAAAATGATTTACGCTCATATGATCTAATAATGACATGAAACCTGCAAACACAAACTCAGACCTGGTGTGGGATTTGAGCGTACCCTACACCCACGTTCAGATTGATAAATGAGGGCCGCTGTGTGTCATGGACTAGAGAAACCAGTTGTCCTCTGCCTGCTGAAGGGACAGCTCTCACTGAAAGATGGATGAGGTTTTTTTTTTTCTTAGTTTATTTATTTTAACTTTTTTTTTTTTTAATTTATGTTGCAACAAAATAAAAGTACAATATAAAAACAACACAAATCTCAAACAAATGAAAAGGAGCAAAAAAGAGAAAAAGTCTTATTGTATCTGCCCCTTCATTCATTCAATATTAAACACATGATTAGATAAAAACAAAAATACTGTCTGCCAGCATGCCTTTCAGCTTTGCCTTCATTCTTTTTTGCAGAAAGAAGACAGGCAAAGCAATTTACAACCTAAATGCAAATTTACATCAAACAAAAAGAAAACCCAACAAAAAAAATTAAAAAAAATCGTATCATGGTTGTCAGTAATATTTTGGTGGTTTTATTCTTATTTATTGACTTATTTATTTATTTATTTTAAGTTTAAAGTTTAAGAATATCTTTCATCCCTGTATTTGTTTATGCATGTATTGTGAAGATACTGAATGATTTGGTTTCCTTAGAGTCCCTGTCCTGGTTGTTCCATAAAGAGAAACCTTTAACTGTAATACTGTGCTCCTTTAGCGTGGTTCTGGATCTTGATTTTTTAAATATTTCTAATCCTTTTAACTTGTAATGCTTTCTCCCTTTTTAAATTTGTACTGAATGTTTGATGGTCAGAGCTTTTTATTAGCTTTTTACATAAATTGTAGCATGTTGAAATCTATGATTAAGCTTCAGCAACTGTAACTTAATGAATACTGGGGTTTAAGGGAGCTCTGTATGGACTTCTGTTAATATTCCTTATTACTCTTTTTTGTAAAATGAAGTTTGGCAGGATGGAAGTTTAACTTGCAGTTCCTCATACTTCAAAACAGTAGGTCAAGTAAGGAACAACCAACCAGTTATATAAAAGTTGCAAAGCTCTGTTATCAAAATGTGGCGAGTGGAGGAGGTGAAAGAAACCAGCCTAAACACGCACACACACACTCTCTCTAGAGTGGACGGGGTCTGAGTTTCCCTTAATTTACTTTTGATAATAGAGCCAGGCAACGCCACCCTTGGACTTGCACCCAGGGAAAGGGTTCACTTTCACTGATGATAGGCACACAGGTCAGTCCACAAAGAGGAACCAGAGACGTGGTTCACATTAGAAAGTACACAGAAACTTTATTTTTCAAACAAGAACAGATTAAAAGGTTTAATTCATAAAAAGCACCCACACACTCCAAAAGACAAGAAAACAAGGGAAAAAGGGGACCTGGCAGGACTGGGCTCACCAGTGGGCTGGATTGGGATGTGACGGGGAAGGGAACACCCAGTAACTTGTGAAAAACACACACTGAACTGTGCAAAAACTCAAGAAGAACCACACCACACACGAGGAGGGGGAACACCACCACCAGGAACCCAGGACCACCACCACCAGACTCCAGTCCTATAAGGAGAGGGAGAGAAAATTAATTCAATTAACACAAACCAAAAACCCAACTAACCCACAAATAAATCAAAAATACATTTAAGGCCACCAAAGGTAACTGCTAAAGTAGCCTGAACACAACTACTACACTGGATAATAAAGAAATAACAGAAAACAGATAACTGAACCGAACTGAACCAAAATTACTTTACCACAAATAAACAGTCAATACCACATTACCCTTGGGGTACCCAAACCAACCCTCAGAAATAACTGTTATTCACAAAAGAAACAAACCAAAAGAAATAACTGTGTCCAAAGTTCTAATATGACAACAAAAGAATTAAGGCACAAGGAAATAAGCGAATAAACCAAAAGGGGAAAAAGGAAATATCAAACCAGGAAGAAAAGGAGACAGAAACAAAATGACTCAAATCAGTGCTGAACCAAAATCCAAAAGAAGAAATCCAAATCAAATTAATTAACTCACTTTCACACACTTAAAACAAATAGTCCCAGTTGTTCTGAGCCAAGTTAAGTTCGGCTGAGAGAGCACAAGTAAGGCTCAGACTCAGCAGGCTCAACGACAATTAGGTTTGGTTCTGGGCAGGATACACATATGACTCAGGCAGCCAAACCCAGGTGTACCATGGCCCAGCCGAGTCAAGGCAAAACATATAAAGCAAAGCAAAGTCCAGTAATACCAGGCGGCGTAAGGCGAAGCCACGTTAGGCAAAACAGCAGTGCTTCTTGGTGATCACTATAATGATCTGATCAGCTGATAATCACATGAAGTGAAGCTCACAAAGTGAGCTCCTGCTCAGCCCAAAGCAGAGTTGAGAGAGAGAGCAGGGAAACCCCACAAACTGCTTCAAGAGTGTCTAGCTCAGTGGTTCCCAACCTTTTTTGGGCTGTGACCCCATTTTTACATCAAAAGTTTCGGGCGACCCCAGACACCTAAAACAAATGATTGTTTTTGTTCATGTAATAGATTTCGATATATATATATATATATATATATATATATATATATATATATATATATATAGAATAGAATAGAATAGAATAGAATAGAATAGAAAATACTTTATTTATCCCCGAGGGGAAATTCAGGAGTCACCGCAGCATTTAAGAAAACAAAAGTAAGAAAGAGTATAGAAAGTACAAAAATGTCCATAAGAAATTAGATGAAGACATCCCGTCCACCACTCGTCCACCACTCTCCAGCCCAGCCAGTCTCCACCTCCACAGGGTCCAGGACTGAGCCTCCCCAGCAGTCTGTTCAGTCTCTGTCTCCTGGATCCTGTCTGCTCACAGCAGGCGAAGCTCCTCCGATGTGTTGCGGCGTCCGATGTCTGCTCCATCAGCCACGTCCGTGAACAGCATGATGCCGCTGGGTTAGCACAGCTAGCTCATCCATCCCCCGGAGCGAGATCCCACGTTCCCAACTACGATGGATGGAAGGACAGGTCCATGTCGTCACCTCCCAGCTCACATCCGAGAACCAGCACGTCGTCCTCACCGCCTCCTCCTCAGCTCGAGGGAAATCATCAAGCCCTACACTAGTTAGCATTGACATGCTACAGGCTGCTAACAGCTAATTTCGCATGTAAACAATGCAGCCATGGTTACATGTAGGATCTCCAGACAAACACAGGAGAAAAGTAGTAAAAAATACCGCCGAAGACACAAAAAGTTTGGTGTCCGTGACCGACAATGAACCATACAAAGTGATGATCCACTCCAAATACAAAGATGACGAAAAAGAGACGAAAAAATTACAAGAAACGGACAAAGACGAGAGAGCTGCTGCAACAGGCAGCTACTTGGGTAGCGCCAAGTATATATATATAAGTATATATATATATATATAAGTATATATATATATATATATATATATATATATATATATATATATATATATATATATACAAAAACACCGTTTAATAAGGCTCTAGTTCTCATTGTGTCTCTCCGTCCTGGCAGACTACCTGTGTTTGTTTATATCTGTCAAGCTGTGCGTGCGGACTGATATACCAAGGGGCGAGCGCCTCGTAGCCTAAAAACCTAAAAAACCTAAAAAAGGTTTTTATTTTAAGGAAGCGGTATTGATTACAGGATTTACCGTGAAGATGATGTAAATGATAATATTGTAAGGATCAATATATTGATCCTTACGAAGGACGTTCATTTACATGAGATCACAACCTATGTGCTCGTCTCATGGTACGAATAAATCTCCGGACTACCTGTGTGTAACTGCGCACGAATGACACACTTCAGCTCCACTCCCTCCTCAGTCTGTGACAGGTTCAGGTTCAGGCTGGAGTCTGCAGCTTCTTTAAGAGCTCAAACACATCTTTGAAAGACAACTTTCCACGTTTCTGGTCCTGAATGGAAACAATAACCAATATTGTGGCTTCTAACAGTCAGACAACAAGGATTACTTAACCAAGGTGTAAACAAACGATGTGTAAATTAAATGTTTCAAACTCAGATGTATTCTAGTTTGTCACATCCACGCTGCTGAATTACTGCAGTGATTTCCTTGCAGATGATTTTTTTTCTGATTCGCTCTATTTTCCGACTGCCGAACAACGCAGCAACGTGTCATTTCCTCTCTACCTCTGCTGCTATAGCGTTGCCGATTACAGGCATGGAGAAGTTCCTTTTTCCCCGTAATGCGTCCTTCCATGGGTGCTTCTCAAAGCTCCAAAGTTCCATCCACGCCTCCTCCACTCGCCTCCTCCACTTGCGTCTTAGTCCCGCCCACCAGAGATGCATGCCGGAGACGCGAGGAAACGAAGAGAGGAGAGAGGAGACGAGGAGGTTCATTTTATGAGCATTGAGATGTCCTCTCCTTCGGAGCGTCACATGAAGCGACGTATTTTAGTGATGACAGCATCACAGCTGGATAAACCGGTCTGAACGCACGGGAGAAACTAAATTAAGGAAAATAATGTAAACAACAGGGCGCTCGACCACGGAAAATTCATATTCACTTTTAAATCAGTTTAACATGAATATGTTCATGAATGAAAAAGAAAAATGTCACGTTTTCCCAGGCCCAGAGTGATAGTTTTTAATTCTTATGTTGGGGCCACTTTGTGTTCATAAATAATGTGTTTATTCTGCTATAAACACTGCTTAGCTCACTGGTGGGACAGGAGGAGAGAGAAGCAGAGCTGTCTGCAGCGGTGCCTTTCATCCATTACGCGCACGCAGAGGGACAGAGGTGAAACTGTTGCTGTATCAGCCAATAATGGCATGATCTCACACCCATCACTGAGAAAACAACAGTTTGCTACTGTATGAAAATGGCGTGGTTATGTGTTATTTTTAAAGGCATTATTGAACTGGCTGGAGTGAGCCAGTGGAGCTCGCAGTCAGCTGACCCGGAGCCTTTCAGTTTCACTTTAAGCCTTGTTGTCTGTTGTCCGGTCTCTGGGGCTCTTTCTAATTGTTTGTTGTCATCCTCAGTGAGAATGAATGTTGTAATCATCCAGATAAATATCAAACATGTTTGAAAATTATCGGGGCAGCTCCGACGAGTCTGTGAGACGATCGTGGGGCTAAAGATTCATCTGTCAACCGCTCACACTAGAAGATAATCTTTGCCGAACGTCGGGGCTGATTTAAGTCTCCGACCAGATTTTTTCCCTGATTGTGGGGAGGACCGAATCTGGGTTAAATCGGGGCGAGAATCCTGAAGTGCGAGCCAGGCTTTACACTTAAACAGCGTATCTTGCTCCATGGTGCTCACGTTTCACACATGTGGACAGCTGACGCTTTGTGGCCGGCTCTGATACGTTACAAGGGGGCGTGTCTGTCAGTGAAAAGACTTCCGCGAAGCCTGCACTTGTGTTTCCTCGATTATGCCTCCTCCAGCTCAGTCTCCTCTCTCCTCTCTCCTCTCTCCTCCGAGCACATTTGGCACTTTGGAATGTCCTCCAATATGGCTGCTCACAAAGTACTTCCGGTGTCGCGGAGGAGAGAGGAGATAGGAGACTGCATTTTTTTGGCACATTGGGAAGCACCCCATGTCGTAAATTCCGTGGGTGCGGCCAGGGCCGGTCCGTCCTACAGGCGAAGCAGTTTCTTGCCTGGGGCGCCAGGTGTGCTTGGGGCGCCTCACAAAAAAATAAAAAATAAAAATAAGAATATTTGGGCGCCCAGGTGCCCCCCTCCTTTTCTACACAATGAACAAATAAGCAAGAATAAATACACTTTTTATTTACAATATTTCATCTGGCCTGGCTGATGCACTTGAACAGAGACACGATGCTGCTGCTGCTTGCTTTAGTGGGGGGGGATATGTCTCTGCACAACTGGCAACCGCAGCCCAATCAAGACGTGCGCGTAAACACAACTACATGGGGTACGTCTCAAAGCTCCAAAGTTCCATCCTTCCTTCCTCCACTTGCGTCGTTCTCTTGCGTCTTAGTCCCTCCAACCAGAGATGCATGGGAGAGACGCGAGGAAATAAAGAGAGGAGAGAGGAACGGAGGAGATTCGTTTTTAGAGCAATGGGACATCCTCTCCTTCGGAGCATCACATGAAGCGACCAGTTTCAGTGATGATGGCATCAGCTGATCACCTCTGGATCATCTGTCAGTCAGCTCTAACAGCTGTTTGTGCGTCTGGGCACGTGCGCTGTAATAACTCTGATCAAACAGAAACAGTAACAGAGATTTGTCTGTTCCTTTAACCAGTTAAACACACACGTAACCATAAAGAAAACCTGCTCTCTGTATATTCTGTGTGCTGTTTAGAAGCTCACGGATCACTTTTCCGGTAAAATGCGTAATTGTGAGATTATTTATGAATTATTTATCCTTTATCTTGAGCCAATCTGATCGTGAACTCTGAAGCTTCAGAGTTCACGATCAGATAAAGTGGGTTATATTACTATCAATATGACCCACCTTATTGTGTCTCAGGAAGATATTATTGATCAGTCAGTTTTCTGTATTAATCCTCTGATTATATTGATTTGATGATGGTTGTGTTCAGTGTTTTGTGCTCTAAACTCACAGCGAACCCTTTAATACCAGATTTATGATCAGTTTCTAAATGATCCTCCGTGCCCGTCCTCAGCTCGTCTTTTCTCTCATTAAACTCCGTTGTGTTTGTGAAGTTTCATGTGAAGTCTGAGCTGCTGCAGCGTCCAATCAGAGAGTGATATTCCATATGGGGGCGTGTCGGTCAGTGAAAAGACTTCCGCAAAGCCGGCTCTCGTGTCTCCTCGATCATAGCTCCTCCGATCAGTCTCCTCTCTCCTCTCTCCTCTCTCCTCTGAGCGCAATTATCGCTTTGGGACAGTCTTCAAAATGGTGACTGGGAAAGTACTTCCGGTGTCGTGGAGGAGATAGGACGGAGGAAGCACGAAGTTAACGCATTGAGACGCACCCTATGTTGGTGCCGCTGCTGCCGCGCATATCATATCAGGCAGACAGGTAGCGTTCTTTAAAAATGAAAAGGCACAAACCCTCAGGTGCGCAGGGCAGAAAACAGAGAAAAGAGAAGGAGGAAAGGAAAGCCCAATTAAGAGGTAAGCTATGTCAACAAAGCGCTGTTTTGCGTTTCTGTGTTATTTTAGGCTGACAGGCGCTAACGCTAGTGTTAGCTAAGTAATAAAGTAATAATAAAAGTAGTAAAGCTAAAGGTAAAGCTAGCTAGATAATGCAATGTTATGATGGGCTATTGATAGATTCATACAGATTGAGATGAATGCTCATTCCTCACGTTTGGGCTTAGTAGTTTTATTACTAAAAACTAGGTTACTACTTTACACCTGCATTGCAGAGGTACAAACCCAAACCCTTGTCATCATGCTTGCCTTGAGTCTCAAAATTAGTAGCAGGCTGCCCCATTATATCAGTGATAATGTGACTACAATTATCAATTACAAAAATGATTTAAATTGTTTGTACTGTGCAGCTATACATGCTTTTGCTAGGCTAATAACTGTACCTGTGTTCGTACATTAATAATATATATATATATATATATATAATATATATATATATTCGACACACTCAGCAAATTCTTGAAGCCCCCAACTCCTGGAGGAGAAGGGACTTCTACACCACTCTCTGAAGCATGTAAGTAACTCCAGCCAATTATTTGTGGTCTCGTGTAATTGATAAGTTGGTGTAGTTTACAGTTACACCTTGCTATTACATGTAGGATTTAGTCAAATTTAATAAATTGTATTTGTTTTGTTTATGTGCAGTAACATTACTGTACACAAAAGACAATGCAGTGGTGTAAGAGCATGAATGTGCTTTGTTTACAGCTGCACCTTCAGCTCCAACATCCCCAACATCCAGCACCTCCTCCACTGACACACACTGTGCAGCTCCTCTAGCCCAAACATCTGGTGATCTCCCATCTACACCACTCTCTGAAACATGTTGTTCAACCAAATGTTTGTTTTATTATTTTAACATTATACATTTTATTTTATCATCCGTGTTTAAAGGAGTAAAACTGACTTTGATGTGATACAAAGAGTATTGAATAGCACCTTTTCTATGCATACAAAAATGTTTACTGCCACTAGGACTGGCTGACTTTGTTAGTAATTTTGTTAAAACTTCACTATATGACCTCTATAAATGTGAATGAGACATCCAATGCACAATTATCTTGTTTGAAGACTGTTTTAGCATTTTATTTGTATTTTTTTCTCTTACCTCCTTAAAGGAGTAAAACTGACTTTGTTATATGAGCCAGAAAATAAAAAAAACATGCTTGTGTTCTTTAATTCGTGGTGATGTCTGAGTAATGTTTGTTGGGGGGGGGCACCCAGGGGGGGCACGCAAATGCCAATCTCGCTGGGGCACCAAAATGTGTAGGACCGGCCCTGGGTTCGGCCAGCTTTACCTTGAATAATTAGGGGCGTGTTATGTAACCGGTTGTTTTCAGACGCCGCATTTATCAACAGCTGATCAGGCGTACGCCGTGATTGGTCCTGGTATGCACGTTTCATAAATCACACGTGAACATTGGTAAACTGATTTTTACACCCAGATCTGCGCAAATTCTCACCAAGATTGATAAACGAGGGCCAATAGGATTGTCTTACGTCAGAGGAGCTGGAGGTGGAATAGCCAATCAGACATGTAATACTGAAAAAAGGGAACAGTTTTACGTCGCATCCGTCTCACATTGGAGCTGGCTTCCGATTCGTTGGAGCAGCCGTTAATCGGCTGAGAGTGGAGGTCTGCAGCTGGACCCTCTCATTTATTTTGGATTTCATTTTAAATTTTTATTGTTTGTGTTTAAATCTTTACATGGATCAGCACCTCAGTACCTGACCTTTTAAATATTTACACTCCACCGCGGTCCCTGAGGTCTGCTGATCACCTTCACCTTGTGGTTCCAAAAGCCTGCTTGAATACATAAACATGAAAATAACGACAACATGAAAACCTGTGAACTCTTTCTGTGTCAGGTGGAAGCAGCTCCAATCACACTCAGCCTCCTGATGATCAGTACGACTCTGAGGAAGGTATGAGCCTTTATTTGTTAAAGTGATTCATAAATGAAGGTTATTATTCAAATTTTATTGTATTACATACAGACTGTTTTATGTAATCTTGTTCACAGTTATCAAGTTTTTGATTAATTCCCATGACATTTAGCTCGTTTGACCAAACACTGGAGCTGAATGAAAAACTTAATGTTCAGTCATTTTCTTTGAATTAAAGCCACAAGCTGCTCTTCTGTTCAATCTTCCTCTTGACTCTGGGTACAGCTATGTTCACACACTCTGCCATGCTGAGTTGGAAAAGAAGTCACTGTATGCTTTGTGACTCTTCTCAGTCATTAGTTACTGCAGTTCACAGAACTGTTTTATTCAAACCAGGAACAGGAACATGAAGTGACTACTCTCCAGTTTACAGTCAGACTTAATGACTGCTTCTTTTACAGGGAAATTACTGTTTTAATGAAAATGTCTTGTCTTCTCTGTAGGTGATTGGCCAGATCATAGTAATTATACCAACATCGTAAATTACTTTCATTTATCGGACAAAGTCAAGTTTTACTGGACCCGCCCAACCAAACATATCAGGAGCCCCACAAATGTAATGCTGTTTATAAACCTCTACAGCATTTTAGACGTGGTAAGTGTTTTTAACCTTCAATTAATTTTTTTTTTGTCTTCTGCCGAAGCCATATTACTGCTTTATGGATTAATGTCTGTGGGAGTAGATCTCAAACTCACTCTGTGTTTAGTTGGACCATGGACCAATGGATGAAGTCCAGTTTCTAGACCTCAAGTTATCCACTAATTTCAACACAGCAGTCATTCTTTCTCATCAGTCAGTTTGTCTTTCCTTTCTTTTGTCTCTAACATAAATTACTTGTGAATTATTTTAGAAAGACTCCCTAACCCTAACTTTCTTCAGTTCCCAAAAGTTTTCAAGGATCTCCATTACAGAGTAAAGTCTGTTTTATTGATACAGTGATTTCCTCTGCAGAGTTATGTCTGTTTTCATGAATGCAGTGATCTCCTCAACAGAGTCATGTCTGTTTTTAATGCAGAGCTGCCTGAGGTCCATCTGGTTATAGTTTTGGTTCTTGTCCCTGTTGTTCAGAGGTTTCTCCAGATTCTCTCATCCTCTCATGATATCATGTTGTGCAGATGATGAAATCCTCTCTGGAGGCTCATTTTTTTCGACTCACTCATGTGACTAACCTGTTGATAATGACTCATAGTTTCTCCTGCTTCTTCTTTGACATGACTCAGCTTTTTCAGAATTTTGTTGTTGCCAATGTTTTTTTTAAAGCTGTTGCTGGCATTTATGATAATTAAATGTAGGTTTATCTGACCTTTGAGGCTTGATCAGGACTTTCTTGTTTCTCCTCGTAGAAAGAAAAGGAACAGGAATTAGTTTCTTACTTTTGGATGATGATGGTGAGTTCACTCTAAAGACTTTTTGTTTGACTTTTTGGTCTTTTTTGTTAAAAGACCATATGACTCAACTAACTGAACTTTACATCTTGTTCTTTTAAGTGGTGGGAAAATAAATTTATCAACTGGAAACCGAGGGATTTCTGTGAGACCTACGAGATCACTGCTCCTACTGAGCTGTTGTGGAAACCAGATTTAACCATTGAAGAGGTGTAAGTTTGTCTTTCTGTCCTCCACAGCAGAAAAAGCTCTGTGCACAAGGCTTTCTGACCAAACTCTTTCAGTTTTCGTTACAAACCTTTGTTTTCCTTTAAAACATTCACTGTGTTGGTATGTATGTATGTATCATCAGACAGTTCCTCATGCTCCTCACTAACCCCAATACCCTGACCCCTCTGAGCCTATTCAGGCCAGAGAGGAAGAAGACACTTTCTGAGGGTGCTTTTCAACCAAAAGGACCAAAAACATAAATTCCCCCTTGTTGTCTGCATTTCCTCAGCAGCTTTAGTCTCATGAAGATTAAACAAACCAAAGCAGTGCTGAGAAGCGATAAAAGGGACTGCACTGCACCCCCAAACCAGCAGAGGGCAGTAAGAAAAAGACAAAGGCCATACAACAAAGATGACACAATTGGTGCGTCTCTGGGTGCGTCTCAAAGCTCCAAAGTTCCATCCTTCCTTCCTCCACTTGCGTCATTCACTTGCGTCTTAGTCCCTCCCACCAGAGATGCATGGGAGAGACGCGAGGAAATGAAGAGAGGAGAGAGGATGGAGGAGATTCGTTTTTAGAGCAATGGGACATCCTCTCCTTCAGAGCGTCACATGAAGCGACGTGTTTCAGTGATGACGGCATCAGCTGATCACCTCTGGATCATCTGTCAGTCAGCTCTAACAGCTGTTTGCGCGTCTGCACATGTGCGCTGTAATAACTCTGATCAAACAGAAACAGTGACAGAGATTTATCCGTGTTTTTAACCTGTTAAACACACACGTTACCATGAAGAAAACCTGCTCTCTGTTTATTCTGTGTGCTGTTTAAAAGCTCATGGATCACTTTTCCGGTAAAATGCGTAATTGTAAGATTATTTATGAATTATTTAGCCTTTATAGAGCCCATCTGACTGTGAACTCTGAAGCTTATTAATGTAACCCACCTTATTGTGTCTCAGGAAGATTTTATTTATCAGTCAGTTTTTTGTATTAATCCTCTGTTAAATTGATTTGATGATGGTTGTGTTCAGTGTTTTGTGCTTTAAACTCACAGCGAACACTGTATTACCAGATTTATGATCAGTTTCTAAATGATCCTCTGTGCCTGTTTTCAGCTCGACTTTTCTCTCATTAAACTCTGTTGCGTTTGTGAAGTGTCATGTAAAGTCTGACCCGCTGCAGTGTCCAATCAGAGAGTGATATTCTATATGGGGGCGTGTCTGTCAGTGAAAAGACTTCCCCAAAGCCGGCTCTCGTGTTCCTCGATTATAACTCCTCCGATCAGTCCCCTCCAGCCTCTCTCCTCTCTCCTCTGTCGCTTTGGGACAGTCTTCAAAATGGTGACTGGGAAAGTACTTCTGATGTCGTGGAGGAGATAGGACGGAGGAAGCACCAAGTTAACGCATTGAGACGCACCCTCTATGGGCCCCCTACACACTCCCCCTCCATGACGGAGTGCACGCCGTCACAGAGTCACACTCGCAGCTGAATGGATGTCTTTAGCTTTATGCCCTTCTACAGTTTGTGAGATATCACTGTTCAAGCAACATGATGATTAAAGCGTTCTCACAAGAGATAAGCACATGATGTGGCAACTCAGAGTGCGCTGCAGTCACAGATTCCACCTTTTTTTTTTTTTTTTTTTTGTAAAAATGTCTACAACGTCTTCATACCTCAATCTTCAGACATGATTTACCGCCTTCCTCCTTCATTTGGAATCCTTTCTTAACTCTTCTGAGAGACAGTTTTTGCTCTGAGAGCTTCAGTCTGACAGGAGTGTAGGAAATCTTCCCATCTGCTACAAGGTGAATTGTCTGCCCTCCAGGACATGATTGTTCTCTCTGTGCCCCGTTTTTAACTCGCTCATTTTTAACAGTACAGGCTTAAAATGCATATATGTGTATCAAAGCCTTGTGCTATTCACTGCATTGCCATAAAGGTTTTTGCTCTATAACTGCAGTTTAAAATCTTGCAAAATCTGCCTCTCATACGATCAGGACCTCACCTAGCTGCAAAAACAAGTATAATTTACACACACACACACACACACACACACTCACACACACACTCACACGCACACACACACACACACACACACACACACACACACACACACACACACACACACACACACACAAAAGAATGATCAAATTTCACTGCACAAGTGCAGCTGAGACTTGGAGTAGGGATGGGGCTTAGCAGCCAATCAGAAGCACTCTCTCTCTATCACAGCACATTTTAGGCGTACATGAAATTGATAAGTGGCCATTAATCCAAGTGTATCTGTCTGCGGCTTGCAAGACAGAGGCCTGTCGTGTAGTGGGCGCGTCGGGTAGTGGGCGTGTTGTGTAGCGATGTAAAGACTACACGACACGCCCACTAGATAAGACGGAAATCACGGAAAACCACGCGAGACACTGTTAAAGGTTAAAAAAAGGAAGAAGACAAAAAATAAGAATGAGCCAAGGTTTATCAAGATTATCATTATTATTATGTAAAGAATTGAAAAGACATATTTCTGTGTGTGCTGCAACATTTAATAACTTTAATCTTCTTTTTGGACAGTGAATTGAAAATGATAGAAAAAACCCTGGTGGTATAATGTAGTGGGAGTGTCACGTAGTGATGTCAATACATGACACGCCCACTATACTGTTCTTAAAGAGATATGAGCCCGGGTAGCATTTAAACTTTGAATGTTCTGCTCTGCTTTTACACTCAATACCGTTTTGCTTGTTGCCTTATAATGAATTGATTTTAAAGCGTTGAAATGTTAATATTCTTTGACTCTGCCACAAAATAATGATAATAATTAAAGAAACAACTCGGGACAAGAATTAATTAGCTAAAATACAAACATATATGTATATATATATTTATGTATGATAAATGTATACATATATATATTTGAGATTATGAGTTCATTATTGTGTGGAACCGTGGGAGGAAGCTGGAAGAGAGCGCATGCGTCCAGGCAATTTCTGGACGCAGGGATGCGGCTCTCAATGTTTTCAGTGAAGCTTGTAATATTTGTTCCCATTTATTAGTGCGATGGCTCTGTGAAATGTAAAACTTGCATGTTGCTATGCAAATAATAAAAATGCAACATGTTTCAAAGCTTCCCAATCTATATTTTATATCATAAATGGCTGAGAAAAGCCTCAGAAGAGAGGGCTCTTTCCATTTTCAGCTGGAAACTTTTTAATTTGAGTGCTGCCTCCCCTGACAGGTGCTGCACCAGGGGTTTTTTTTTTCATCATTTTTCAATTCACTGTCCAAAAAGAAGATTAAAGTTATTAAATGTTGCAGCACACACAGAAATATGTCTATTCAATTCTTGACATAATAATAGTGATAATCTTTCCATGGCTCATTCTTATTTTTTGTCTTCTTCCTTTTTATAAACTTTCAACAGTGTCTCGCGTGTTTTTCTGTGATTTCCGTCTTATCTAGTGGGCGTGTCGTGTAGTCATTACGTCACTACACGAACGCCCAGTACACAACATTTCTCCATTATTCCAGTGCTGCATTTGTTGGAATTTCCAAGTTCCGAGTGGGAACACCCAACTAAATGCCCCCCACCAAGGTCAGAATTTCCAACTTGGAAGCTGGAGCACTCACACTATCCCTGAGTTCTAAGTTGGATATTCTGAGGTTCCAGGGTAAATAGTAACTAAGCTCCTGTTAGATTCTCTTAATTTTAGAATTTCTGACTAATGTTTGTTGCAATAAGTCAGCCATGTATATAGTATTATTTAATGTTGATATACAGAAATACTACTGTTATGGCAAGCAACTGGAATGCTAAACTCGGCGGTGACGCCATTCCCACTCCAGACTTTCCAGTTCTGAATACAAATGCAGCATAAGTAGAGTACGTGGAGCAGAGACTGGGGGGTGGGGCTGAGCTGCCAATTTGAAGCACTCACTCCCATTTCACAGCCCATGTGACGCATGCATGAGAACTGGGAGTTGATGCTGGCTAATTAAATATTCAAGAGGAAGACACGTAGTTGGAGCTAGTAAGCGCTTAAAGAGTTTTGTACAGAAATATGTGGCTCCACTCTTGCTCTTGTGAGAAGTGATTCAGGACCAGTGTTTGTGTTTTTGACTGTTTTGCTGTTAAATGCTGGTTGTGGTAGGAGTAGGTTGTGAAGCTTGGTCAGCCACAACAGCCTTGAATAAACTCTGGACCTAACTTCACATTTATTTAAATCAGTGGTTTTCAAACTGTGAGGCCCGCCTCCCCTGGGGGCTGCTAAAGGGTCCAGGGGAGGCCCAAGAAGAGAAACTACATGTCTGAATTAGCACTGAGCACAAAAATTATGGAAACAAATGCACTGTAGTTTCATCATTATTTTCCCTGATGCTGTCTGCATGCTCGTCTCTGTGTGTGCGTACACACATGTTTGTTTATCCTTTGTGTGCATCGGGGTGGAACATTGCCATGCGCTTTGTAGAGAGCGGAGGAGAGTTGTGAACGCGCAACCATGCAGGCAGCTACAGGACAACTGCTCTGCTCTGCAACCAAACAGGACACTCACGTATCCCTCAGGGGCATGTGTCCACAAACACACACTAATGTGAACATATGAACTCAGCTAAACGATGTATGGCGAAATGTACTTCTTAAGAGACCTCTGGAAATGTTGCCGTTGAGCCTTTTAGCAGGTCTCATATATCAATTTTGGGGTCTCAGACCCCTACGTATTTTGCACAATGGTAACGACGGATATTTAAAGTTGGGTTTTTCTTTCACCAGATTCTCCAAGGCCACAGTGTGTACCTTGTTTACTGTGAATTTGTAATCTTTTGGCGTTTGAAAAGCTGTACTAAACAGTCTTCTTAAACAAGAGTTTTGCAGATGCTAAAAGCAGCTCTGTGCATGATTGATCTGTAATTGAATGATTTTTTAATTCCTGAATTTTGATTGATCTTTTATTCTCTTTTGCAGTAGTGGACATGCTTTCTTTCTTGGCTCAAGAGCTTTCATCTAATTTTATTTTAATGTTTGATGTTCATGAAGTCATCATGATAAATGAACATATAGGCATTGAACGAAATTCATCTAATTCCTACCCATTTCAGCTAAAATTTGGGGGACTGGTTTAGAACAGAATTTATAAAATAAACATTCATATGTTTTGTGGTTCCAACCAGAGTGGAGTGTTTATTTATTATAAGTAGTTTTTGTTTTATTTAAATAGGGGAGGCCCCTACGACCTCATGTTCTCTGAAGAGAGGTTCACTGTCTTACACTTTGAAAACCCCTGATTTACATGATAGATAGATAGATAGATAGATAGATAGATAGATAGATAGATAGATAGATAGATAGATAGATAAATAGATAAATAGATAGATAGAATACTTTATTCATCCCCAAAGGGAAATTCATGTTGTTTGGGCTCATCTTCCAAAGATTAAAGAATTAAAAACACTGATGGCTGCAGGGAGGAACGATCTTGATGTATTTTTCTTTAGATATTTCAGACCAGTAAAATCCTTAAACTGTATATTTATAACTGATGTGGTAGCCCTACAGCACTATTGAGATTCTGAAAGGTTGTTTTTGTTAGGACAGTTTCTGCTGCTGTCACAGCTAGCAGGTGGTAGTGGAGGCTGCTATTTCACTGATTCTTCTTTTTTCATGAGGAAAGGCAAATTTCAATCTACCCTTAAAAGGAGAAGAGCTCTAAAGACAAAGAGGATTGAACAGGTCTGAAAGGATCCACTAAAAGCAAGAATGTGGATTATCAAGCCAGAGCAGAGATCTACTGGTGTTTCAGTTCCAAAGGTCCCCCTTTGAACTTGTAGGGAGATCTTATCTAGGTGACAGACTGGTGACACTTTAAGCCACATCCAGAGTTTACCAGGACACAGGTCTGTAACAAGACCCTCTGCACCTGTCCTCTCTCCATGTGTCCATGCTGCTGTCTGAGGTGTTAGGGCTCAGTCTGTGCCGTCAAAGTGTTTTTATCGTTTTGTCACTGAGATGAGCTCAGAGCTTCATTTGACTCAAATGATGAACTTTTTGCCTTCATTTCAAGCAGAAACACAAAGAGAATTTTTCAACACTTTGAATCTACAGCATGCTTTTAGAGTCACTTGTTTTTTGTCTCTTTCAGAACAAACAAAGATAAGCTCTTTAACACTCAGTATCTCACCATGAGGTTTAATGGATGGATAAATCAAAAGAGTGGCATGGTGCTGGTCAGCACCTGTAAGATGGATTTCTACAGATTTCCCTTTGACACTCAGATCTGCAACTTAACATTCAAGTCAATCCAACATGAGCGTGAGTATAACTCTGAATGTTTGTGTTTTTAACATTAAATCTCTGATTCTTGGGATCAGGGACCAAACATGCTCCACATTTGACTTTTTGATTCTCATGTCTATTATTTATTACAACGAGCTGTTTGTTTGAGCCTAATTACGACTGTGTGGGACCTTTAGACATGTAGAAAACACATTTCTTTCATCCATTTTACAGTTAGAGATATTTCCATCTTTTCATCTTCATTATCATTTGACTTAAAGTCACTTATTGTTTGTTATTTCTTTAAGGGTAGAGTAGGATTAAGTTTTATTTTCTGGCTGTTTTTGATTCAGAGACATTAGAACACTTTTTAACCCTATCAGCATCCAGCTGGCCTCCATCACACTAAAGATGACAGGGACTATATTTTAGCTGTGAGCTGAGCGCTGCAGATATTTATCTTTTTGTTAGCTGGTGTCATGATCCTGGCTGTTGTGGAAGCTGCTCTCTCTCTCCTTTCCCCTCCCCTCTCTGTGGAGCTGCTTAGAGGTTTCCTGCGGCTGCACTCTGCACACCTGTCTCGAGTTGGGTGATTAGGAGCGCCGGCACTTAAGCTCTGCTGGAGGAATGGGCCGGCCAGTTGATTCCTGCTCTCACCGTGGTAATCAGATCAATATAGTATCTCTTGTGTTTTTGTGCATGTGTGTTTTTTGGATCTCTTGGGGACTAACCCTTGTATGTCTCTCTTTCCAGTGCCTCTAAGGATCACCCCTACAGCTGCTCACCGACAGCCACACTCTCCATCTCACCATCTAAACCTAATCTCTCAATAAAAACCCTCAAACCTGTTTTTGCCTCAGTCCCCCTTCGGGTCCCAGAAAACCCTGCTGGTTTACAAACCATCACAGCTGGCTTATAACTGAAACTAAAATCTCAGATTTGATTTGATCCTAAAAATGTAATGATGACGTTGACATATCAAAGCTGTGACAGATGGCTGAACATTGATCAGAGCAGTTGACTCTCTGTTGAATTAGCCATGAACAAGAAGTGTTAAGAGAGCCTTCATGGTTAGAGATAAGTGTGGCAGTTTGATAACTCAAAGGTTTCTAAAAGATCCAAAGAATCTGATGGAGTTTACAGAGAGTGAGGACATCACTTTGATAGTATTGATAGAGAATAATCTCTAAAGTTCTCTCTACGTTCTGTTCAATCTGTGACTGACCCTCTTCTTTCAACTGCTCAACTTTCTCATTCACTGACAGACAATTTCAACACTTTTTACAGGGACGCTCTAAGTAGCTCTGAGCTACCCTGGGTCACATGCTACTTGGCTCCGATTGGTTAAAGGTCTGTCCAGTTGCTTCCATCACTTCCTCCTGCAGCCATTTCTGATCCCCTCTGGGAAAAAAAGGACAAAAATGAACACATCAGGAACAGTTCACCAAGGTCAAAGGGTCTGGAGTCCCTGGGCTAGTACAGGACTTCATGACACCAAGACCAGATACCTTGTCTTTGTTAGAACTGGAAGAAAATACTCACACTTGTCTCTCTTTCTCTATCATCAGTGGGACAAATACAGCTTCGTTCAGGTATCCCCAATGGAAACATGTTAAAGGATACTCGTGCTTACATGAAGACTGAGTCGGAGTGGCTTCTCATGAACGTAACCGTGGAAACTACAATGGTCTTTAAATTTAACATTCCCTCAAGCATGCTGGTTTACACAGTGAGTACCAGCAGCAGGAGTCTGTACGCGCAAGCGCACACACACACACACACACACAAACACACACACACACTAACACACACTAACACATTTTCATAGAGCCCATTGGTCCATCTCTTCCAAACAGGCCAGACTCTATTCACATGTTGATTCTATTGATTGAACAACATGGACTGCTGCAGAGCATTAGCTTGTTTGGATCAACACACACCTGTTCAGCTCCCCTCATCCTGAACAGCTCCAGTTTTTCTTCTTTCCACTAGTTTGGTTCCAAACACTGATGTTGCTTTGAAATGGCCAAACTGTCCCCACTGCTTACTGATTTGAGTGTAGTTCAGTCTATAAAGAGAGAAACAGTGAGCATTAAACAAAGACTTTGACTCTATGATAACCTGTATGATGCTAACCTGCTGATTTGACAGCTCATTGATATGCAGTGGGCACAAAGACTGTTGAGCTTTCTTAACTGAAGTGTTGGAACAAAAAGACCAACCTGATCTTAACCATGATTTCACAGATGACTATAAAGAGGCGTTCAGTCCTCTATGTGGCCAACTTCATAGTCCCCGTCCTGTTCTTCCTGTGTCTGGACTTGGCCTCCTTCCTGATCTCAGAAAGTGGAGGTGAGAAGCTGAGCTTCAAGGTGACTGTGCTGCTGGCTGTCACAGTGATGCAGCTGATTCTGAATGATATTCTGCCTTCTTCTTCAGACAGGATCCCACTCATAGGTAAAGGAGCTCAGAGTCCTGCACTAACTGATGGATCTTAAGCAGCACCTACTAACTCACTGTGAGCTCACTGATTGCTTTGCTCTTTCTGTCACTGCTTTCTTCTTTCAGCCGTCTACTGTATCAGGGTTTTTACTCTGATGATGCTGAGCCTCTTGGAGACCATTTTGATGATGTACCTGATGGAAAAGGACCATGTGTCCCAGGACCAAGAGGCAGATAAAGACCAAAGCCTGGGTGAGGACTACAGGGACCAAGCAGGAAAAGTCCACGAGTGCTTCAGAGGTGAGATTCAGCTCAACTAACATCAATATTAACAGAAAGCTTTCTGACTGAAAGGAGGAAACAGACAGCTGCCTCATGTGTGGAGCAGCAGAGTCTTTCTCCAGATCTTCCTCATGTAGAATCTATCATTTCAATTTGTTGTCTCTTTGTTCAGGCTCTAAGCTTTCCCATGTTTCTTTACAGACATGAACAAATCCATTCCTTGTGTGCGTGTCTTTGACCAGTCCCCTGCTGGGATGCCTCCTGAGCTGCTGCCAGAGGTGAAAGAGGTCAGCATAAAATTGTATTTCTGTCAAACTGCTGTGATCCTTCTCTGCTCCATATTCTCTTCATCCCATAGATCCAGAGCCCCTAGAACAAACCCTGACTCAGCTTTAGGTGACAGAAAGAGAGCAGACGCAGAGGGCTTTGAATGCGGCTCTTGGTTTGTTGTTGCTAACAGAGGGAAGTTTGTACATTTTGCTCATGGAGCTCATTTCCAATCAGGGTTGAATCATTTGGGGTGTAACTGTCTGAGTCATCTGAAAGCCTCAGAAAGGCTGATTTGACACTTTCTTCCTTTATTCAACACCTCCCCCCATCAGCAGCTTCTCAGACAGAATATTAGGTCCACTGTTGACTTTCAGTTCAATGACTCCTCTTTTCCATCTTCTTCTTCCTCTAACCGCTCTAATACACCATGGTATGTTTTTGTTTTTTCAGGGCAGCAGCAGCCAGCTGACCCAGGAGATCCAGGACTTACAGAATTTGAGCGACGAGCTGAGGGAGGTTTTGAAGACAGTGGTTCTGCTTCTCAGCAGCAGGAAGGAAGAAGAGGACCCTGGCTACTGGACCAGAAAGACCAAAACACTGAACCGGATTTACTTCATTGTTTATCTCCTAGCTGCCAGTGTGTTCCTGGGATCTGTGTTTTCAGTTTGGCTCCATGAAGACCACCAGAACATCTAAAGAGTGAAACCAACAGTACAGAGAGTCATAGAGTCCAGATGTTCAACAGGTCAGAGTTAAAGGCTTGATTTGGAGGATCAGTCCTGCTTCCTTAAAGACCCTGTGAGGACTCTAGACCTGATCCTCAAACAGTCTTGCTCTTTTCTATTTGCCTGTTGGTTATTCAGGAGTTCAAAACTGGTCATTTCTAAATTTCTAATGATATTTCTCGGTATCTGTGGCTGCTTCAGATTTTCCCCAGAGAACACAAATTCACGGACCACACAAAGACCAAATGTCCCTTTGATGACTAATAGGGATGGGTACCTTTCACATTTAAAATGAGACTGTACTGATGCCAGTACCTGGCAATATTTTTCATCAGTATATAACCTTCCAATTTTGTGTTTATGTCTTGTATGGAAAATCACCTACTCTTTCACTCTTCACAGTCAAATGGATGCATTTAAGTACCTAAACATGGTCCTTTTGGGTTTGTGTGAGTCGGTATCCGGTACTTTTGACAGAATTCGGTCAGTACCTATAAAAGTACCTGAATGGCGGGCTTGGCAGGCTGTGAAAACAATTTCCCAATTGGAACACTAAAGTTATCTATCTGTCTATCTTATCTATCTAATATGGTACCCATCCCTAAGGACCACTAAATGCACACACTAACAAGAGCCACGTCTTTACCACAATGGCTGAGGATGCTTGTGGGACAGAGTCTTTATTTTAAAACTATAAAAGGATAAATGCATTGATGAATTGAAAGTGAAACTTATTGTAATAAACTGGATAAATGGAATAAAAGAACATACCAACCCACATAAATTGACTAACCCACCCAAGATCTCTGGGGCATTGACCACAATATAGGGGAGACTGGGGACAGTTGCAGCAAGGACGGTTGCAACAAGCCTTATTTCTCCAATCAGAAACATGCTAGAGTGATGACACTCACACTGCACATGCTCAGTTAGACCCTCTACCCACCAAGGAGAGAGAGGCCATATTGGGCATCTGGTCCTGCTTCTATCAAGTAAAGTTGTTTTGGAGGTATGAAAGTAGCTTTTTTCATGAGCTGTTTTTTAGTCATACTGTCCTGACCTTATGTATGAATGAATCCAAACCTTTCTAGTTTGAATCACTTTTTGTTGACTATTAAATGACATGGTGAGCATGTGTCAGTGCCAATGTGGCTAGCTAGCACACAGCGTTTTGTCATGACTGGTACCATGGGGACAGTTGCAACTGTTGCAACTGTCCCCATGCTGTTAGGTTAGTCATACTAGAAAAGACCACACAATCATATTTTTTAACATTTTTAGTTCAAAATAGGCAACATTAATATATCTTATTGCTCATGATGAACAGAACAGGCAATCACATGGAGAAACTAACGCTAATGATAAAGAAAATAATTTCCCAAATAACTTGTTAAGCAAAATTTAGCAATTAGTTATTGTTGTATGTTGTATGTGTCATATAAACTTGTCATAGAGTGAATGAATCATCTAAATAGAGAAATTGTATTCTGTTTATTTTCAGTATGCAAAGAGTGAGGAAGAGAGTCACTAACAGAGGGGTTCCCCTCCGTATTTTGGAACAAGCCTCAGATATTATTATAGTTGAGGGCAAATCAGTGAGGGCAGTGGCCTTTGACATATGCCACACCACACTGTTCAGGTTCCACATTAAAAAAAAAGAATCTTGCAAGCACGGCATCAAAAAATAATTGCAAGTTATTCTATTCTTTTTGTCCCAAAATGTAATATTGAGTTTTTATAGCTTCAGTAACATCTGCACATTGACTCAAGGTTTAAAACAAAACAAAACTAATTAAATACCTTAAAGCTGTACAGAAAAAAAAAATTGAATTTGAGCCCACTCTGGGTCATACCATTAGTATTTGTCCTATTTAGACAAAACACTGAGAATAATTAGTGAAAAATTAATGTTTTTTAATATGTTGCAACCCTGATCTGTGTTGCAACTGTCCCCAGGTTTGGGGTCAGTTGCAACATCTGAATTCCTCTATTCAAATGAATATGTTATATGTAGCCATCTTTAAATGGCATGGGCATTTAGCATACGGATGTAGGTTTAATATGTAAAGATTTGGTGAGACTAGTCCAAATATTCTCTGAGTAACTGAGAGTAATGTAAAAAGTGTTGCAACTGTCCCCAGTCTCCCCTACCAAGAAATGCAAGATTGTCTTACACAAGTCCTGAGGCCGATGACGAGAGCGGAGGGGGCGACTGAGATGGCTGGGTCCTGCTGCAGATGTCTGCGGATGTCCGTTGAGGGATGATGGAGAGGCTGGAGGCCTACTGCAGGTCATCTGAGCGTCACGGAGGTGATGTCCGATTAGTTGAGTCCGTAGAATCGATTCTCACAGCGGCAGTAGCGGCTGAAACAGCGGCGATGATGCCGAGCGTCGGGTTGAAACTTTGGCGGAGTTCCAAAGTTGAATCACCGCAGGGAAAGCAGTGAGCAGCGCTCGTCTCCTGACGTCAGCGTATGAGGGGGAATCCCCGTCGATCAGCTGGGAGTCTCAGGGAGAGACCCAGGCACCGATAGATGACTGGATGCAGTCGGGCTGAGGTGACTTGCGTCTCAGCCAGTCTGGAGCCGGTCTGGAGCTGGAATGTGCGTTGCCAGTTGAGGACGTGTGAAGATTCAGGAGCAGAAGGAGAAGAGGAACCTTCTGGAAGAAGTAAGAGGAAAGAGCTTGGATGAGGGGTAGAGGAAAGAGCCAATGTTCTTGTCCTGGAGTGGAGTTTTACTCAGCTTTTTCCCGCCGAGTCAGTGAGGTCACTTTAGGCTGACGCCCCTCCACCTCTCATCTTTCTGCACGTGGATCAGATTGTCCCAGAGATCACTTACTAACTATAACTTTAAACTGTAAAGAGATTCCCACGTGTAATAGTCAAAATAACATTTCTTATGATTTAAGCTTCACATCAAGACTAAACATGATAGGTTTTTCTCTTTATGAACCCAATAAAATCAAAATCAAGATGTTTCAATGGGAAGACAGCAGTTTTCACACACACATTATCAATGATTCTCATTACACAGTACATGTTTGCAAAGGTGAAGATGTACATGTAAGTCTTAGTGTAAAAACATCATTTTTGTGCTGTTCTCAACTGTGTGAATCAAAGAGTCTTTGTCTTTGAGGAGAAGGTGGGGAGCAAATCTTCCCCCTGGCATTCCTTCTTTCTTGTTCCCAGAGAGAAAGGTCGAGGGTCACAAGATACAAGGTGGAGGCTGGGAGGTCTCTCCAGCCTCTCCCTGAGAGAAGGATGTCTGTACAGTTTCACATGTCCGCCAGGTGTCAACAAAAAGTCTTCGAATTTACAGCGGTGTCTTAATGTTTTACAGTCTTGCAAACATCAGAGAAGGGATGAGGCAGACTTCGGGAGAAAACCACTTGAGCGCAGAGGTCTGTTTTTCCAAAACTTGCTTTATTACCTCTCCTTCCTTGGGGGGGGTTAAAGTTGGAGACCAGGTTAGAGCTGCGAAACCAGGTCCCAGCCTGACTTACGTTACACAGGCTTCAGCACACACTTTAATCTTCTGGACTGGAACCATGTTAAACCCTTTTCCTCTAATTGAAGTAACTAAATAATGAAGCAGAAGGAAGTAGAAGAACAGGGTCACTTTCCAACAAGTGTTGTCACTGACAGGTTTATTTGTGAGGAAGAATATTTTCAGAGACATCTGAAATGTGATTTAAAGATTGAAGGATGTGGAGGAAAAGATGAGAAATAAAGGTAGAAAACAAACCAACATCTTTATTTTAGAAATAATCAGAAGAAGAAAGTGATTCACAGAATGAACAAGCCTGGATTGAAGCCTGGATTGGATTGGTGAGACATTTCACAGTCTCTCATTGTACAGCATGCACAGCAAGCTGCCATCTGTGGCCTACAGGCCATAGAAGCTGTCAAAGAGGATGAAGGGAGCATGAAAATGTTGCTTTGAGAAAGAAAATCAAAGCCAAGCATGAACAGTTAGTCATCAACTACTGAGAACAACACCTTATAACTACTGTTATACATGTATTTATATCTATATCTTCATGACAACCTATCTGTCTCTGTCTCTCTGTTTCTCTCTCTCTCTCTCTGATATATATATATATATATATATATATATATATATATATATATATATATATATATATATATATATATATATATATATATATATATATACATATAGACGCCGCTGCAGCCTCACAGCAAGAAGGTCACCGTTTCAAATCCCCACCTCGGCCGGTGGGTCTTTCTGTGTGGAGTTTGCATGTTCTCCCCGTGCATGCGTGGGTTCTCTCCGGGTTCTCCGGCTTCCTCCCACAGTCCAAAAACATGCTTACCAGGTTAATTGGTCACACCAAATTGTCCCTAGGTGTGAGTGTGTGCGTGCATGGTTGTCTGTCTATGTGTCAGCCCTGCGATTGACTGGCGACCAGTCCAGGGTGTACCCTGCCTCTCGCCCAATGATTGCTGGGATAGGCTCCAGCCACCCGCGACCCTAAACAGGATAAGCGGTATAGAAAATGGATGGATATATAGACGCTCACCAAACTTAACACACAAACAATTATAACAATTCCAGTATAATCAGAGAAACATTATGGAAAAAATAAGAACACACACACACACACACACACACACACACACACACACAAATACCAGAATGTTGTCAAGGAAAATCAGGTTCACTATTAATTGCAGTAAAGTCATAAGAAAGACTGACTAAATGTTTTCATTAATATATTTTACTTATTTATACTAAAATGTGAAACAAGACACACAAAATGCTAACACATCAATAAGAATAAATTGTGTTTCCATATATGTATAACATCATCAGTTTTTGTCTCCTCTATTTTACATTTTTGCATGTATTGATATGAAACGATATATGGCTACAAAATATTACTAAATATTGAATAAAGAGTTTATGTATATGGTTATATAAATGTGTCAGTGTAATCCCACTGTAGTTTCATCTTTCTTGCATTAAGATACAGTCATCAGTACATATTTTGGTGATAACAAGCAAATATATGGCTTTCATATAGGGTTGTTATAATTTTATAACTTTATTTCTTTTTTTCTTATGTTAGTTCTTGATTGTCAAATTTCTTTTTCTTCAGTTTTTTCTTTTCTTTTTCCCCCCATTCTATTACCATACCATCCCTGTGTTTTATGATTTATTTTAAAACAGCTAAGATCCTTCAAGACAGGTTTAGGAGTTTGCTGCTGTTTTCTTCTCACAGGGAACAAGACTCAGACAGATTACTGCAGCTTTCTACTTTTTCATGTTGGCCTCATTGTTTCATAGGTTGCATCTCAAAGCTCCAAAGTTTCATCTTTCCTTCCTCCACTGGAGTCGTTCACTTGTGTCTTAGTCCCTCCTACCAGAGATGTATGGAAGACACGCAAAGAAATAAAGAGAGGAGAGAGGAAATGAGGAAATGAACAGAGGAGAAAGGAATAGAGGAGATTTGTTTTTAGAGCAATGAAACGTCCTCTCCTCTGCAGTGTCACATGAAGCCACGTGTTCAGTGATGACAGCTGATCACCTCTGGATCATCTGTCAGTCAGCTCTAACAGCTGTTTGTGTGTCTGTACATGTGTGCTGTAATAACTCTGAGCAAACAAAAACAGTAACAGAGCTTTGTCTGTGTTTTTAACCTGTTTAACACGTTAACATGAAAAAAACCTGCTCTCTGTTCACTCTGTGTGCACACAGATCACTTCACCAGTAAAATGCCTCATTATCAGATTATTTATGAATTATTTAGCCTGATGTTGGAGTGTTCAGTTGTCTTCTTGGGTCTGGACGATAAGCAAACTTACTCGATCTTTGATCTTTAGCCTTTGGTGTATTTTTTTAGTGCCACTACAAGAGGTTAACCTGACACAAAACTTGAGTGCAGGTGTCTTGCCTGCCTGCTCTCATACTTCATGAACACAACACAACAAAGTGTATACAGAAGAGTTGTTTCAGAAGAGTACAAAAAAATTGAGCAAGGGCACCATCTAGTGACCACATTTAACAAAACTAAAACTTATTAATATAACCTAGTTTATCATGTCTCAGGAAGATATTGTTTATCAGATTTCAGTTTTCAGTATTGATCTTCTGTTTCATTGATTTGATGACAGCCGTGTTCAGTATTTTGTTCTTCAAACTCACATCAAACCGTTTTTTGATCATGACCTTCATGATCCTTCATGACCTGTTTCTGAACCATCCTCAGTGCCTGTTTTCTCTCTCATTGCTGTGAATGCAGTAATGCATTCACAGCATATGTTCTTTTGTGTCAAAAAAATTTCTTCTTCTTCTTCTTCTTCCGCCCGCTTTTTTGGACCGCTAAAACTTCTACAAACTTCAACCGATTTTCACCGTTCAAACTTCAAAACGTGTGTTTCAGTGGGGACAAGGGGGGTATGACTCTTCAGAAACTTTTCACAAATACTTTCCGAGATATTCAACAATTTACGAAATTTCGGTCCCATAGAGATGAATGCGGAATTTTCAAAATTTCCTCCCTTCAGGACATTTTTTCAGCCTGCTTCAAACCCTCCTCATTAATTCATACATTCAGCTACAAACTCCATTCAAACTTCACAATATTCAGCTATCTTTTGGCTTCATTCAGTGGGTTTCAAATGTTTCCTAGCATTCATAGTTACTTCACAATGACCCTTCAAAGGTCATGATGATTTTCAGCTCTTCAAGCCATTTAACATTGGTGTGTATTGGACGGAATGTTTCGGCTTAGACTGGGAGATTCAAATGACAGACTGGGGAGAGGGGGAAACAAGACCTGGGAAACTTCTGGGTAAACTGCTCTCTTGGCCACATTTTTTGAGCTGTCAACACAAATAAGCCCTCAAAATGTAGGGAGGCTTGTCCTGCTTCTGACAAAGTGGTTTTTAAAGCAAAAGATTTGAGCCCTTTTTCACAAAATGGCCAACTGTCGGGCAAAGTCAGCTCTGGCACCCATGTACCCCAATGTTAATTCCTGAGGGGTTTTCTCAGGGATCAGTCAAATTTCCCTCATCTATCTATTGCTGTCATGGGCGTATTTCTGCATCTTCAGACATGAATTTTACGTGGAGAGCTTCCTCAGGGTCTCAGGAATCCTACGGTGTGATCATTTTTCTGATCGGCCCTTTGGTTTTGTCACAGTCGTAGGCAGTTTGACACCCTGATTTCAGTGGAAATGTGTTGGGAATCAACAGACTCCACCAGCTCTCTGATGGCAGTTGGTAAACAATGATTACCATGGCAACATCTGGCTTCAGATGAGCCTCAGCTAAAAGGCTTACATGATTAAAAACTCACTCACAGGACACACAGGATTTCAAGAGATAAGACTTGCAATATTCCTCAGCCAGGTCATTGTTTCCATAAATATTCTTTAAAATTTAATTCATTGCTTCGAATTTTGAAAAGATGCAGCCATTTGAACTTTAAATTCATTTATCCATTCCATTGATTCATCCATTAATTTCCTTTCATCCAAGAGTTAATGGGGGGCTTATTCAGCACTCTGCATTAGCAGTTGAGTGCAAGCTTTTCAGGAATTATTTCAACCATTTTCAGACATAAATTCAGTCATTCATGTTCAGTATTCTGCTTTAGCATTTCAGTGCAAGCCTTTCATGACTTCTTTCTTCTATTTTCAGACATATCTTCAGTCATTCATGTTCAGTATCAGCATTAGCAGTTCAGCGCAAGCTTTGTAAGACTTCATTCAGCCATTTTCAGACATAACTTCAGTCATTCATGTTCAGCGTTCTGCGTTAGCAGTTGAGCGAAAGCTTTTCAGGACTATTTCAACCATTTCAGACATATCTTGAGTTTTTCATGTTCAGCTTCCTGCATTAGCAGTTCAGCGCAAGCTGCTTCAGCATTCTGCATTCACAGCGCAATTTCTTCAGAAATTGCTTTTCTAGTTAAACTCTGCTGATGTGAAGTTTCAGAGAAGTCTGAGACTCTGTAGTGTCCAATCAGAGAGTGATATTCCATATGGGGGCGTGTCTGTCAGTCAAAAGACTTTCACAAAGCCAGCTCTTGTGTTTCTTCGATCACAGCTGCTCCGATCAGTCTCCTCCCTTCTCCCTCCCCTCTCCCTCCTCTGAGCACAATTATCACTTTGGAACGTCCTTCAATATGGCTACTCAGAAAGTGCTGCGAAGGAGAGAGGAGAGAGGAAACTGCAGTTTATGGCTTTGAGACGTGCCTTTTGTATACCACTTCTGGCTATATGGAATACACCACTTCCTACTGGAATATTCCAGTTTTTAAACTGACATATATCTTCCATAAGTGCAAAACCACTTAACCACTTGACTGGTATTTTCCATTTTCTGAGTCTCATAGTTCGTTTTTGTTGACGATATGATCTCAGCAGTTAATGAAAATGATTATATTTATGTTATCTTTTGGTAATGTTTACATGTATTTGTCAGGGGCAACAGCAAACAGTCTTAAGGCCAAAATTTGCCTCACTTGTCTTTTCTTGCAGAGTGCATCTCCGTTTCCTGAAAGTTGAAGCCTATCATCATCATATTACTGTAAACAGCTGATTGCAGAGGTTAACCCTGAAGTTACCTGGCTAAAAGAAAATCCAGCTTGGTAGTACAGGACTCTGGTGACTTGCTGGGTGCTGGCTCTGTGACACCCTCACGAACAAACTTCAACATGGACCCTGTTAGGACAAGAAATCCATCAAACAAGCAGATTATTAAGGTTTGATTTGGTCTGACTGTTAAATAACACAATGAGATTAATGTAAATACTAACCTCACAAAGATTAAAATGCAATTAATGAAAACACGACTACAACTAATACTAATCTTCATTATGATTTGATTTGATGATTTCTATTTTAAGTATTTTCATGTGATTATTTTGTTCTTGTTTCTCCATTGTGGCTCAATTAAAGGATTATCTTGATTTATCTTGTCTAATCTGATATGAGTGTTATGAATAAAATTCACCAAAAGATGGCGACATTTCATCTCCATAAAAATAGCCTGAAACTTCTGTACATCAACAGTGTTTATAAACAGGAAACTAACTAGGAAGTTATTTATTTATTTATTTATTTATTTATTTATTTATTTATTTGTATGTTTATTGTTTTATATAATTTGTCAATAATCTGGCCTCTGAACCTCTTTCCAAATGTATTAAAAGGCAGAGAAGCAGCAGCAGCAGCAGAATAACCAGAAGTACAGTGAATGGAAACTTTATCAATAAAAAACGTACATCAACTTTTAGACAGTCAGCTTTCTCTGTTAAAGGGGGAAACTTTGAAATTCATTACCAACTGAAATCAAACTGAACACAGATTTAAAATCTTTCACTGTTAAGGTCAAGTGCTGGCTGACCTCTTGTGCTGGAGAAAGCAACTGCCAGAGTCAAATTCCTTGTATGTGTTGCATACTTGGCAATAAAACCCGATTCTGATTCTGATTCTGATTCTGGCTGAAAGCAAAAGAGAGCTGTAACCATTTTTAGGCTGCCATGTTTTTAATTTTCTGTTTGAGCTGGGACATTGTTGTTTTGTTAGGTTGATGTGTGGTTTTTTTTTTGTTTTGTTTTTTTACCGTTATCCTGTAATTTTTTCTTGCCCTTTGCTGGTAAATGCACGTTTTATGATCTAGTTTTTTTTTCATCAGATTAATGCTTGGTTGTTAAACTGCTTTGTTACTATCAAATAAATGAATCATTGATTTTGCTGGTCCACACAGTTGAAGCATCTAAAAAATATAGAAAGACAAATTCCTGAGAGATTTGTCCTGAAAAAAAGGGCAAAAGAATTCACACAAAATACATTTTTGACACATTTATTGATTAAAAAGAGAAAAAGGACCAGGCTGACTGTTTGTATTATTGTGGTTAAGGGTTAAGGTGTCCTAAAAAATGTTATGATCTATTGTTCACACAACAGGCCTCTCTCCGCCTTCTGCTCTTTACTCCTGAGTGTTTACTGCCATCTAGTGGTCACTTTGTAGAAGTGTGTCTCAGAGAGGTAAAGCAGGGGTTATGACAGAATATGAGACTCAGGGTGAGGAGGTGATTTTGCTGGTTAATTTGTTCATATCACAATTAACTAACTAACTAACTAAATAAATAAATAAATACATTCTTAACCTTGTCTATGATTAGTAATTTCCAAGTGTCCTCTCTTCATGAAACAGAAGCCTGTCTGTCTGTGTGGTGTAGTAGTATTGAGAATAGACTTGTGTTTGGGAGGTTGTTGGTTTGATTAAGGCCTTGTACACACGTCGCCGGGTATTTCTCAAGAAGGAATATCCCCCCCAATTGGTTTTTAAAAATACTTTGGTCCACACCAGCACGCTCAGACGGAAACTTTGAAACTCTTTTATCAGGACAGGCAAAATTGTGCGTTTCTCTCAGCAGGAAGAAAGAGGTGGAGAAGAGGACAGGAAAGGAATTGAGTGAGCTCTTCCTTCTCTTAGTGAGAGCCAGAGTCTGGGTGGACTTTCATTTCTTTAAAGGAACGGCAGATCTTAGAGGTTTTATGGAAACATGGTCCATTGTGTGATCATCAGGCTCTTTAGGCTGTGAAAAATGAGCTTCTTCATTGTTGCACATTACTGTAAACAAAGTTGTTGAGTAAAATCAAAAACATCCCTTTCTCTCTAAGCCAACACTGTCTCTGCAGATGTCTCTCTAACATGAGTCTGGTTCTACTCCAGGTCTCTGCAGAGTACAGTCTAGAGCTGTTTTTGCAAAGCATCTTGGGATGATGTGGATCACTGACTTCATGTAAAGTCATCCTGCATGAAGTGATGAGGCTCAGAGCCAAGATGCCAAAGACAAAGTTGTGCTGCTCAAAATAAGTTGGACTGGGTTCAGCAGGAGTGGACTGACTGAACTGGACTTTCACTACACAAGCTCTCTCCTGACAGGACACCTTTCTGAAAGTCTGCCAGAGTCCCAGTACAAAATGATGACATATGTCAGGGTTTCATGGGAGTTTGTCCTGATGTCATGGAGACCAACAACAGCTGAACAAAGTCCACGCTCTTCTATCCACTGTAATGCCAGGAGTGTTGCTAACAGCTCTGTGCTGTATGCTGATAGATGCCCCTACAGGAAGTGGTTCTGACTTTTCCTTTAAGTCTTCATGTGTACAAAGGTCTACATTTGGCAAAGGGTGTAAGCAGGGAGAACTGAAAGACTCTCGGACTGTGGGGCTGTGCTGTAATTCCCTGGTGTTCTGCTTCAGAAAGTAGTTTCATCGTGAAGTTTTGATTTATTGTTGAAACATGCTGTAAAAGCTTTATTCAAAATATCAAGTTGGTTTTGTCATGAAACCAGAGCTGGTTTGTGAGATAGACGTCCTTGAATGAGGCAGGCTACAGTGGAGTGGGGCTATTTTTTCACCAGCTGTGATTATTTATCTTGACAGAATATTTTTTCCCTTGACCCTAAAATTTGTGAAGATTAGGTTGCCCCTTGCACTGTAGTAAAACATCCCACTCTCTCAGAGCAATCACCCAATAATGAGAAAACTCATGAAGGAAAATGTCATCGAGGAGGAGGAGGAGGAGGAGGAGGTGGAGGAGCCATTCCTGGTTTCCACCAGCCTTAGGAGAAATACCTAGGATCAGTCTACCTCAAAGAAAAAGAAGCTCGTAGGAGACTCCAGATGGAGGATGTGAACATCTTCATTGCCTCCTGGAGAAGGATGAATCTGGGAGGATCCTGCCCCACCTTGCTGACACTGTTTTCCTACAGGAGAACAACCGTTCTACTGTGTCTATGGCTGTGGTCCAGTGTCTTCAAGAATACGGCACAGCCAATGAGGAAGTCATGGTGCTCCACACAGACAAAGGGTTCCTGACTGAATTAACATGAACAGATCTTTTTTCTTTTCTTTCTTATTTTGGATCACTCTTATAGGAAGGTCCTGTAGACGTCATAAATGGACATCCAGTAGATGTCAGACTAAGACCATGTCTGGAGGAACAGTCTGGAGACCAAAGTTAGACGTTCAAAAATGACTCTGAAAGGACGTCCTTTGACTGCCTCTTCACTCAGTGGGTTCCTGTTATTTTACAAGGCATGCACTGTTATTTATTTTTTTCGAGTATTATACTGTATATGGTAACATAGTGTATAAATGTATTTAAAAAAATAAAACACTGGTAACACTGCAGACAGTATGTTACTGTTATTTTACAGCAAAGTCACTTTTGTTGTGACAGTGTTTTATAACCATGAGTGAGTGAGGAGGGGACACAGTGGATGTGAGACCCCTCTGTACACTGAGATGTTACATTACGGCTTGAAGGTTGAATTGTCCATGAGACCTGGCCCCAAAGTCAAGCACACATCCATTGTTTCAACCACACACTGTAAAAAATGACTGTGAAATACACAGTAATTTACAGTCTTTCTGTAAGGTTAGTTATTGTGAATATTTTTAAAGTAAAATGCTGTATGATTAGCAGTAATTGGCAAAATACTGTATAAGTCACGGTAATAAACACAATACTGTATAAATTCACAGCAGACCAAGTTTTACTGTGGTTATTCACAGTAATGTCGTCAATGCTGTAAAAAAAAAAACAAAGCAAGAGTTACAGTACTGTGAAATTTCACAATAATTCATTGAAATTTGCAGTAATATATTGTGTCTGGTAGGGTAGCTAGTATGGTACTGTAGAAATTCACAGTTATACATTGGAATTTAAGGTAACAAATAATTTACTGTGGGAAAAGGCAGTAACCTGTAGAGTACTGTGAAAGATCACAGTATTTATTGCAGAACTATAGAATTTCACGGTTACATATTGTGTACTGTTATGTAGAAACCTCAACTGTGGATGTACTGTGGAAGATTACAGCAACCAATAAAAAATGCAGTGTAATATCACGTACTCTGGGAAATCCAGCAACCTGTCTGGTGTTGTAGAAATCCAAAGTAATATATCAAAATTTACAATAACATTTACTTTTAACAAATGACAACAACCAGTCGACATTGTAAAAATTCACAGTAACATATTATGAGTCTTAAAGGAGACAGGTTTAAGCTGGAGAGTTAAATTTTAAGTTTGTTTGTGGGGGGCTAGGGCCATCCCATGTGCCATGTTTGGGGTCAGTGGGGTCAAAGGTTGCAGCATGGCAGCTAAAAAGGCACTTTTTGAAATTTGAAATTACAAAATACAGGGAAAATTAATAACTCCCAAACGCTTTGACATAAGGGGCTGAAATGTTACTGCGTTCATCGTGGGGGTCAAGCCATGCACTGTGTACAAATTCAGAGCCGCAGCACCTCGGGAAGAGCCAAAGGTCACAGGGGTCAACCATCAGAGTAAATGTGGCCTTTACGCATGCTTCCATCTAAAGACTTATACACACTTTGAGCTGTGAACATGAAATCTGAGTATGTTGCTTATCAGAGGGTCCTCTACCAGAATATTTTGTTCCTGTTGCAATAGGACCCCCAGGAAGCCCCTTGGGGGTCCTATCGTCCTACTGGGGCTCTTGGCCTGCCAAAGGTCCTGCAGAGTTGGGTCACTCTGCAGGAGCTTAGGAGCGAGCACAGGAGAGTGATTGTTGCATCTACATGGAGAAAGCACTGGGAGATGTTTCTTGTGGTGGTTTTCCAGCTCTCTGTCCGTTATATGAAATGAGCTTGTCTGCGGGTGTAAATGGGTGCACGTGTTTGTGTCTCGGTGAGCGGAGCTTCACTGGGGCTAAAGATCACATGCTCTTTCACACACAGTGAAGTTCCTTAAGGAGAAAATGGAAAAAATATCAAAACTTTAAGTGACATATTCAGGGAATTAAAACAGCTTTTGGCTGCTTTGCAGCTACCATTCCCAATCAAAGCAATACACATTTCAGGAAACAGCATCAAGGAAAATAAAATGTATTAATTCCTATCAAATAAATTTAATTCAAATTTATCGAATGTATAATCTATAAAAATAAAATAATCCAAAAGAGTTTTTATATTGTACTTTGAGCTTTTTATACAGCTTTTCTATTTGGATTTCTATCTTTGTTTTATTTCCCCTCTGAGCTTCTTCAGCCCTACTCACCCTCTCGGTCCCTCAGGTCAGCCGACCAGCTGCTCCTGCAGGTACCAAGGTCCAGGAAGAAGCTCAGAGGGGACAGGGCCTTCTCTAATGTTGCTCCCCGATTGTGGAACTGTCTTCCCCTGCACATTAGAGAGGCCCCTTCACTGTCCACTTTTAAAACACGTCTTAAAACCCATTTTTATTCTTTGGCTTTTAACTCCAGCGAGACTTAGTTTCTTTGCCTGGTCTTATTCTCTTTTATTTTCTTTTATTCCCTTTTACTTCCCTTTCCCTTTACAATAACTTCCCTTTTTATTTGCTTTTTATTGTTTTTAAAATGTTTTTCTTTTATTTTTCTGTTTTTAATTATCTGTTTTTATCATTTCATTTGATCTACCTGTACAGCACTTTGTCTACAGCTGTGGTTGTTTTTAAAAGTGCTCTATAAATAAAGCTGGTATGGTATGGTATGGTATTTCATTTAATTTGTTCTATGATTAGTGTTTATATGGAGTAAAAAAAAAAAAAAAAAAAAAAAAAAGAGGCTGCATTTTTCAGTATCAAACCTGGGGATGGACAAAAGAAAAGCCTGCTGTCATTTACGGTAATCATCTTACTAGAGGAACTACGGTGATCAGAGAGCAGATGCTGGTTGGTGCAGCTGCTCATGCCCGGGAAGCCACCTGGGTCATGTGATCACCACGCGCGATTCACATGGCTGCAGCTAACAAGTAAGCGGCAAGCTCAACGAATAGAGACTGACTGGCGCGAACGGATTACTGAGTGCTGGTGTTGTTTTAAGCTTCTGTTCTGTACCAAACCAAAACGGATTGTAAGAGGAGTTTGCAACCATCTCTAGTCTGCTGCAGGAAGAGGAGGACTGTTTTTCAGCACTTTGTGAAAACACCAGGACAACTCCAAGGTTAACAGAAGCGAGTGGAGCAGCCCACGTGCATCGTTGCATGTAAGTGACCATTCTCTTGACCGACTTTAGTCTCACAGCGTAGCTAAAATATTCCTTTTTTTTTAAGCCCTTCTAAAACAGCCTGAAATTTCATTAATTTTTTATACTTTTTTTCCACTTTAGTTCTGATCATAACCACCACATTTTAAATTATAAAAGAAAACAATCATTTAGTTGTCAATCTGAACCAGTGTCCCCAGTGTACAGGCCTGGCGCGTCGGTTTAAAAAGAAAAACGAAAAATTGTACTTACTGGAATACCCCCCAGATGTGAATGGGAGCGTTTTAGTGGCCAGTATAAATCTGGTGTTATGACCACAGCACTTTAATAAAAGTTTTCTGTTAAGGAAAAACTGCTGTAAAGCTGCAGTACAGCACTGCTTTTGGCAAACTTACACAAATATAGGTTGTTTAAACGCTTCTTATTTACTATGATTGTTGCTTTTTCAGGATGTTGCTGTGGAACAGACTGGGTGATGGATCCTAAGAGGCAAGATGTCTTTGTACACTTGGAGTCTCGGAGTGCAAAAATGTTCACAGCTTGTTCTATGCAAAAATAGTGTTTTGTCTATATGATCTCTGGATGTTTATATCCATTGTTTTATGGAGTTTTTTTCTACTTTGAATCCACAAATGTTCACAGAGTGCCCTATACAAAAAAGAGTTTTGTTGACATGTTTTTGCCACTGTTTTTATGGATATTATGGCAAGGAATATTGTAAGATGTTTCACAACATGTTCTGAAAACTTGATGGTGATCATACATTTTGCTAATGCTATGTATGGATATTTGTATCCATTGTTTTGTGTTTATGCACAAAAAAATAAATAGTTAGGAAAATGTTTATTTTGTTGTCCCAATTTAATTAGTAAAAATACAGTATATAGCATTTTTGTTTTTCTTGTTTACAGCCCAAAAAACAAACAAACAAAAAAAAAACACAACAACAGTAAAACAAAATAACACTTATTATTTGCTGTCTTTTGGCTCACAGTTACAGTTAACTCTACCGTAAAAAACATACAGTAAACACTGGATTTTGATTTTCAGTTACAATAACAGTACTGTTACATAAGATACAGTAAAGTGCAGTTACTTTATTTAATTTTACAGTTGCAACAATATTACTGTAATATAAATAACGATACATAAAATTTACTGTGTTACATTTTACAGTTACAAAAATAATGCTATAATAAAACATACAGTAAATTTGAATTACCGTGTTCAGCTATACAGCTACAACACTGTAATTTTTTTCACAATATCTTAATTGACGATTGTTGCCAGTTGATCACTGTAACTTTTTTTACAATAACTTGCCAATTGCTGCCAGTTTATTACTGTGAATTTCACAGTTGGTTCGTTACAGTGCAGAGTGCACTGTAGTACTGCTTTTGGCCAGTAGGTATGACTGAAACTTTTGAATGGTTGTCATCAGCAGGAAACTTTCTGACGGATCATTAAAGAATAAAGATTTCTTCAGAATTTCAGGCTTTTTATAGGAGTACACACCACAGGAAGATACTAACTCTCCAGGCTCAGCTGTCAGTCCTCTACATGAGCTTCTGTCGTCTTGTTTTTCAGGCAGCTCCCAGCGTTTAACTATTCATCTGGATGACTAATGTCTGTTGGTTCTTGCATAAATTTTACTGTCTCCTGTGTTTGAAAGGAGAGTCAATCCCGTGTTTATCTGATGATTTTTTTTTGGTTGTTGTTTGGTTTTTTTTTGGTGCAGAAGTTAAGTAATGAAAAAAAACTCCATAATGTTTTGTACATCATACACATGAAGTTGAATTAAAGACTCTGCGTGCTCCTGCAACAGGGAAAAGTTATCGTATTTCAACATGTGGTGTTTATTTTGGAACAGACTGAGAATCGAGCAAAAGCTGGACACATACCAGACAACTTTTAACCAGGTTTCACCCCCATAGTAACAGATAACAGAAACAGTAATTCACTGTATAAATGATCTAAAAACCTTTTAATCTGAACTCAAATTATAATTAACATAACTGTTTTATAAGTCTCTTTGAGATCCTGTGTTGGTGTAATCAACACAGCCGTCACAATAAAAGGCAAACTAAGCCACAGAGCCAGCTGCTTCTTTGAGGATATTTGAGTGGACTACCCTTTATTTCTTGTTCAATAGGGCTGGGTTTGTTTTCGCTCTGGGATCATCGCAGGTTTTTCCTCCTGATTCATGATGTGAAGGCCAACATTCAGAAAGATACAACATCCTGACATCCAAGTTAGACTGTGCCACTGCCTGAGCTGTCATCACGCTTTTTACCTAAAGTGGGATCTTCATAACCCCTGGGTTTCTTTGTGGTCCTGCACAGTCCACAGAGCAGCACCTTGATGGAGAGGATCTTTCTGTGTCTGTTGTGTCTTTCAGGTCAGAAAACTTTCTTTTGTTGATATTTAAAGTGTGTATTGTGATTTAATTTGATGAATAACAGAGAAATTTAACAGGTAGTATCTATAAATGTATTTGCTGATTTGAAAAAAGGAGCCCATGACCAAAGTCAGGCTCCACTGTGTGAATTCCCACCAAGATATGAGTAAGATATGATATTATCAAGATCTGAGTGTTTAGAAGAAACCTGACACACTGTGTGTTAAACTAAAAATAGATAAAATACGCTCTCACATATTAGTTCACGTATAGGGGTTAGCAATGGGATGGTTGATTAGGGCCTGAGCCTAAAAACAGGGCGAAGGCCCTCTTGAAACCATAAGGATTATTATTTCTTCAGACTCTTTAATCCCAGATTATGTGCCTTCATTGTGCTCTAAACTCTCAAAACTTTGCACAAAATTCATCCCTGTGTGAAATTTTATAACTGCATTGTACTTGTGCTTCTTTTGTCTCCTCTCTCTCACCCAGGTTTTGTTGTTTTAGTTTGGGCTGGAGATCTCAGGTAGTGCAGTTATCGGGTTTTCTTTTTTTTTTTTTTTTCCCCTTGTCCTGTTCAGCGTCACGACAACAGAATTATGGTCTGGCTGCCGTATTGTGCAGAACACATTTGCTTTTCCAAAGGGAGCCGTTAATGTATAGAGCTGCCCTTGAGTGTTAAAATGGTACTCTTTATTAGTGTTTTTTTTTTTTAAATTATATATATATATTTTATACATAAATACACATACATATATATACATACACACACACATACGTATGTATGTATGCACATATATATACGCATACGCATACATGTATCCATACAGTTTCCCTCCCGTATATTGCCAAGTTTGAAGATTACTGCTTAACCAGAACAAGGTGATATCAGGAAAGAAACAGTGAAAAAGGAAAAGATTGTAGAGAAGAGACTAGACAGGGGGGGAGAGAGAGACAACAAAACAACAGTAGAGAACAACCACAACAACTGAACAGATGACTACAGACAGGAGAAACAAATAACCAGCTACTGAGCCTGAAAGGAGACAGTATCCTGGGGTCTTTGACGTCATAATCACGAGAAGAACCTGGAGAGATGAACTGGAGAAATCATGAGTAGCAGTGAGCACAACAATGACAATTGCAAAGAGGTACATATACGTATATAGATCTATACACAGACGCATATACTCACCTACACATATAGGGCTACAGGTGGCAGTATAGAAAATTGGGTTTGATTTGGGTCAGGTGATCATGCCAAGGAGTGATCATGCAGATGTGGCCCCGCTGCTCCCAGAGGCCAGACATGCACTGAGATAGCCCTCATCCCCGGGCGTCCCGCAGCCACAACAGAGCACAGGGCCCAGACAGACCACCATGGAGACAGCAGCACGCCAATCCAGGAGGAGGCAAGGGGGGAGCGTCCCGGGAAGGCTAGAGGCAGGCCCCCGACACTGCGGAGGGAGGACCCCAGGGGCCAGGGACTGAGGTCTGCAGGCCCCGCTAGACGCAGGGCCCCCGATCGAGTGCAGGGGGTAAGACCAGGGGTCACCTGTGCCCAAGGGCCACTCACCCCCGAGGAGGAGGGGTTCGGTCAGGCACCCGGGAGGACGGACCCAGCCCAGGCCACCACCTATCACGAGTCGGTGCCGGCCCCCAGCGCACCCGGCCAGACACCAGAGACCACAGAAGTCCTCTCCCCAGAAACCCAGTATCCCCCGTACACAGCCTCCTGTCCCAACCCACCCCTATCCCCCTCTCATCTTTATCACAGCTCACCAGCCCTCCACCGTGGACCCTGACACCCGCACATAAACATTCTGTCCATCCATACCCATACGTTCACACAACAGCACAACACCACCACAGCACCACAAGACGACCACACAACAATATCACAACACGGCAGCACCATATCATTACGCACTCAGAACCTCCAGCCACTCAGGTGGGAAATACCCCTCCTTTTCGTCCTCACTCACCAAAAAAAAAAAAAAAATATATATATATATATATATATATATATATATATATATATATATATACACATACATACATATATATATACACATACATACATATATACACATATACATATATATATATAAATATATATATACACATACATATATATACACACACACATACATATACATACAAATACATATATATATTCGTACATATATAAATAATTTTAAAAAGAGGATTAAATAAATAAATAAATAAGTAAATAAGTAGATATAAAGCCATGGGCATCCTCCGGGGCGCCGCGGGACCCCTGCTGAGCCACTCGCCCAGAACCCAAGGCAGCGGATCCGCTTTTACCCCATGCCCCAGGGGGCATGGTAGAAACAGGGGTGTGAGAAGAGCCCCCTGCCCTACCTCCCCCGCTCTGTAGTGTGTGGATGTTTGTGATCCTAATGCAGTTAAAAAGAAAAGTTAAAATTGGGGAGTGGACGGCCTCGTAGCTCATGGGGCAGTGCCCTTCAGGTGGTTAGCTCAAAGTGCCCTGCCTACCATATACCACTTGGCCCACCCCAAGGGTCTCTGTGTGTGTTGTGTAGAGTAGTTGGCATCATGTAGGGATGTCTAAGTGTAAGTAAAACTGAGGCGCAAGTCTTATCAGGGTGTAGCAGAAGTGGTCCCTAAGGACCTCTACCACCGCACCTGACGAACGTGCACCTCAAGGTCCTAAGTGTGTGGATGCTCTAGATGAGCGGGGGAGTGAGGGCTGTGGGGCAAAGTAAGACCAGAGAGGAGAAAGCTCCCCTCTGGAGGGTGAGCCGCCCTATTGGCAGCAATAGGCACCCCTGTTCCCCGGGGCCCCCCGGGGCAGGGGGGGCCCAGGATCCGCCAGACTCAGAGCACCGGGCCGTGGCAGCCAGAGGGTCAAGGACACCCCGGACCACCCTGGCCCATTGTATATTAGAGAGATATATACTATTATATAGTAATATATAAATAATAAGAGAAATAATAATAATAGAAATAATTATGGTAATAATAATAACAATAATAATAACAATAATAATAATAATATTATTCCATTGTTTAGAAAAATTCACACACGTACATAAACACAGACCTGCACACACACACATCTGAACGTAACACACACATCTGAACGTACACACACATCTAAACGTTATCGGGTTTTCTTTGAAGTAGGATTTTTTCTGTTGTTTTTAGGTTAGGGGAAGGTGTTGGGGGAAGGTGTTGGGTAAGACGGTCCAATGCATGGGGTACGACGGTCCAATGCATGGTTGCCCGGCAGCTTCCCATCTTTTGATTATTTCGGCCGGGGTCTCCAGTCCTTTTTGGTTTATTGTTTCATTTTGGTTGAGCATTGATTTGTCTGAAATAAAATTAAATTCTTGTTTTTCTTCAAAACTTGCTTGTGGTGTCCCTTTTATGTTGCGGTCTGGAGCCAGTTTATATTATGTTTGGGAGACGGTAACAGGAATGTGGGATCTATCTCCGGTAGTATGGACGAGCTAGCTGTGCTAGCCCAGCAGCAGAGGGGCTGCTGGAGGGCAGAGTGGCATCGTGCTGTTCACAGACGTGGCTGACGAAGCAAACATCGGACGTCGACGCCACATTGAAGGAGCTTCACCTGCTGTGAGCAGACAGGATCCAGGAGACAGAGACTGAACAGACTGCTGGGGAGGCTCAGTCCTGGACCCTGTGGAGGTGGAGACTGGTTGGGCTGGAGAGTGGTGGACGGGCTGTCATTGTCTATTTTTTTGTGGACCTTTTTGCACTTTCTATACACTTTCTAACTTTTGTTTTCTTAAATGCTGCTGTGACTCCTGAATTTCCCCTCAGAGATAAATTAAGTATTTTCTATACTACTCTATTCTAACAGCCATACACAGAGAGGGTCTTTCTGTTGCCATGGCGACCAGTATTCTGTGTCCCAGTGAAGTGAAGAGGGCCTCCCATTCCTGCCATTCATATTTGTCCCCTCCCCCTTCAATAAGAGCGCCCTCCACAACCAGGAGTGTGACTTCACTTTGAGTTATACTCAGAAGTGAAGGGGTAGTATGTAGGGGGTGGTTTGGGATTGAGCTCTTATCAAAGAGGCTCACCTGGTTTCAGCCTTTGAGATCTTTATACAGCTGGCAGTGCAGAGATGCATTTTGGTTTGGGGACTGCTGCTTTGCTGCTTCCCCTGGGATTTTGTTGCATTGGTCAGTCTGACCCCTGAAGTGGTCTATTAAGTCTTTACTAAGGGAGTCTGAGGGAGTGATTTGATCTCTGTTAAAAACAGGCTGGATTCAAAGATCAACAGCACTGAAGAGGAATGACACATGGCTGTGTGGAAGCTGCTGGGTGAAGCTCTTCCATTAAAAAGCTTTTTCTTGGTAAACTTTGGAGCCACCACAGAGGATGTGCTGAGGAGTAAACTGCTTTGTTTGGAGGAGAAAATGGATTTACCCACAGTGTGCTAATGGTTGAGCTTGATGCCATTTAGAGGAAGGAAGCAAGCTTTTGTTGTAGGTGTGGCCTGCCCTCTTCCACAACAAGGCAGTGATGTGTAAAGTCAGAATCTTGCAGAGAGTCTGAGGGACAGGGATCCTTAGTGACAGGAGACGTTCCACGGTCAGGATGTTTGCAGGGTTCCTCTTTCTGCTCTTCCTCACAAATAAGCTGGCTCTCTTCTCTTTGAAGCATGCTGCTGTGGAGCTCTACACTTTGATTTCAAATATTCACAAACATTCATGCAGAGTTGATTTCATTGAAGCAAAGTGTTGATGGTGTGTCAGTGAGCTGTGAGCTCTATGAGCAGGAAAAGCATTGATTGTTGAAAAGAGGGGATGCATATGCAAAGATAGAATGTTTCAATCAGAAGCTGATCATGCTTTCTGTGTCAGGTGGAAGCAGCTCCAATCACACGCAGCCTCCTGATGCTGAAGGCCTCTACAACCAGAGCCACTTGGAGGGTATGTAGAAAGGGATTTTGTTTCTCAGTGGGATAAAGAATAATGACAGAAAAAAACCTGTGAACTCTTTCTGTGTCAGGTGAAAGCAGCTCCATTCACACAGTCTGAGGAAGGTACGGACCTTTGTGTGTTTGTTTGTCTGTTAAAGTGAATGATAAATGGAGGTTATTGTTGACAGATTGGTGCAGACTATATAATAGGTTTATGTCATCTTGTTTGTTTCATAGCTGCTTAGTTTGCTCTCATATCAAACTGCCTGTTTGTCCAAATGTGGTTTCTGATTGGCTGGTAGCAGCTGGATAGTGTCACTGACACCACACACATAATGCAACAATAAATCACTCACTCATCTGAACCAGATCAAAAGAAAAGAGCCACAGGAGTGGAAATAACTTTCAATGGCAAAAGGATGGAAATACAACCTGAGGCATAGCATGTTTCCCTGTAGACAGACGGACGGACGGACGGACAGATTTTTTTTTTTTTGAACCACTTTATTTGCTGCTCTTACTCAATTTACCCATGTAAGTCAGTTCAACTCAAAATTATTATTTCAACAAACTTTCTGTTGAAATATTGAATAAATAAATAAAAACATCATAGTTTTTGCACATTCCCAAACTTCAGGTCACCGTCTGCCACATCACTCAAAATGCCCTTAAAGCACCACATGGTCCTGAAAGAGTCCAGGTCTCCTGGCTGTCTATAAAAGCTGAGGTCAAGGTTGATCCTGGACCTGATGAGACCCTCACACAGTGACTGCAGAGATGTTCTCCACCCCCTCCTGCTGAACCTGTCACAGACTGAGGAGGGAGAGGAGCTCTCACCGGCTCTGCGTTAGTTTCAGGCAGAAGTGGTGGAGGGACAGACTAACCTGCACTGTGTGTCAGATACAGATAAAACATTTTCAATTCTGCAAACTAGTGCACCTAAAAACTGATCCCATTAACTTTATTCGTGGTTGATTTGGTGTCTGGACAAGAAGTGTGTCAATGAGTTTTATGATTACTTGTACCACAAGATGAGCGGGTTGTTTGTGATCCCATGTAAATGAACACAATTTAATATGAAACGGTCACTTTTTCACACACAATTCACGTTTACATGATAAAATTATGAGGGGTGAAATAATCATCTTCACAGTATATTTTGTAATCAATACGGCTTCCTTAAAAAATCCTGGCTCAAAGTTTGATTTAGCATCCTCTGAATGTTCTCTGCAGAGACTTTATCATGGACATGGGAGTGTATTAAAAACTGATAACAGCCTCTATTTTTTTATTTTTAAAACCCATAGAGTAATCTTTTTTTATTTATTTTATGGATTTATTATATTTATTTATCAGCTGACAGCTCTCTGCTCTCTGCATAAGTGATGTATATGAAAGCTTGACAGAAGAGGAGTGAAATGTTAGAAACACTATTGTTTCATATCTAATTTAACTATTAATATTTAAATATTTCTCTGTAAACCTCTGTTTTTCTGTCTGAAAATGATTTACGCTCATGTGATCTTATAATGACATGAAACTTGCAAACACAAACTCAGACCTGGCGTGGGATTTGAGCGTACCCTACACTCACGTTCAGATTGATAAATGAGGGCCACTGTGTGTCATGGACTAGAGAAACCAGTTGTCCTCTGCCTGCTGAAGGGACAGCTCTCACTGAAAGATGGATGAAGGTTTTTTTTTTTCTTATTTTATTTATTTTAACTTTTTTTTTTTGGGGATTTATGTTGCAATAAAATAAAAGTACAATATAAAAACAACACAAATCTCAAACAAATGAAAAGGAGCAAAAAAGAGAAAAAGTCCCCTTCATTCATTCAATGCTAAACACATGATCAGATAAAAACAAAAATACTGTCTTCCAGCATGCCTTTCAGCTTTGCCTTCATTCTTTTTTGCAGAAAGAAGACAGGCAAAGCAATTCACAACTTAAATGCAAATTTACATCAAACAAAAGGAAAACCCAACAAAAAAAATCGTATCATGGTTGTCAGTAAATATTTTGGTGGTTTTATTCCTATTTATTGACTTATTTATTTATTTATTTTAAGTTGAAGGTTTAAGAATATCTTTCATCCCTGTATTTGTTTATGCATGTATTGTGAAGATACTGAATGATTTGGTTTCCTTAGAGTCCCTGTCCTGGTTGTTCCATAAAGAGAAACCTTTAACTGTAATACTGTGCTCCTTTAGCGTGGTTCTGGATCTTGATTTTTTAAATATTTCTAATCCTTTTAACTTGTAATGCTTTCTCCCTTTATAAATGTGTACTGAATGTTTGATGGTCAGAGCTTTTTATTAGCTTTTTGCATAAATTGTAGCATGTTAAAATCTATTATTAAGCTTCAGCAACTGTAACTTAATGAATACTGGGGTTTAAGGGAGCTCTGTATGGACTTCTGTTAATATTCCTTATTGCTCTTTTTTGTAAAATGAAGTTTGGCAGGATGGAAGTTTAACTTGCACTTCCTCATATATCAACACAGTAGGTCAAGTAAGGAACAATCAACCAGTTATATAGAAGTTGCAAAGCTCTGTTGTCAAAATGTGGCGAGTGGAGGAGGTGAAAGAAACCAGCCTAAACAAGCACACACACACTCTCTCTAGAGTGGACGGGGTCTGAGTTTCCCTTAATTTACTTTTGATAATAGAGCCAGGCAACGCCACCCTTGGACTTGCACCCAGGGAAAGGGTTCACTTTCACTGATGATAGGCACACGGGTCAGTCCATAAAGAGGAACCAGAGACGTGGTTCACATTAGAAAGTCCACAGATACTTTCTTTTTTAAACAAGAACAGATTAAAAGGTTTAATTCATAAAAAGCACCCAAACACTCCAAAAGACAAGAAAACAATGGAAAAAGGGGACCTGGCAGGACTGGGCTCACCAGTGGGCTGGATTGGGATGTGACGGGGAAGGGAACACCCAGTAACTTGTGAAAAACACACACTGAACTGTGCAAAAACTCAAGAAGAACCACATCACACACGAGGAGGGGGAACACCACCACCAGGAACCCAGGACCACCACCACCAGACTCCAGTCCTATAAGGAGAGGGAGAGAAAATTAATTCAATTAACACAAACCAAAAACCCAACTAACCCACAAATAAATCAAAAATACATTTAAGGCCACCAAAGGTAACTGCTAAAGTAGCCTGAACACAACTACTACACTGGATAATAAAGAAATAACAGAAAACAGATAACTGAACCAAAATTACTTTACCACAAATAAACAGTCAATACCACATTACCCTTGGGGTACCCAAACCAACCCTCAGAAATAACTGTTATTCACAAAAGAAACAAACCAAAAGAAATAACTGTGTCCAAAATTCTAATATGACAACAAAAGAATTAAGGCACAAGGAAATGAGTGAATAAACCAAAAGGGGAAAAAGGAAATATCAAACCAGGAAGAAAAGGAGACCGAAACAAAATGACTCAAATCAGTGCTGAACCAAAATCCAAAAGAAGAAATCCAAATCAAATTAATTAACTCACTTTCACACACTTAAAACAAATAGGCCCAGTTATTCTGAGCCAAGTAAAGTTCGGCTGAGAGAGCACAAGTAAGGCCCAGACTCAGCAGGCTCAACGACAATTAAGTTTGGTTCTGGGCAGGATACACATATGACTCAGGCAGCCAAACCCAGGTGTACCATGGCCCAGCCGAGTCAAGGCAGAACATATAAAGCAAAGCAAAGTCCAGTAATACCAGGCGGCGTAAGGCGAAGCCACGTTAGGCAAAACAGCAGTGCTTCTTGGTGATCACTATAATGATCTGATCAGCTGATAATCACATGAAGTGAAGCTCACAAAGTGAGCTCCTGCTCAGTCCAAAGCAGAGTTGAGTGAGAGAGCAGGGCAACCCCACAAACTGCTTCAAGAGTGTCTAGCCAACACAGTCTCACTCCCAGCGTGTCAAAAACCGACGCTTGGTCAGGGCCCTTTGCCGTCAGAAGCTGACGCAAAAGTTCTCCCTCTGCGTCCTCATGAGACGCTGCGGGTCTTCAGTTTACTCCAATGTAAACCGACTGCGGCGTTTTAAGACGCTGTGAGCTTACATCCAATTGGTTAACGGGGGAACGAACATCCGGAAGAACTCTCCTGTCTGACAGTTTTCACGTTCGTCGCTATTTTACTATGTTATACGCGATATTTCTCTACAAAAAAAAACACATATTTGTCATTGTTAATTGCTCAATAAGATGTGTCAATGTTTAAGTCCATCAGTTGTCTTTATGTTCCTTTCGATTTTGAGAAATAATGAATTCGATCTCACTTTTGGATGGCCGAAGATACTACACTACCCACAATCCCGTGGGTTGTTTCCATAGTGACGACGCCCAAAAGCTTTGCTTCACCAAATCTTTTTTAAACCAATCAAAAATGGAAGCATTTCAAAGATTTTGTCAGATATATTTGAAGTGAAGTGATTAAACGCGACTAATTATTGAAACGCTGTTAAAAAAATATCTGCACTTAGCTTCAGTCCGCCAAAAGTTTGGTGAGTCAGTCTCAAGCTTGGTGATTGGATGCGTAAGACGCAATGCCCTTTGGGAGTCGTAGTGTTCAAGGATCCTGCCAGTTAATGCTGCGTTATTCATGTCAAGAATTGTTTATTGATCACACAAAAGCCAGGTAAGTTGTAAACTCTCCCGATCATTTTAATGTCGATAACAAAACAGACATAACAAAAAAAATAATATGTCTTGTTGGACCATTTTCTGGAAGAGAGAGAGAAATTTAAAGAGAACTTTCTCTGCAACATTTCTTTTTTCGTTGCTAACTCATCTGTATAAACAACGTAGTAGCAGCTCAAATTAGCTTAACGTGGGGTGAAGGTAGCGCTATCAAAGTCAACTCAAATCGCACTGGTTTAATTTATTTCAGCTGCGTAATGATAAGTTCACATCCTGCAAAATAGATATTTCATACTGCACTGAACTTAACTACTATTGTTACATATACCGTTGCATACAAACCAGATTTTTGTAGAAAACACACCCTCACTGCTTGCTCTATGAGCTGTCCTTGACATGTAAATCATGTTTTTAACATAAGTGTTTACCTGTGACAGCACACATTGGCCCTTATTCACAGAATGATGTCAACTTTGACTGTACAAACCTTCAGTCTTTATTGGTGTTTGAATGTGTATTGAACCTGAATGTAGTCATCAGTTTTAAAGCACTGGAGGTTGATACACTTTTTAATGATTGTACATTTTTTCAAGTATTGACAATTTGTTATCTAAAATCATATTGCAATAGAAATATTGTGTTTGCATAAAATGTTGCTCTGTGCTATATTTGTCTGTTTGCAAATTGCATATCCAAATTGATACATATATCATGTGACAGCATACATAGTATCATAAATAATCCAATGTTCACTTTCTTTTTCAGAATGACGAAGCCAAAAATCAAGTGTTGCCCCTCCTGCCAGGCCCCAAATGCACTGCAGTGCAGAAGCTGCACTCAGTGCCTTTGTCCTCTGCCAGAAAATTAAAAATTAAAAAAAAAAAAAAACAGGCTGAGCTCAAAGACTCCACCTGGTCGTCTTCTGTAAAGAAAAATCGAAACGCATGCAGGACAGTAAAGTCGGCCCAGATATCTGTAAGTTGTAGTCACTTTGATTTCACAAGGGGATTAGTTTCTCATACATTATATAATTATCTAATTTGTCTATCAGTCTTGTGTGGTGCATGTAATTTTAATCATTGATCTATATGCTGCATACATATTCACGTAATGACATAATGTAAGAATGATCAAAATATTTAGAAAAGAATAGAATTGAACTTTATTGTCATTGTAACAAGTACAACGAAATTGAAGTCACAGCAGCAATCAAGAAAACAAAAATAATAAAGTGTATAGAAAGTGCAAAAAGGTCCATAAGAAAATAGATGATGACAGCTTGTCCATCATTGTCCAGTCAGCCAGCCTCCACCTCCACAGGGTCCAGGACTGAGCCTCCCCAGCAGTCTGTTCAGTCTCTGTCTCCTAGATCCTGTCTGCTCACAGCAGGTAAGGCTTCTCCAATGTGGCGGTGGCGTCCGGTGTTTGCTCTGTCAGCCACGTCCGTGAACAGCACGATGCCACTCTGCCCTCTGGCAGCCCCTCTGCCGCTGGGCCAGCATGGCTAGCTCGTCCATCCCACGTTAGATCCCAGATAAATCCCACATTCCCAACAACAATGGATGGAAGGACAGGTCCACGTTGTCACCTCCGAGCTCACACCGGAGAACCAGCATGTTGTCCTCACCTCCTCCTCCTCACCTTGAGGGAAATCATCAAGCTTTACACCAGTTAGCATTGACATGCTACGGGCTGCTAACAGCTGATTTCACATGTAAACAATGCAGCCATGGTTACATGTAGGATCTCCAGACAAACACAGGAGAAAAAGTAGTAAAAATATCACTGAAGCCACAAAAAGTTTGGTGTCCATGACCAACAATGAACCAGATAAAGTAAAGAGCCACTCCAAATACAAAGATGACGAAAAAGAGACAAAACAATTACAAGAATCGGACAAAGAAGAGAGAGCTGCTTCAAAAGGCAGCCATAGCCAACAGGTGCCTAGCAACAATTTCATATTCACATTTTTAGTTTCATATTTATATTTTCAATTTTATTTTCATATTTTCAAAAAGCTTGGCTGTTATGAGGTGATCATGTAGTTATTCATTTAACTGGAACTAGCGTGTTTCACGTTAACTGCTAATGCTAATCATAATCCTCATTCTAATCCCTTTTGATGAAACAATTTGGAGCTAAAATACTGTATGTGGTTAATACCATCTATTACGCCTCAGACAGGATCCAGCCACTGCCCTTGAGGGCAGAAGAAATGTTTTCTCAGTTGACTACTTAATTGACTCCATTACAGTTCTTTAGTATGCTCATGGTAACAACACTTTCACTTTTTGGTGGTGGTTTGTAAAAGGAGGTGGAACGCTCCATAATGCGCACAAATGGCAAGCTAGAGCTTAACAGTCCCACATCACTGTGCTGGGGTCTAAGTTTCTGTATTAGATAAAATTAGTGCTGTCAGGCGATTAAAAAAATTAATCTAATTAATTACAGGATTTGTAATTAATTAATCTAATTAATCGCATTTTAATCTCATATCTGCTTAAGGTCCCAAAATAAAGAATTTGAATTCCAGGACATTAAAATTACATTAAAAGACATTTAAAAATAAGTTGGGAATATATACAACACATTTTTAGGTACACTGAGGCATAAGGAACAAATGAAAAAAGTATTATGGTTCTATCTTTACAAAATCTACACAGTCCTGCACCTAAGATAAGCTGATTTGATTTTTAGGACGTTTTTTGCTACTGTTCACATTTTTACTCGATGTGGACTCCATTTTCACTGCAATATGAACTTCTATACTTCTATGAGGTCAAGAGAACCAGGGCTAAAGGCTAAAAACTGTGAGGAACTATGTACAAAACACTTTATTCAAGTCTTGGATCAAAGAAAAGTGAAGTATTTTCAGTTTCACATGCTCTGAACACACAAACTGTTACTGATTGGTGCAGAGCAGCCCCAAGCTGAAACATGACACCAGGAAGATGGAAGCAAATTTTCATATAATTCTTTAGATTTAAATACAAGACCTTTTTCGATAATTCAGGACTTGTTTGATGCAGTAGAGAGTGTAAAATTACCTGTTTTTTACAGAATTGAGCTAGAGCAAACGGTTGATTTTCTGTAGATTTTGTCCTACATGAAAAAAGTGGTGTTCTCGTCAGATTTTCAAATTTCCGACGGTCCGTGAATGTATCACATCTAGCAACATGCTTTGAACCGGGGGGAAGAGAGAGCGCCGTCAAAGGATAAGTTCAGTTCATACAGCTTTTACATTGTTTATAGAATGAAGTAGAACAAAATACTCACCAAGAAGGCTTTCCTGATCCAAGCAGTGTTTCGGGAGATATTTAGATCCAAAATCGTGCAGCGGACGTCCGTATAATGGGATCCATCTGGGCATAGACAGCGCCCATTAACAATGTGCTTGTCTAGTTTCTCATGCCCTGGTAATGGTCACTGCAGCTCAACCAGATTACCTTGTAAAAATCAAAGGGAGATATCGTGAAAACTTTAAGAAGCTTGTCACATGCAATCAGAGCTTATTTTTCAGTTCAATTTTAGCTATTTCATAAGTTGTGTTAAATGAATGCTGGTGATACTACATGTGTCATTAAATACTAAGTCACTTGAATGTTCTCCATACCTGAAACTTCACTATGTCATCCTCTGAATTATGACAGATTATTGCTGCACTGCAACCTATAGTGAATTCAGAACTCAGTCACTAACACATTTTTTTAAATAATGAAAATGTTTACACATCTCATATTATTTTACTCAAACTGTCTGAAAATTGAAAGTTCTTAAGGTTCTAAGCAAGAAATCAGCCAAGTTTGGTGTTGATTGGAGGAGTGGTTCTCAAGATGAATAAATCAGTGTCAAAAAGTGAGAAAGACAGACCCCTGGCTTTACATCTAGCTCATTGCTACATTGCAACCTCTTTACTTCTAAGCCATTTTAGAGAGAACAACTTTTGCTGTTGCCTGAAACAAAAGATGTCAGGCAAGCATGTTATCTGAGTGGACACCGTGATAATGATACGCCCATACCTGAGTGATGCCAATGCTGTTAATAATCTCAGATCATTTACCATGTGTTCAGACTTACTCCCAGTCAAAATTCAGATGATTAGTATCACAAAAATGTGCAATGGTTCATCTCAGTGTGGTTGCATGATTTTTCATCTCTCTGTCTTATAAACTAAGGATGTAGTATGAGCACACACTGGGATGGATTATCTGTCTCAACAAGTTTAATGTGACTGCAGCTAATAGTTCATGATGCAGAATGCAGGTACAATTAGTTTTTATCCTTAACATAGGAATGAAAATGGTGTGACAGGAGAATATTTACATTTTTTTCTCCATTTTTGCAGGATTGTCTTCCCCAAGTGTCACCAGCCCACCGGCAGCAGTTCCTTGGCCCCCTGAGGACAGCAGCTGTCCAGCAGCTCAGCCTGTGACACTACAGTCAGGAGGAGATGAGGAAGAAATCATCCTGCACCTCATCCCAAATACCTCACCTTCTTCTCTTTCTAACTGTCACCCTACATCCTCTGTCCCCTCTGAACCTTCAACATCCTGCCTGCCAACTGAACTTCCATCCCCCCTCTCCTCTTACCCTCCTCCGTTCCCCCTCTCCTCTCATCATCCACCACTCTCCACCACTTCTGATGATTCCCCAGCCTCCACCTCTTCTCATCCTCTGTTCCCCCTCTCTTCTGATCCTCCCCCAGCCTCCACCTATTCTCTTCCTCCGTTTCCTCTCTCTACTCATTCTCCACAAACCTCCACCTCTTTTCCCCCTTCATTTCCCCTCTCTTCTTATCCTCCACCAACCTCCACCTCTTCTCATCCTCAGTTTCCCCTCTCTACTCATCCTCCACCAGCCTCCACCTCTTCTCATCCTCCGTTTCCCCTCTCTACTAATCCTTCACCAACCTCCACCTCTTCTCGTCCTCCATGCCCCCTTCCCTCTCTTCCTCCTCTGGCCTCCACATTGTCTCACCTTCCTTCATCCTCTCCCATGTCTCAGTCTCCCCCATATCCTGTGTCATCTTTGTGCCCTGTCCTCCCACCAAAACAAAGAAAAGCAAAGAAAAAGAAAGGTTAGATATCCCTTTATATTATTATGTAGGCATATAGTTCTTCTCAAATTGCTAGGCTAGCCCCATAAGATTCTTCTTTCTCTATTTTTAGAATGCCTAAGACGTAGGAAGCAGAGGGTGTTTAAGTATGAGGGTGTTGTCCAATCGAAGCCTGGTAAATGTAAGTATGTTCTCCTTTGTTATGTTTGGCTTCATTGTGAAATACAATGTAAAAGCAAGGTTCTGGGTTGTATTTATTGGCCACTCTGTAACAATGTGTTGCAAAAGGAAATTAATTTGATATTCAGTTTATGGTTTCTAATACCAAACCATTGTGAAGTTTGAGGAGTATTACAGTCTGAGCAAAGAACATATTTTATAGTCTGGTGCTACAGCAGTGGATACTTCTATATTTTATACTACATGGCAGCAGGGTGAACAGTCTATGGCTGGGTGTCTGCTTTCTTGTAGTATTCAGTTTCTGCACAGACATCTTTACTATCATCATTGATACTCTGTAGCTGGTACCAAAAATGGTCTGTGAAATATCAGTCACCCTCTGCATAAGCCTCCAGTCCTGGGCTTACATATAGTATGTCATGTTTACTGAGGGCTAAATTTATATTGAAGTCATATTTTTAAAAAGATTCTACTTTATGCTGTGATGTCTATGTTCTTGAGAAATTATTTGAATAGATAAAGAATTTCTACATAATACTTAGCTACTTAAAAGTGCACATATGTGTTATGGCTCTGTCTATGAAAGAAAACACCTTTCTCTTAACAAATTGCACCCTTTTTCTTATTGCTTGCCTTCCAGGGCAGAGAAGAAGTGAAAGTGGGGTGGGCACCATGCTCACAATGGTAAGTGCTCCGTAAGCGACCATGAACCGGTATGTTGAACTATCGACAAAAGATTTATGCTGTGATCCAGTGGTTGCTATCTCATTTGAAATTCACTACTAGAGCTTAATTATTAATGTGAAAGACAGGTTTACTAAGGAAATTATAGACATGAAATTTCTTGATATGTCAGAAGAAATTTTAGCCTCTGATCTTTATTTCCTGTGTTTATGTCTCTGTCTTTCCTATCCTGGCAGCGGCAAGACATGGGATGACACATGGGAACCGGCCGATCAGTTTAAGTTGTAAAAAAGTTCCACATTTAATGTTTTGTTCAGTTCAATTTGTATACTTTGTTCACTAATATGTTCACTTCATGAGGTAAATCTTAGTTTCAGCTATGGTAATTTATCCAGTTATTAGCAGCCTATTACACTTTATGCACAGCAATTTAACACAACAATGTTTTCACAGTGTGTGGCCCTGTTATGAGTTGTTGGATTATTAAATGTTGTTTTGGTGTCATAATGTTTTGTTGTTTTGTTTGCAAACAGTAAATATTTTGAAGGTGTCCAAGTTTGGGGCTCTGGGGGTTGTAACACTCAATAGTCATCTGACTGCCAAAAGTCAAGCTTTGGGGTGACCTGAGGAGCCGATGACTGCCTTCAATCATCTTGAACTCATGACAAGAGAAAGAACACAACATTAAGTGGCTATCATGGTCTTAGTGCACTTTATTAATCATGATCATTCCCTGAGCCTGGCTTGTAAATCAGCATGTACCTTCACACCCTGAAGTATCTTAACAATTATCCAACATTTACTGCATTAAATGTTTAGCCTTTTACTTGTTTGGCAGTTTGGCACTGAAATCCACAAAAACGAAGGAGAACATGGTGAACTTCAGGGGGACCAGTGCTAAGCCACCCCCTACATCAACGGCAAGGGTTCACACAGTCAGGTTCATGTGAATCCAGATCTGGAAAGACCTCTCCTGGACAGACAACATCTCATCATTCATTAAGACTCATAGGTTACATTTCCTGAGTCTACAGGAAGAACAATCTGGACAGGAGGCTGCTGGCCTCCTACCGCTCGTGCACAGAGAGCCTGCTGACATACTGCATCATCACCTGGTACAGGAGCTGCACTCAGGCAGACAGAGCGAGGCCTCAGAAGACTGTGGAAACAGCCCTGAAGATCATCGGCCCCTCAAAGGACATATACACTTCCAACTTTGTTGTACACTAAGCACACTGAGAGTGACAATAAAGAGCATTCTATTCTATTCCAGCTGGATAGTCTCAACTATGTGAAAGTGTAGGCAGCTTAAGTTAAGAAAAGTATCTCTTAATGAACATAAATACAATATATAGCAAAATAGCATCATAGTTCTGTCATCAGATCACATCACAGATTTTTTTTTTTTGATTGGGAAGAAATAAATAGATAAATATATAAAAAGTTCAAGTTCAGTACAAACTGGACGGCATGGTGGTGCAGCAGGTAGTGCATGTGCCTCACAGCAAGAGGGTTGCTGATTCAATCCCTGGGTCAGGCAGGACTCTTTTATGTAAAGTTTGCATGCTCTTCCTGTTCATGCATGGGTTCTCTCTGAGTACTCAGACTTTCTCCCACAGACCAATACATGCTCATTTGGTTAATTAGTGACTCCAAATTGCCCTTAGGTGAGTCTGATAGAAAATGGTTGTATGTCTCCCTATGTTGCCCAGCAATTGGCTGGCAACTGGTTCAGGGTGTACCCTAGTCTCACCCGATGACAGCTCAGATAGGCTCCAGCCCCCTGCGACCCCAAAAAAGGATAAGCAGTCTAGAACATGAATGAATAAAAATGAACTTTAATGTTATTCTACAGGTGCTTGGCCATCGATCTCTGACTGATCCGTCAGCAAATAATCAAAAAGAAGAGACCACAGCTCTGTAAAACACCTCTGATTGCCTCTCAATACAACACTAATTCTGAATGAAGGAGAACCCTGACCATCTCTGCATATCACTGACATTTGAAAGTAAATCTTTTATCGAGTTAATCAGAAATCAGAAGACACTTGGTCCATAACAGTAGCTTGTCACATGGATTAAGCTGTGAGTGTGTAAGTGTTAAATGTCTAGATGGCAGGCCGACCACAAAAAGCCTGGGTCCCTTTAAAATTCAACCTGCAAGAAAGATATTACTTAGTTCTTGAGAGATTATACCTCAAAACCTTTTAATCAGTTTACATTGCCAGAGGTACTGATAGTAGCTACCAACCTCCAGACACTTTTCACAAAGATCTGGGGTGTGATCTTTTTTGGTATGTAAGGAGTGTAAAAAAGACAATGAAGTGTTTTAAACACTGTCTATCTCAATCTAAGGCTGTCTCATTTTGGTCAGTACATAATTACAAAATAAATGCAAAAAAAAAGTAAAAAAAAAAAAAAAAAAAAAAAAAAGAGCTTAAAGTCTAATTTTATCAGTTGACTGTCAAGTCCCTTTCCGAACCCACTCATCTGCCGGCCTGCAGCCCTGAAATCTGAAAATTCAAAAATTGTCTGATATCTAAACCACATACATCGTTGGAAAGGTCTTGAAGTGGAGAGTAACATATGTCAGTATGAAGGCTCTACATGCTTCCTGCTTTGAAATACAAGCCCCTGACTGCTGACTTCTGAGGATATTCAAATGGTTATAACTCATCAACAGAAAGGGGTACAGACATGGTACAAAGTGTTATGGAAACCTCTTGAGCCCTGCTATCACATGGATATAATCAACAGATAAGGGCACAATAAAAAAGGGTTAAATTAAAGTTCTCCTATTAAGAAATTTGATATGTGAAATCTGATTATATACATTGGTTTATCATCATCATATATGTCCGAGTGTACTACTTTTTCCAGTTTTAACAACTGCCACTTTTTGATAATCAAACACTAATATTTCATAAAGAAAAAAAACTACAACTCCCGCCAACCGCGCCATATTGCTTCATGCAAATCAATCCAAAGGTTGTAGTTCTAAATTTGAAGGGAGCATAGGGCCACCTTTAAAGTTCTTTCTTGATAATGTATTTAAAAAACTTCTTAGCCTAACAGAAAAACCACTTGTGTGTTTTTATTTAAAAAAATTTTAATATGCTGTTCTATTGTTGATAATTTTTTTAATTTTCTAAAAATGTGAAACGGTCCTTTTACCACTTCCGGTTTCCGAAGTATGAAATGCACTTTCTGTTCTATAAATGTAGATACAGGGATTTATAAATTTAGGCCCATTGTCCACATTTTTTTGGATCGATGTGTAATTTCATTGCTTCCAATATTGAAAAAGATCTTAGGTTGCTCTGGAGGGATGTATTGTTTTGTTTCAATGATTTCAATAGGACCAAGGCTTAACACAGTGAAGCATTTATTTTTAATATTATCATTCTTTTAGCACAATTTTACATTTTTATTAGAACACCAAAGCCTGCTAAGCAATGACATTTTCAAGGATTATCCAAGTTTTTATGAATTCACAAAGCCAAGTTTGCAAAAATAGTCTTTATTATCAAGAAGAAGCAAAACAAAATAAATGATGCAAATTGGTAAGTCACATCACAGCTGAAGACAACAAGACAACCAGACTGATGAAGTACTCAGAATCACAGCAAAAAATATGTCCTAAAGATTTTCAATAAAATCATACATAAAAATTGCATGAGGTTGAAATTTTGAATAATAAAATGCAAAACATTCAAACCTGCTAAAAAACATTCAGTGAAAATGAAAAATCCACAAACCAGCATCAGGTTGTGTTAGCTCCAAGTGCTCAGCTATATTCCACCGTGCTGCCGCAGCACCAAATTCCATCCAACTGAATTCCTGTATATTGTTGCTTTGATTGTAATGTCCATATGAAATGATACATGGATCTTTTAAGCATCTGATTTAGGTGAATAAGTTAAAAGCACTGAAGGCCCTTTGATTAGGCTTCCACAGTGCATCATCTGAACCTTCAGAATCACTATCAGAGTAATCAGCCTGATCATCTTGCAGGAAGTCGGTGTCCTCTGCTCCAGACAAAACTTGCAGGTAGCAGCGTCTTGCATGAGTCATCATCTCTCTGATCTTCTGCTGCTTTTTTCCAATGACACTGTGCAGACCCTGTAACTCATCTTCATTTAGGTTCCATGGTGAATCTTAAATTAACATTAAGAGTTAAAAACAGTTTTAGTAATGTTATCAGCAGACTTTGATTTGCACATTCATGCAATGTGAAATTCAAATACATACTTTGAATCACTGCTCCAGAAACCAAGCAGGACTGTCCCTTTAGAGATTTACCACGAGCTGAAAGAGATTTCCAATGGTGGTTCATCTCCATGACAAGAATTTTTTTCTCCTCCTGAAGTCTCCTTACTGCCATGACAATGTCAAAGGCTTTTCTCTTGGTCCTGAGATCAACATAGGCTGTAAACATTAAGGGTAAAAGGGTATGGAAGTATAACTGTGCCATCAGGATTTGAACATGAATTTCTCACACTGAATTTTTTCAGCATCGAAATTGGACTTTGAATATTAAAAAACATCGAATTTCAAGCGCTGATTGGTTATTCTCCTCCTTTTATATTTGTCCATGTTGAAATAAATTCAGTGTAAAAAAATTCAACATCTCAAAAAATCCAGTCGAAAAAAAATCAGTGTTAAAAAGAATTCAACATCAAAAAAATATCTATGTCTCGAGAAATTCGGTGCCAGAAAATTCAGTGTCAGGAAATTCAGTGTCAAGAATAATCCAGTCTCAACATCCGGGTAACCAAGGAGAAGCAATCGATCCCTTGGTCAAGTCGTACAACGCTCAGCCAATCAGGTTACGCTCCACTGGTCATTTGACACCATGACAGGTCACCAAGGGTCAATTCGTTTTGCAAAGCAGAAGAGGTACCGTGAGAAGAGGAGCAGCGAACAGAAGGAGAAAAATACGGAGGAAGAGAACAAAAGAAGTTAAAAAAAAAACATACAAACAAACGAGACAAGAAGAAACCGGCTACTCAGCCATGTCGAGCAACGGAAGAGATATCGCTTCGGTGAGTATTACTGACATTAAAAGGCAACTCCGGTTTTTTGACACCTGGACCTTATTTAGCATGTCCACGACTCAATGCGAACTGGTGGTGCGCTTGTGGACAGTGTTCGCCTATGGCAACAGAAGAGGAGCGTGTTTGTGATAACGATGGATAGCGATGGATGACAAAATATAGCCGAAATGAGCGATTTTGCAGAGATTATGTGCCGCGCCGAAGCTCCCTTGCCATGGCCTCCGCGAAGTGCGGCTAAAATCGGTTGGATCTAAAGCTGCGTTTCCACCAAGCAGTACGGGTCGGTTCAGTACGGTTTGGGACGGTTTGGGACAGTAAAGTCTCATCCCGTTTGCGTTTCCACAGCAAACTGTGCTCTCTCGTGGTGGGCGGCGTGTAAGCCGCATGCCGGAAGCCACAGCTGGTAAACAATAGCGCGACGCCGTAGCAGCTTACCCCGCGATTAAATCCAACAAAGAAGAAAACGCGACACAGTAAACAAAGAGCACGGATGGAAGACATGCAGCATTTCGTCCTCTCTGTGATTTTCACGTAACTCTCTGTTACAAAGTGCAACCAAGCTTCGTTTCAGAGAAGTCTGTGAGCCGCAAGGAGAAATGCAGCCGCTGTCGGGGTGAGTGACGATTCTTTTGACCAATCAACTGTCTGCAGTGTGTTGCTCCACCTCCCGAGAGCGGATCGGTTCAGTCTGGCACCCATACGAAAGGGTCCCAAAAAAGTGGGACGGCTCGTCTCGGTTTTAAGGGATCCGTCCCGGGATGAGTCGGTGGAAACGCCGCTTAAAGCGCACCGTACCGAGACGAACCGACCCGGACTGCTTGGTGGAAACGCGGCTTAAATAACTTCTGAAGGACTCCGAGCTGCACGATGTTTGTCTGAATGAGTATAGAGCATGCAAACACCTATAAATAAGGTCCAGGTGTCAAAAAACCCGAGTTGCTCTTTAAACACCGACATTTAAACTGTGATACACGGTTGCAGTATAACGTAATTTACATTAGTCAGTTTTCTTTTGGCCGCCGCCCTTGGGTGCATGGGGGTGGGGGAACAGCGGGCATATCTCCACGGACCTACCTGCTTTACGCAGCAGTCTGGTTGTGCACCGCTGTGAAGTTAGTTTTGCGTTGGGTCTTCGACGGTTAGGCAGTTGTTTGGATATAAGGACCAACAGGTGCCTGGGAAGATCCAACCTGAAACGAACTTCACCGAGGTGGGACATGACAGCCGTAAATGATTAATATTGTCCTGCAGAGGCCCAGATTCGCCTTTCATCCGGTGAATTTTAGATTGATTTTGTGATACAATAGTTTAGCATTCATTTTATATACCACTTTAGGGTTGCGCATGAGAAAGGACTCTTTCACGCAGATACCTGCTAGTTATAAATGTAGAGAGTGAGGATCAGAAGGTCACTGTCGAGTTGTTGTGTAATAATTGTCAATAGCCATCTAATTTTAAACTGTTCAAGTATCTGAAGCAATTACTATTACAAGTTGCACTCTCTAAATAGTAGAACTTATCATGGGTCTGCTCTTCTATGGGTAATTTTTTTAATTTAATTTTTTCTCTCCTAGGAGCAACTGCTTAATCATCTTTTGGAAAGGCTTCGCTCTCGATTGGAGAATATTCTGGGACGTATGCCTCTGGACCTAGACTTCTTGGAGTTTACTTGCACACAAGAACTTGTGTTTTTGAATGCTTTGTCAGGTCAATTGACTGTTTGTCCAGCTATTTTAAACGAACTGACACAGCTTCACAGTCTCATCAATTTAGAAAAGGAGGAAAGAGAGCAACATACTGACATACAAACATTTATATCCGGGAAGAGTGTTCATAACCAACGGTATGTTCAGTAATAGTGATACCAGATGCTAGGTTGCCACCTCTTTCATACTGTGCTGTGGTAGTATGTTGGCAGACAACTACTTACTGGGGAACTTTCATGTACAATTTTTTTTCACATATGCATAGGCTGTATTGACATGCAGTATGTATGAAACAAGTTCTAAATCTTAAGTGGGTTGTGCAAAAATACAAAATAAAGAAATTCATTGTTTGAAATATATTTGATATTTTAACATTTATTTTTTGTGCATTGGGGATAAAAATATTTTAAACAAATTAAACAGATAATTAGAAACACTTTTTTGATTATTTTTTAAAAATGTATTTACATTTTCCAGAATTGAGCGGCTGTGGAGAGACCTGTGGACAGCTGTAACCTGCATCTACTATGATGTTCTCCACTACCTTGAAGAAGAGGGCTTCCTCAGCATCGCCAATGAAATGCACCTCTTCTGCTGCCACTTTGTGTTCCTCCCACGCCTGCAGGATGACCTCGATACTTTCCACAGTGGCTGGGACAACCATTCACTAAGAACAGAGGGCCACATGACTCCTAACCAGCTGTGGGAACTTGGTCGCACACATAATCCAGTTCCGGGACCAGACAGCATAGAGGTTATGCATATGTGTAATTAGAACAAATCATTTAATTAAAGATATTGAATCAGATCTGCTAAAAGCACAAAATATTTTGAAGTGTGTCCACTTTTACTTTATACAATCTAAAATGCTTTCTATTTGTAGGGCATGGATATCCCCAACATTGACTGGGAAGAAAGTGGACTTCCTTGTGATGATCACTTGAGTGTCATTGTTCCACACACTGCATGCCCACTGACTGATGAACAACTGACATCTTTGAGAGATGCAATCAACCCAAGAGCTGCATCCCAGTCTTTGGGCTGTGATATCTACATATCTGCAGTTCAATTTTGTGAGCAATTTCAAGATACCTAAATAAAATGATCAGGAAGACTTGTTTTGTGTTGAACCTTTAATGTACTGTCAGATCAATCTGAACAAGCTTGAAAACATAGATATAGTTCTCTTTCCTTTATCTCAGACATGTAGATTTTTCACCTACCTTGACATGTTTCGGCGGAAACTTCCGCCTTCCTCAGAAATGTCACCAGATGATAGGTGTGACGTGTTAAATCTGCTGGTGTTACCCTCCTGTCAAATTTTCTGACAGGAGGGTCACGCGTCCCGCTGTCTGTTCTCCTGTGCAGGACGCTGCTCCAGGTGTGTGAGAGCATGTATGCCCCCACCTCCCTGTTCATCATCCCTGGGCCCTGTTTCCTGATCTCAATGGCTTCTCTATTCGTAATTCAGGAAACGGGACCCAGGGACGATGCACAGGGAGGTGGGGGCATACATGCTCTCACACACCTGGAGCAGCGTCCTGCTCAGGGGAATGGACAGCGTGACCCCGTCAGAAAAATTAACAGGAGAGTCACACCTCCATAACACCAGCTGATTTAACACGTCATATCTATCATCTGTTGACACTTCTGAGGAAGGCGGAAGTTTCCGCCGAAACATGTCAAGGTACCTGAAGGATCTACATGTCTGAGATAAAAGAAAGAGAACTATATCTGTACAACTTCAAGACATAATGAACACCTAAGCTTGAAAACAACATTTAACTTCAGCCACTATGTCTGATAAGCATAAACTGAGGCCCAGATGTAGCTCACACAAGACCAAATCCAGTATGACAAGTGCAAATACAGGCCAGGATGTCATTTTTGAAAGATGGGTAGTCCTTATAATGCCCTGGAATGCGCAAGGTCTCAAAACAGGTAGATGATGTGGGGTATCTGCCCCCAATGATTTCCACAGAGAGACTCTGTGGTACGACCTCCCATCCGGTCCAGAATTTCACCAAGTTGGTGAGTTCAGCTGGTGTTGCTACGAAGTAGATTCAAATGGGTGATGATTAGTCATTAGAATAAATAGCCAACTATTGCACAAACAGCTTAACTTAACAGAAGATTAGACAAACTCTTAAGACGAGTAAACTTACCATTGGTTATGAACTGTCGCAGATAGCCTGACATGCGGCACTTAGTTTCGATGGAACAGTCTTCATCATCACTGTCATCCTCACGAGGCCATGTGATTCGCTGAAGAAGTACCTATGTTGAAAAAAAGAAAATAGAATGACTAAGACAATAATTTTGATTCTTAAATCAATACTCATTACACTCTTTGGTCAAACATAACTGGTTGATACCAATGATGTCAATTGTAAGTAATGTATAGGAATACATCAGTAACAAGAACAAGACAAAAATGGACAGTAATGGATGCCTACAAGGTATAAAAAACATTTTCTACAGCACTAAAAGATAATATTAAAATAAATTCAACCTCCGCGCAGACATTTCCTGCCACATCTTTAGGAAAGAGTAGGGCCACTGTGTCAGGTCTTTTGGTCATCAGTGTCCACAATGGTGTCTCTTTAAGACCTCGTCTCAGCTGTTTTATTTGCCGTGTCACACGTCCTATTACCTGTTAAAAGTAAAAAGAGAGTAAGAACAGAAACCATCAGGAAAAAGTGCAGTATTTTTTATTTTTTTATTTTACCAAAAAGTAACTCAAAAGACTCAAAAACAAATGTACAGTCTGTTTGGATAGACATTTATCAAACTAAGTTTCACTCACAGCATGGATCAACAGCTTCTCAAAAAGCCACCTCCTGTTGTTCTCAGTTAGGGAAGGGAGGTCCCATGCAAAGGCCAAGTCCTGGATGCTTTGTTTATCTTTATCAGACAGTATGGATCCCCCTTCAAGCTTTAAGACAATAAGGGATGTAAAATATCTTGTCAAGGACAATGGATACCAGAGATGGCAGTTAGTGATGGCATGTTGTGGGCTGATACAAATACTCTGCTGATATTAACACACATTCCTAATGGATACACAATAAAAGGGATATACGGATTCATTTTGGTGTTGGGAGTATATATTTGTATACATATGTGTTTTTGTTTTTTATAGGGCAGTTACTTTAGTGCATTAATTAGATTAATTACACCACAAATTAGTGCGTCATAAAAATGTATCGCAATTAATCATAGCACACAAACATTTTAATATTGGCCAGCAGGAGGACTCGTACATGGCAGTGGCACGTCACTTCACACATGCGTCTCTAGTCAAACAAAACAAAGCCCAGGTGACAACAGGAATGGCATATTTAAGACTTAGTCTTGTTTTATTATTGAATTGGTTTATCTATATTTTTACTACATTCTTTAATAATGCATCAGGCCTAACTGGTTTGCTGGATGTCCTCAACCTTTTTCTTATTTTGAATTTGATTTATGAAACACACTGAAAGTGAAATTTGAGTTGCCTGATTGAGCTAAGAATTTTCTGGACAAGTTGCCCTGACTTTTGTTTTATTTAATCACCAATAAAAATGTGGATTTATAAATCTTCACTTCTTAGTGTATTCATTTGATTAGTCATGCACAAAAATTTTATAATATCCTAGAATTCAAATTCTTTATTAGGGTACTTTAAGCAGATATGAGATTAAAATGTGATTAATTAGATTTATTAATAATAAATCCGCTAATTAATTAGATTATTTTTTTTAATCGTCTGACAGCACTAGTTTTTATATATGTTTATATGTGTATCCACAAAATGAAGAGTTTTATGCTCTACTGTTAAGTGTCTTGGGATAACACTTGTTATGAATTGGCGCTATACAAATAAAGATTGATCAAATAAAAAGGTATCCACATTGTACAACGTATTACCGAAAGACAGAAAACTGTTTTTTAATTAAACATACAAGCCTAATTGTTTCCCTGATGTCCAGGTCTGGACAGTCCTCCAATGTAACGGTGGCAGTGTCAGGACTCCCACCAAGCAGAATATGTACAAAAGCAGGGCTGAGTCCCTGAAGACTTGGGGTGCGTCTCAATGCGTTAACTTCGTGCTTCCTCCGTCCTATCTCCTCCACGACACCGGAAGTACTTTCCCAGTCGCCATTTTGAAGACTGTCCCAAAGCGATAATTGCGCTCAGAGGAGAGAGGAGAGAGGAGACTGATCGGAGGAGCTATGATCGAGGAGACACGAGAGCCGGCTTTGCGGGAGTCTTTTCACTGACCGACACGCCCCCATATGGAATATCACTCTCTGATTGGACGCTGCAGCAGCTCAGACTTCACAAACACAACGGAGTTTAATGAGAGAAAAGACGAGCTGAAGACGGGCACAGAGGATCGTTCAGAAACTGATCATAAATCTGGTATTAAAGGGTTTGCTGTGAGTTTAGATCACAAAACACTGAACACAACCATCATCAAATCAATATAATCAGAGGATTAATACAAAAAACTGACTGATCAATAATATCTTCCTGAGACACAATAAGGTGGGTCATATTGATAGTAATATAACCCACTTTATCTGATCGTGAACTCTGAAGCTTCAGAGTTCACGATCAGATGGGCTCAAGATAAAGGATAAATAATTCATAAATAATCTCACAATTACGCATTTTACCGGAAAAGTGATCCGTGAGCTTCTAAACAGCACACAGAATAAACAGAGAGCAAGTTTTCTTTATGGTTACGTGTGTGTTTAACTGGTTAAAAGAACAGACAAATCTCTGTTACTGTTTCTGTTTGATCAGAGTTATTACAGCGCACGTGCCCAGACGCACAAACAGCTGTTAGAGCTGACTGACAGATGATCCAGAGGTGATCAGCTGATGCCGTCATCACTGAAACTCGTCGCTTCATGTGACGCTCCGAAGGAGAGGATGTCCCATTGCTCTATAAAACGAATCTCCTCCGTTCCTCTCTCCTCTCTTTATTTCCTCGCGTCTCTCCCATGCATCTCTGGTGGGAGGGACTAAGACGCAAGAGAACGACGCAAGTGGAGGAAGGAAGGATGGAACTTTGGAGCTTTGAGACGCACCCATGGTCCTCCATGAAGAAAGGAGTGGCCTATCATTCTCCCCGCCATCATGAACATCTCACTCTCCACTAGAAAGTGAGAAGCTGAGGGGACTTAATGCCCAGGCTCCCCCTCAAAAAGACGTGTAAGCTTTTTACCTGCTGTTAAGACATAAAAAACATTAATCAAGAACAATAAGAAGAAATAGGCCTTGTAGTATATTGGATTACCAGAAGTGCTATACTAAGTTTGGTCCATAGGTGGCACTGTAGCTTTGTGGTGTTGTTACTTTGTTGATGTTGAGACCACAGAATAAATGTGGCGATACACTGAAATGAACATGGCTCTGTCCGCATTTGTATTTCCCCTGGGTGTGTATGAGAGTGATTCCTCAGAAACTGCATTTTATTTTGGTGATAGTCTGGCCAACATTAAGAGGAGCTTTTAGAAATTTGACAATGCTGAAAATGCTAAAAAAAAAATACATACCAAAATTTATGCAAAACCCTGACTTCAGTTTTTCTATGCATGTTGAGAAGAAAAAATGGGTTACGCCCTCTCCAATAGCAGTATCTCCTGTAAAACAATGTCAATTTTGGTAGCAAAAGCACAAGGTAAATAAGTGAGTTAGATTTTGACAATTGTAGCTTTTAACTGAAGCTACCTTCAAGTTTGCAATTGAGGGGTCGTCCCCATTCCACATTAGGCCGCTTGTAGAAGGAGATCAGTGCCATGTCCTGTTCTTCAAGGCTTTTTCTGATGTCCATGCTGAGAAGTAAGGGACTCTCTGTATCATGATTACGCAGAGAACTGCCAGCACACTGAGAAATGGCCTTGCTGGGGTCAGTGATGGTTAACCAGTCTAATATGAAAACAAAGGAAATAAGGTTGTTTCATTACCAATATTTGTTGTTGAGACAGCAAAAAGAATTCAAAATTTCAGATGTAACATTATATCTTCCTTAACTTTCCTATGCTACTGCTAAGCCTGAACAGCACCTACCATCTGTAATAGCTGTAGAAGATCTGGATGGTCCAGGCATTGCTTCTTGGTCTCCCTCAAATGTAACGCTTTCATGTGTCACCTCTTTCCCTGCCCTTCTACCCTCACAAAATTATTTTTGTTACAACTGTAGAATAGGCAGGACAAAGACTGAAAAGACAATGAGAATAAAAAGTACATAGATACCTTTCCACACACGAGGAAGTATGTACCTCAATGATATCAGTAGGAATCATCTTCGTGCAGACAGGACATTCCTGCACACCTGCTGATTAGAGGTTGAGAAGAGTGTTATTTTCAAAAAAGGGGTTTCTGTTTTTTCAATACCAATACTCACAAAAGCTGAACATTAAGAGTTCTTACACTGTCTCTCTTCAAGCCGACTGGTTTCCCCATTGGCCAGGTTATCGTCGCTACAGAAATCCATGACGTCACAAGATTTGATGTGCTCTGTCAGGAGTGGAAGGGGAACTTCTAATCCACACTTCTGACATGTGGCTTTTGGCATGTTGCTGAATGCTACATCAGTTAGTGGCAGGGGGTTTGTGCTGAGTTCTTCTTGGATTGGGGCAATGTAAAGGTTTTTACACCCACGACTTAAAGATTTCAGCATCACGCCAGTATAGCCAGTATCACTGGGAGTCACAAGATTGAGTTGTCGGCTCCCCCATCCACCTACAGATAGCAGGAGTGGAAGATTACATTACAATCAAAAGTTATTAGATAATCCAAACATTTAGTCAAAGCACCTAAATATGTCATCAGAACAGACCAGGCTGAAGAAGTAACCTAAAACAAACCAGGTGTTTTTTTTTGTTTTGTTTTGTTTTTTCCCACTTCTGCCAAGGAAGTTATGCAATAATCAGCATCTGTTTGTTTGTTTCTCTGTTCGTTACATATCTAAAAAAAAAAAATGGACGGATTTCAATGAAATTTTCAGGAAATGTCAGGATTGGGACAAGAAACAAATGATTACATTTTGGGAGTGATCCTGATCACCGTCTGGATCCAGCATGATGAAAAATGCAATTTTTTTGAATAACCACTGAACTAAATTAGATATGATTATGAATCCACTTGCTAATGGTATGTTTTCATAGTCAATGATTTTAAATAGTTAGATGAAATAAAGGTAGGACTAACATTAATGGTGAAAATTACAATCTGAGTGAGGACTGTGGTGCTGGTGGAGGTCTGCGCTCTCTGACCTCAGCTCAGATATGCTTGATATTAAACATGCAGAGTTCAAAGTATAGAGGTTACTGTGAAGAATACATTTTAAGTATTTTGTTTTATGAAAAAGTACCAGTATCACACAAACTAGTGTTGGCCTACCTGAAGGTTTGTAGAGCAGCCACCCACCAGTAACTGACCCCAATTTTGGGAATAAAACTTTGAGGGCATCACATAACTGTAAGCAAAAAATGTATACACATATAATCTTTCCCAAAAATAGTGTCAAAACTTGAAATCATGAAGAGCATCAATAACACTGCATGGAATTCTAAAAAATCCATATAACTTCAAAACCTACAATACTAAGTTAACAATTGCATGTTTTTACCTCCTCATGTGTTGTGCTTTCATCTAGATGAGCAGTCCTACGGCCCAGTCCTGCATGCATATGGACTATTTGCTCCTCCTCTTTTGGAGTTTTTTCACATCGCTTTGGCAACAAATAGAAAGCCACATCCAGTGGCCTAGGCCTCCTGGCAGGAACAGGACTTGCTGTGGGAAATCGCCTTTTTCCCCTGCCCCTGGTGAAAATACCTGGAAAGGACCTACAGAAAACAAACAAACAAAAAACACTAACTACAACCATATGTGACATTATTAGAAGATTATGTATTATCAAGTCCTGCTATAACTTCGCTCATTTCATAATTACTTTAATATTAGCCTTAAGTGAGAAGTTTATGTTTTAAACTTAAACAAACTTTTCTTCACCTGGTCAATTCCATTTGAACTGGTTCTGTTCGTCTCTGTTCTCTGCAGAATTGTATCCAAGAAAATCTATTAATAATCAATACATCTAAAATGTATGAGTAGTATAAGCCATATGTACACAAAGTAAATTTCAATACTAAACCTCATTTGTTGATTTGTGACTCCAACACTTGCTGAACCCTGCTGACCTGATGAGTTGAGTAGTTGTAAAAGGCGGTTGGCTGACTGTAAAATATTATCAGCATGACTGCCCTGCAACAATGCAGAAAAAGCAAGAGGAGCATTAAAAATTGGCAGAACGAGAACATGAATACATTTTACAAAGTTACTCGTTACTGCACTATAATTATGGTGACCCTACTGTGGTTTCCAAAGGGTGAACACTTAAGATATGCGTCCTACATTATACAACAATTTGAAACAAGCTATAAAACTATTATCTAGATGGCGCCGCGGATGGTCGCCTCGGTACTGCGCTCTCTCGTACTTTGTGCGTTTTTGTGTTTTTTTAGTGCACTCTGCTCTCCTTCTCTGGTCACTTTCACCAGGGAAGAGCTCATAAACATTGGCCTGACATCTGGTACAATTTTTCCACCGGTTTTCACTGAACCAGGGAACTTTACAGATGTTTTGGTCGGAGGAGCAGCAGCTCTGTATGGAGTTTACAGAAGACGCCGGCGCGGAAAGCGAGCAGGCGCGCTCGTGAAACTGAGGCAGCGGGGATTACGCACTGTGCTCCCGTCTATCCACCTGGCCAACGTCCGCTCTCTGTCAAACAAGATGGATGAACTGCTGCTCCTCAACAGGAAAAACTCAGACTTTGGCAGATCCGCCGCCCTGTGTTTCACTGAAACTTGGCTCAGTGAACACATCCCCGACAGCGCTCTACATCTGCCCGGCTTCCAGCTCCTGCGAGCGGACCGCGTAACGGAGCTCTCAGGGAAGACGAGGGGAGGCGGAACATGCTTTTATATTAACGAAGGTTGGTGTACAGATGTCACAGTGTTGAAGAGGACATGTAGCCCCCAGTTGGAATCCTTTTTCATAAACTGTCGCCCGTTTTATTCACCGCGGGAGTTCTCCTCGTTTGTGCTGGTCAGTGTTTACATTCCACCTCAGGCGTGCGTAACAGAGGCGCAGCAGCAGCTCGCCGACCAGATCACAGACGTGGAGAGGAAGCATCCAGACTCCCTGCTCATCATTTTAGGGGATTTTAACAGAGCAAACCTCAGCCATGAACTCCGAAAATACAGACAGCACGTCACGTGTCCCACCAGGGACGCGAACATTCTCGACCATTGCTACACCACAATAAAGGACTCATATCGCTCTGTTTCCCGTGCAGCTTTAGGACTCTCTGATCACTGTCTGATCCACCTTATTCCTACCTACAGGCAGAAATTAAAATCTGCAAAGCCTGTAGTGAAGTCAGTGAAGAAGTGGACGGATGAGTCAAGGCAGGAGCTCCAGGCCTGTTTTGACTGCACAGATTGGAGCGTCTTTGAAGCTGCAGCCACAGACATTCATGGACTTACATCAGTTTTTGTGAGGACCTGTGTGTGCAAACCAAGACCTTTCACACATACAGCAACAATAAAACTTGGTTTACTGGGAAACTGAGGCAGCTTCGCCAGGCCAAGGAGGAGGCCTACAGAAGTGGGGACAGGCTCCTGTACAAGCAGGCCAGGAACACACTGACAAAGGAGATCAGAGCAGCTAAGAGGAGCTACTCTGAGAAGCTGAGAAGACAATTCTCAGCTAACGATCCTGTGTCGGTGTGGAGGGGCCTTCAGGAGGCCGTCAACTACAAGAGACCATCCCCCCACCCTGTGGAGAACCCTCATCTGGCTGAGGAGCTGAATCTGTTTTACACCAGGTTTGAAACAGACTCCTTCACACCCCCCACTCATCCCATCAACAAAAGACTACCTGCCCCCCTGGACAGCTCCCCCCCCTCTGCAACCCCACCCGCACTGACGATCCGTGAAGAGGATGTGTGCCAGCAGTTCCAGAGACAAAAGATCAAGAAGGCTCCAGGACCTGATGGTGTCTCCCCCTCATGTCTGAGGGCCTGCGCGGACCAGCTGGCCCCCATCTTCACCCGGATCTTCAACAGATCTCTGGAGCTGTGTGAGGTGCCCTCCTGCTTCAAACGCTCCACCATCATCCCAGTCCCAAAGAAACCCTCCATAACAGGACTGAATGACTACAGGCCCGTCGCCCTGACTTCTGTAGTCATGAAGTCTTTTGAACGCCTGGTGCTGAGTTACCTGAAGGACATCACAGGACCCCTGCTGGACCCCCTGCAGTTTGCCTACCGGGCAAACAGGTCAGCTGAGGATGCAGTCAACATGGGACTGCATTACATCCTACAGCACCTGGACTCTGCAGGGACGTACGTGAGGATCCTGTTTGTGGACTTCAGCTCGGCATTCAACACCATCATCCCTGACATCCTCCACCACAAGCTCTCCCACCTCTCTGTGCCACCCCCCACCTGTCAGTGGATCTCCAGCTTCCTGACTGGCAGGACCCAGCAGGTGAGGCTGGGGTCCATCACATCCAGCACACGGACAGTCAACACCGGCGCCCCCCAGGGGTGTGTGCTCTCCCCACTGCTCTTCTCCCTCTACACTAATGACTGCACCTCAAGGGACCCCTCTGTGAAACTCCTGAAGTTTGCGGACGACACCACCATCATTGGTCTCATCCAGGATGGTGACGAGGCCGCTTACAGACAGGAGGTGGAACAGCTGGTCCTCTGGTGTGGTCAGAACCACCTGGAGCTGAACCCGCTCAAGACTGTGGAGATGACAGTGGACTTTAGGAGAAACCCCCCTCCTCCGCCCCCCCTCACCATTCTGAACAACACTGTGTCTACTGTGGACTCCTTCCGGTTCCTGGGATCCACCATCTCCCGGGATCTGAAGTGGACCTCCCACATAGACTCCATCAGGAAGAAGGCACAGCAGAGGTTGTACTTCCTCAGACAGCTCAGGAAGTTCAACCTGCCCCAGGACCTGCTCATCATCTTCTACACCTCCATCATTCAGTCTGTCCTGTGCTCCTCCATCTCGGTTTGGTTTTCCTCAGCCTCCAAACACGACAGGCACAGACTGCAACGAACTGTCAGGGCTGCAGAAAAAATCATCGGAGTCAGCCTGCCCTCCATCCAGGACTTGTACAGGTCCAGGACCAGGAAGCGGGCTGGCAACATCTCTGCAGACCCTTCACACCCCGGACACAAACTGTTTAAACTGCTCCCCTCTGGTCGGCGTTACAGAGCTCTGTGCGTCAAGACGTCCAGACACAGGAACAGTTTCTTCCCCCAGGCCGTCACTCTGATGAACACTTAACCTGCTTTAAAAAAACTCATATACCTCATGTACAGCCACAGTCTCTCTGTTTCTGTTTCTATTGCACATCCATCTTCCATTCCCTGTTGCAAGTTGCACATTTTTTTATGACATTTATTCAGTGCACTATTTTTCCTAACTTAAATTGTGTATATATTTTTGTATTTACTCTGTGCAGAGTTCTTTATTTAATATTGTAATAATTATTATTCTTTTTCTACTACTTAAACTCTATTTTTCTACTCTTGTAATTCTATCCACATTTGTACTGAGAGAGTGCAGTTTAAACCGGAGTCAAGTTCCTTGTATTCTTGAAAATACTTGGCCAATAAAGGTGATTCTGATTCTGATTCTGATTCTGATTCTGAAAACAATATTATGTATTTCTTTGGGAAAAGACACTAATTCAGGGTTATTAGACATGCTTAACTATGCCCAAAATTATCTTCATTCAACTCTCAGCAGAAGAAACATCACATGGTATGATATTTCAGTAAAAAACACTTCTGTGTCAGATAAACAACACGATAAACCAGTCCCGTTAAGTGAGAACGAACTCGAATCTGCGAGGCTCAGGAGGCTAACACACACCGGGTCTACGAGGTGAGCTACCGCAGCGGCCCCACACCACGGCGAAGAAGTTTTAGCAGGCCGAGATTTTCATTACTTGCCAGATAACCCAGCGATTGTTTACAACAATCAGATAACGACATCGTTGTTCCTCAAATCAAAAACGTTCATCCGTGTTGCCCCAAAACACAATGTACGTACCGTTAGCAAGCTGCTGACGCAGTTTTGGCGAACGCCACGTAATAAAAGTTGAGTATTGTTATCGTTCAAAATAGCCGGTTAACGTGCAGCATGTTAAGTCATAGCTATAATGCAATTTTCAAAACACAAATGACAAATAGCATAAACAGGCTTACCAAAGCCGCATCATTGGAGTTGGTCGACATAGTTCACTCGAAACTGTCATGGTGTCATAAGACCAGTGGAGCGCAACCTGATTGGCTGAGCGTTGTACGACTTGACCAAGGGATCGATTGCTTCCCCTTGGTTACCCGGATGTTGAGACTGGATTATTTTTGACACTGAATTTCCTGACACTGAATTTTCTGGCACCGAAATTCTCGAGACATAGATATTTCTTTATGTTGAATTCTTTTTAACACTAATTTTTTTTCGACTGGATTTTTTGAGATGTTGATTTTTTTTACACTGAATTTATTTCAACATGGACAAATATAAAAGGGGGAGAATAACCAATCAGCGCTTAAAATTCGATGTTTTTTAATATTCAAAGTCCAATTTCGATGCTGAAAAAATTCAGAGTTAGAAATTCATGTTCAAATCCTGATGGCACAGTTATACTTCCATAAAAAGGTCAATTCATAATGAGGAATTCAAAGGCTTCACAAAGTTTTATGGCTTTACAGAACAATTTAAGGCAATGTAGGTATTCTGTACTTGTTACATTTACTGAAGGTAGTCAACTTATTAGTGTACACACCACTCTGTGGTCGTTGCCATGGCCAAGCTGTCTCCTGAGACAGAATGGTCTCCAAACACAGAGTTCCTGTACTTGGTCCCATTTTGTTGTATTTTTCAACCACAGAACTCAGGATCCCCTTCTCCTCCCTGATTTTGCGGCGGATCCTGGCACGACCTTTGTTGCTGTCTGTATCTTTGTAGAGACGCTGGGAACGTTTCCTGATACTTGCCACCAGCAACTCAATCCTGCTTGCCAAGGCATCCGCATCAGTCAAGGTGTTGGTCTTTGCTGTAGAGAGGGTATATTTGTTTTGCACTTCAGTGACTTACAATATCAGTGCAATTCAATCTTAATTTTATTTAATTCTCGAATGGCATTATAAGTTAATGGCTTGCAAAACTGAGTGTTCCATGCTTGCTCTCAAATGAAAGCCTACAGAGACCATACCTTATTTTAAGAGATTAAACCGGATGTCATGTGTCAACATAACATTATTGTGTATTTCAACATGAACAGGTATCAATTACAAAGTATCAGACTAAACCCTGAAAGCTTCATGAACAGTTTTCTTACTTTCTGCCCACTCCTTCACATCGCTGATCCACTCTTCCAATTGGCTCTCAGTCACTGCCAACTGGGCTTTCATGGACTCCAGGTTCTGCAGCTGGTTTTCCAGAGCTTTTGAGGTCTACAGTCACAAACAATCACAGGTAATAAAAATAATGAAATAAACACTCAGTTCACATCCCCAACTATTCCTATCAAATAATATTTCATACTTGAAAGGACAAATAATACTTATGTAATAATAAAGGATATAACGTTATTACTTTCAGATTGCGGGACAGTGAGGTGGCCAGGTTGTGAAACTTTTGCTGATTCCAGCGCATGGCCATGTGTGTCAGCATGTCTGTGCGTCCTGTAACAGAAAATGTGTTACCTCTATCCTGTACCATTTGGTATACCTGAGTTTCTACGGTTTTCACCTCACCTCCTTTTGACATATGTTTGGTGGTCACTGCTATCCGCGAGAGGAAGGCATTGCACTGTTCCACCTCCTCGTCAAGTGTCAACCCAGCCCCCTCCTGATATGCCCCACTCCATTTCACCTTTTTAAAATATATTCCAAAAACAATGCCAATTATAACTTCTCAGTGCTGATATTGAGATGTAGACAGTCATTTTGTCTGATGCTAATTGTTACTTACTTCACACTTGAAGTCATGGGCTTTGGCATGAAACACTGAGAGGAAGGGCTTCATGTTTAAAAGATACTGGAGCTCTGGGCAGCTTTTTGTGACTCTTTGGAGGTAGGGCCAGTACTTGCAGGTCACATCCATGCAAAAAAATGTTATTTGCCTATTTTCTAGCTTATTTTGTAAGTACAGGGGATAGGCAAAAATTTCTCCTCTGTACATATTGAGGGCACACAGGAGCACTCCATGCCAACAGACTGCAAGTTCCAGTCCCTCCTCATCTAGCTTGCTGGCAGATCTTTGGGAGGTCTCTCTGGCTGCTGACCACTCCCCTCCACAAATACCTCTCCCAGAGACCTACAATATGAAAATTTATTCATTAAAACGGTCGAAAGACGGACCTCAAAAAACACTTCCATAAAACACAATTGTATTCCTGAACATATATAATTACAGTCTGCAATATTACATGTTTGGTTGTGCTCTGTATGTAGTCGACAAATTTTGAGACGTCTTCATCCTTTGCTATGAAGACGCCTTCAAAGATGGCCTGTTCCTCAGATCTAAATAAAACAAAGGGACAGGTGATGATATCTCACACTCTCGGGTTAAAAGACTTACATTGTTATTAATTTAAACACTGTGAAGTTATATATATACTTTGAAGTACCTAGCTGCATTTTTGAAGCAGTAATGCTTGCGGTTTCCATCAACAGAAACTGCAAGCATGTCCGGGCTGCAAGCAGGACAGGCGAAGGGCTCCTCCTTGCAGATGCTGTTGACCTCAAATTGAACAGCCTCCCACTCAAAAAAACTCTTTAAAAAGCTATCAGCTGAGATCTGTCCACTCTATCATAAAAAAAACATCAACAGGGAAATTACAAACAATGATACTAAAACAAATGCATTTTAAGGACACCAGTTTTCAACAAAGATATACAAATAAATAACATGGGACAAAGACCTTCAATACTCACACGGCCAAAGCGGACAGTTCGCCGATCCAGCATTCTTAAAAATGCCTGACAGGACAGTCCTGGTGCAACCATTTTACTTTCTTCAAATGAAATAAAAGTAACAATGGCAAAAATGGTGGAGAAGTGAAGGGTAGCTGGCCAGTAGTCACTTCGAAGAAGGTCATCAACTCCAGCAATCCAACTGACCTGGCCTGTTTCACATACCAACTCAGGCATGCTGAGCTCATGGCGTCCTGGAAAAAAAAAATGGAAATCCACTGTAATGTTAACTGCCCTAGATAATCATTTTTTCCCTCTAACGCAGAATGCATCACTCGATGTTCATGTGATTTTTTTTCCTTCTAACAATGTATGGCAACATGTGGGAGTTGTTGAGAAGAGACAGATCTTATTAAACAAACATTTCAATCAGGACCAAAGTTCATTACATTCTTACCATTCATTGTGATCACTGCCACAGTCTTCCCTGGTTTGACACTTAATGACGGTGTTTGACAATCACAGACTTTGTCAAGGATTTCCATGGGTACAAAACGCACTGAAAAGCACAAGAAAACACCATATGAATGACATGAGAGAAGAATTAATTACTATATTGCGTTGTGACAAATTTCTGACCCAATTCAACTACAGTTTACCTACATGACAAAAATGTGACATGAAGCACATGACTGAAAAGTATTAAAATCACCCAGAAGAAGCTGCAATTGAACCCTAAAGTGCTCAACAAATCCAGTAAGAAAATATATTTTTGAAACTTACAAACCAGAACATACCACATGGGCAAAGGGTGTTACACTTTATAAAAGTTGTTGGAGGCAAAGGCTGGAAGAATCCTGCTGTACAGGCATCTCTGTTGTGAAGCACATGTCTGGTGTGCATGCTGACATCACATTCAGAGCAGAAGAAGGGGGATGGCTGGCAATCACGACATCGGACAACAGCTGAATTCCTTCCACACTGTTGGCAGACACGGTTTGCTGCATTTTCTTGTGCTATGGTTGTGTTCACAAGACGTGGTCTCTCTGCCCTCCAACTCTCTGAAAAGAGAGTTTTCTTGTGCTCCAGTTTGATAAAGCCAGAAGAGAAGCTCTTGGGGTTGGCTCATCCACCTCATCTCCAGTGGTATCACTGAGGGATTGCTGCAGATCTTGTAAGAACCCCTCTATTAAAATGGTACAAAAAAATAACAAAGATCTTTTCAATTTTAAAATGTACCATATGAAGTAGCTTTGAATGGTGTAACTGTCCATTATTCAATTCTATTTGTATTTGTGATGTAATACAAAGATGTATTATAAATTGCAGTTCTATCAGAAACAAGTACATATTACTCAACTTTATGCTGTGGGATAATGGAGAATAAATTAAGTAAATACCAAGTGTCTCTGGAGAAATGGCTGGGGCAAATACAATCTCAGGAGCATCAGCAGGAGGATCAGTCTTCCGAGTCAGCCGGGCTACACTCGAAAAAAATATAGAGAAAAAAAATTGTGACATTATAATGATTGTTTTTTTTTTTTTCAAAATCTCAGGCTGTATAAAAAGAAAAAGATCTTAAACATTGTGAAACATTTGATATGAAAGCAACAATGCTACCCCATTTAGGTCTAAAGCCAAGACATTTCGCAAGACTTCAAGACAATGTAATAAATCTGACAGCAGTGCTAACTTTTGTAAGCTCATACAGAACTTAATACTCCCTTTGACACAGAAGTCAAAGTGGCCTTATTGTGTCTCTTTCAAAAATGATCCAAGACCAGTGATACTGCATTTATTTTGCAAGTTAAAATCTGGATTTTTTTTTTAATATTAATAATGTAAAAACAATACTGACCTTGATTAGACTGATTCCTTATTGATCTTGGCCGTCCATGAATTAAGTCTCCTTCACAGGTTCTCTTTCTCCACTTCACTGTAGGTCTTGGTGCTTCTGGTGCTGCTGCAGCTTGTTCTCCCTGCAGCTCCCTGAGCAAGTCATCTGCACTTGCTAAATCACCACTGACCTGTGACTGATCAGTCAGGCTATCCACAGCCATAAGCAATTCCTGAAGTTCAGAATCACTCATGGTGACTGTGCAGATACAAACGAAGAACAGAACACAACACAAGGATACGGACAAGGGACAAAAAGTAAGACAGAACACGATCACAGAAACAAACTTGGAAACAATAGACTTATGGACAGGTAAGACAAATATAAACAGAAATAGAGTCAGACACAGGCTAACAGGTGAGACAAGTCAACAGCAAGGACAAGTTAACAAGAGAGACAGACAGGGCTCTTAAAAGTGCCTTTGGGTTGTTGTGGATTTTTCAAACCAAAATATATGAGATGACAAATTTGAAGGATCTGTTGAGGGGAAATAACAGACACAAGTTACCAAAAACTAAACAACCTGCATCAGCCACTTGTGTTTATTACTGGCTACTGACCAACTATCTTGAGATGGTGTTACGCAGTGAATAAAAATATATCATTTATGGAGATAAGCCTATATACTTCCTCAGAGCACTTTTATTAATATAAATTAAAGGTAATATTTTGAAGGGGTTTGCCTAAAGCAGGATAGTTTGTAAAATAATGCCTGCATGACCGGCAAGTACATTTTTGGAAACGTTCAAAACAACATTCAAAATAAAATCATTACATGATTGACTCATAAAACACTCATAAAGTCTGTTTTATCTTCATGAAATTAAAAAGTAAACTATTACCTACAAACAACTGAATAGACAGATACTGAAATTAATGTTTTAAATTTCCTCAGTCATTTAATACTTACAGGAAGCAGGGGAGAAATGGGGACAGCGGGAGGTGAGCTTTTTTTCTCGTAGGATCCATCCGGGTATTTCATAAATATTCATGCTGCGACTTGATCCAATTTGTCCGTTGGGTAATACGTGCAATAGCAACAGCCAATCATGAAAGCATCTGCCTATAAGAAGACGTAACAGTATGAGATTCCCGCATCTATCCTACAAAAAAAAAATACGCAAGCGGGAAGCACCCGCAATCGTCGCTGGTCGTAGGCTATGTAGGCTATACCATGGCGTCATAACACGTCCCTAAAACATTTATTGAAACAAACTATTTAAGAAAGCGTTTCAATGATAAGTAAATTCACTTCACATCAACATTTTAAATTATTTTTAAATAAATAGTTTTAAAAAGATTTGGTGAAGCAAAGCTTTTGGGTGTCGTCACTATGGAAACAACCCACGGGATTGTGGGTAGTGTAGTACCTTCGGCCATCCAAAAGTGAGATCGAATTCATTATTTCTCTGAATCGAAAGGAACATAAAGACAACTGATGGACTTAAACATTGACACATCTTATTGAGCAATTAACAATGACAAATATATGTTTTTTTGTAGAGAAATATCGCGTATAACATAGTAAAATAGCGACGAACGTGAAAACTGTCAGACAGGATAGTACTTCCGGATGTTCTTTCCCCCGTTAACCAATCAGATGTGAGCTCACAGCGTTGTAAAACGCCACAGTCGGTTTACATTGGAGTGAACTGGAGACCCGCAGCGTCTCATGAGGACGCAGAGGGAGAACTTTTGCGTCAGCTTCTGACGCCAAAGGGCCCTGACCAAGCGTCGGTTTTTGACACGCTGGGAGTGAGACTGTGTTGCAAAAGCATGCTCAACAGCTATATTGCCTGTAGGTGTAAGTATGAGCGTGAAAGGTTTTCTGTCTATGTGTCAGCCCTGTGGTTGGCTGGCGACCAGTCCAGGGTGTACCCCGCCTCTCCCCCAATGACAGCTGGGAAAGGCTCCAGCCACCCTCAACCCTGAACAGGATAAGCAGTTTAGAAAATGAAAAAATAACTCCTATCTTATCCCTGATTGGTGGAATTGGTAGTATTACAACTCTCCCCATGTTACAACCATACCTGGTCTCCCCTATTCTAAAAACCAAAACCTGAGTCAGGATCAGGAATCTTTGTTATGGTTGTTATTTGTGTTAGTTCAAAAGATGGTGTCAAACTGCACTGCGCTGTTCCAGATGTGAACTATGCAAACGTAAATATAACTTAAGAATAACCTCCGTTCCTGAGGGTGAAGGTAACTCTAATACGGCGGCCACACCAAATGTGAATTTGCGAATTTAAACGTGCGTCATGCCTGTAATGCGTTGCATGAACACCAGGGTCTCAACGCTGGACTATTTTGACAGTGCAGGCAGAATAGAGAGCCCGCTCACTTATAGACCAAGAGCCCAAATGAGCATCTGAAAAACAATCAGCTATGGTTTCAAAAGCATGACAGGAGAGTGTGTGAAAGCCTTGGAGATCACAATCAAGGCCTGCTGCCTCTTCCTGTCTCCTCAGCGACTTTCACCCAAGCCTGAAAAGTTCTTTCTTTTTGTAAACAACGATGCTACCACGTCGTTACTGAAAAATGTAGTTAAATTACTAACTAGATGCTATTTGATGTTACTGCCCAACACTGTACCTCTCAAATGTCTGAATCCGTTTTTATCAAGTTACAATGAATGTTGTCTCTGTCCTGTTCTGCTGGAGCTACAGGTGACACGGAGATGCAGCGTGCTCATCTCATGGCTCTACTGATCCCAGATCTGCATGGTCACTGTTTTTCCAGTGATCAGAAATCAGCTCTCTGCAGCCTCAGTCCGACCATATTGTGGTAGTTAAAAGTGTAAAACTGACTCTAGATCAGTCAGTCAGCCATCACCATTGATTGACAGCATTTCTCTTGTTTCTTGTGTTAACAAACTTGGCCAACTACCTATCAGATCTGAGGTGGCCAAAGGGGTGGCCAATGAGTTTTTAGGGGTGGCACCAGGCCACTCCCTAAAATCACCACTGCTCAAAGACTCCATGAAACCCATAGAAATCCTCAGGTCAACACCCAACAGAAATTGTTTGATTTTAATGAATTTGTGTTTGCTAGGTTGTTTTTGTTTATTTTCCCTGCTGTTGAACCTTCAACTTTATTTTCCAAATATCCATTCATTCTATCAATCTGCCCTTCACGGTGATGAATTTTCAGCCCGAAGAAGCCCATGGAGTCTAATGTTGAGGCCTCGTGCCTGCAGTAAACAACACTCTCAGCATACTACTGGAGAATTAATCAAATGTGTCACTTTTCTAAAAGTCTTTCATCTGGAATCCTAAAAAAAGAAGCTCCACTTTCTACCTTCCTCAGATTCATCTATACATCCCTCTTTCATGTTAAAGCCTCTTAGTCATTACAGACAAACAGTGTGGATAGGTGGGTAGTAAACCTAAATTCCTCCAAACTTCACTCTTCATTTGGAAAACCAGCAGTGCTGCAGACTGACCACATCAAAACACTCCACTGGCTTCAGCATCACAGAGCATTCTTTATGTGCAGATGATGTTGGATTGCTCAGCGTCTTTGACCTCTCTACAAAGATGACTGGAGTAAGCAAACTTCTCATTAAAAATAACATCCAGTAAAGCTCAGACTTCTCATAATGAACCCATCCTTACTTTAACTTAACAAGATGCATCAGAGAATATATCTCATAATGCAGTACAAACATTTTTGCTTCAATGTTTAAGGGTGCACTATGGGGAATATTTAGGTGTATCAAGTGGTGCGATTCTTGACTGAAGGGCTACTTTGCTTGCCCCTTTAGAAAATGAAGTGATGGTAGCAGGAGGTACTGCATACTGCTTTTGAGGGTATTGAGTAGTGCGACTTGTTTTCTTGGGTCTGTTTTTTAGCCTCACTGGTCTTCAGATTCAGAAAGTGGGACTGAGATTAATAGCAAAATTTCTTCCGTGAGCCTATAAGTATTTTATAGGTATGCTTATATATTTTGTTGATGTGAAAAGATTCACTGGTGTTTTGGGGTGGGTATTGATAAGGGTCAATTAGAAATGGTTCAATCCATCAACATCATCAGCGTCGGTGGCGCAGCTGGAGAATGCGCTTGGTTGGTAATCGGAAGGTTGCAGGTTCAAGCCCAGCTCTGGGCGACACATGGCGATGTGTCCTTGGGCAGGACACTTAACCCCTACTTGCTCCCACTGCTGCGCCAGTGGTGTGTGAATGGGTATGAAAGGGTGTGACTGTGTTAGATGTACTGATGGATAGCTGTCATAGTAAAGATTGGATCCATCAGTGTGTGAATGTGAGAGCAAATGGGTGTGGATGGGTAAGTGTGACCTGTGGTGTACAGCAACTTTGAGTGGTCCATGACTAGAAAAGCGCTATATAAGCTCAAGTCCATTTACCATTTAATTTTAAACATTCCCTTGTTGATTCTTTACATCACCCTGGAGGAGCCAGCCTTACATTGGCTATTCTGCCCCAGCTATCTTAGCTTAGCAGATGACAGTTTCTAAGAAAACTCTGATTCAGGATTTTCTACTTGAAGTTTGACTAAAGAACTGAACACAAAAAGAAATTTACATTACCCTCTGACACCAGATTCCTTTTCAACATATTCAACATGTTGCATCTAATAAAAAGCAAATACAAAAAAGCAGTACAGAAAACACAGTGCTTACTTAGTATTTGCTTTAGCTTTGTGATCTTGTTGCTCGTATACAGGAAATTGCAATGATATTCTAGCACCAGTAAGCATATATCAATGATAGAAGTGATGACATGGACCTGTCCATGTCATCAACGATGTTCCATCCATCGTTCTTTAGAATGTAAGATCTATCTCCAATAAGATGGAAGAGCTAGCCATGCTAACCCAGCAACAGAGGGAAAACCAGAGGGCGGAGTAGCATCATGCTTTTCACAGACATGGCTAACAGAGCTAACATCAGACACCAACGCCATGTTGGAAGAGCTTCACCTACTGTAAGCAGACAGGATACAGAAGACAGAGATGGAGCATGACTGAAGAAGCTCAGTCCTGGACCCTGTGGAGGTGGAGGCTGGCTGACTGGAGAATGATGGACACGCTGTCATCACTTTTTCTTATGGACCTTTTTGCACTTTCTACACACTTTCTTACTTTTGTTTTCTTGATTGCTGCTGTGACTTCAATTTCATTGTACTCGTTACAATGACAATAAAGTTCTATTCTATTCTATTCTATTCTATTCTATGTTTTAATACTTCATCTATCACAGGCACTGTCCAAGACATTGTGGTTTGAATTTGCCCTCTTTCACTGGCTCAGTCAGTCTCCTCCAACTGCACTCTCTCCTGTTCTGAAGAAAGAGTGCTGTCGTGTACACGCGCAGCGCGTATGCGCATCACACATCAAAGACAGACAGAGCTTAACAAAGGCAAGCGTTTCACTATTTTAGAGTCAGCCTTCTCACTATAAGATTCACGCTGCTCTAAACTCTCCTTATTGGAGAGGATGCTGCGTTAGAGCAGAGCTAGGTTAGTTTAACTCACGACATGCCATGTCAACACCAAAAAAGAAAGAAAGAAAACAGTTGAGGCTCTGATCAACTCTGCATCAACAAGTGCGGCATAGTTATCTGTCTCTGTCTCTGAGGTGTCCTGCAGCGTCTTTGGATCAAACCAACTAAGAGAGAGAGTGGTGGATGTTTTTTCAGTTTTCAATATAACGCCCAAGTACGGGTCTTGATTGACTTGGAAAAATATTAGAGCTCACTGAAATATACTTAAAGTTGGGGGACAATCAGGAGAAACCACAAGCCAGCAGACCAGCGGGGAAAAGGGTTAAAAAAAAAAAAATAGGAGAGTGCCTCCATATTCAGGAGTGTTGGCAGCCTGCCAGCACTCTCGATTGGTAAAAGTGAGTTCATGTATGATGCAGATTGACAAAGACGAAAAGACATTTTCTCTATCATTTAAGGATTCAATAATTGATTTTGTTTTCTTATTTGACCTATAAACCACAATTTCACTTAACCCAATATAAATATTTACAGAGTGCTTTATCCTTCTGATTATCAGTATCAGCTATTCAAAATAATTCATTTTACAATGAAAGAAAGTTGATGGCTCTCTGACACAATTTAGGTGTCTCATGTGGCTCCTGGTTAAGTGTGTCAGCCCCCCCCCCCCCCCCCCCCCCCCCCCCCCCCCCCCCCCACTGTAAGAGGGCTTGAGATTGAACCATTCATTACAACCACAACCACCAGAGGTCTACACCCAACTCTACGTATATATAAGGGTAAAAATTAGCTGCTGCTCACCTGACACACTTATTCAGGATCTAAACAGTCACAGAAAAATTTTGATATTATCAAATGTATTTGTGCCACTTGCCACTTTAGTCTATTTTCATAGTTAGCTTTGTGATCTGAATTTATATTTAATCACAGTATGTTTAGAGAGTATGTGACCAAATCAAAGGGTGACACATGCAGGTCAAGTCTTATGCTTGTTAACACTGATTGACATTCCCTTCAGCTAGCTTCTGCAGGCTGTTTTCAATCAAGATAAGTCATGTCTAATCTGAACATGGGCTGGTGCATGTTTCATTGCTTGTAGACATATACTTTCTGCTTAGAGAAGAAGAAACAATGTAGTGTAAAATCTATAAATAATCTTTGTACAACTCCATTCAAAGTGAAAAGCTACAAAAAGGATTTCTTTCCTGCCTTAAAAAAACTTGTGGTAATACATGATAAGTGAGCTCTTTAATGCTGCATGTGTGGGAACACATCCAAAACTAAGAGTCATCCATTGACTGTCTTGCATACAATCCCACTCACCTTCTCCATTTCTTCCAATTACATTAGAGAAGTTATATTCGGTAATTTGGTTGGAACAACAAATTATTTTAGGCTATGCTAAAAATGCAACTTGAAATGCCAACTGAGCTCGAAAGACAGAGGGGAAGTTGTGCCATCTGCTCAGGCAGAGGAGACCTCGCTGACCTATAATCACAGAGGTGCATGTATGCAGTTATACTGTATATTTAGCTTGTCTTCTCTGTCCTGATAGCTGGTCACTTGTGGTTAAACCAAACTCATGCAACAGTGACATGAAGTTAAGGAGAAGCTAAAAAGTAACAGCAAGAAATAAACATGCATTTATACATAGTTGCTAAATGAAAAACAACCATCCTATTAACCAAAAAAAGCAGATTAAACAAAAGGGGCCACTTACTAATCACAAGTATTGATGGAATGCTTTCTTTTGGAGACAAACATCACTTTCACTTCATAAGTTCATTTCCATGTCTTAAGACACTGGTATTCTCAATATCTGTTTACAATGAGAGGAATCCTCTTTAAAAAGCTGCTAAGACAAGTTACACAACAGAAAAGACATGACAGGGCTTACCTTTCTCTTTCAGTATGTCGTGATGAATGCCACAGTGAGGAGAGAGTGGATAGAGTGAAGCCCTAACTTGGTGGTGACAGTCCTCCCTCTGGTTGGCAGAAGGAGTGGTGGGAGTGTCAGGAAGCCCGCACAAATTGTGGCTATAGCTTCACCACAGAATAGGACACTGAGTGACTGAGTGGAGACACACACTCACTCACTCACTCACTCACACACACACACACACACACACACACACACACACACACACACACACACACACACACACATAAAAGTATGAACAGCACACATGCACATACTTCATTGCTTGTTTTTATGAGTGCCTGTAATTTCGGGTTTTATCTAACACCTGCAGTCCATTTGGTAGTAGACTGAAGCATGTACATCGGGAGAGTTTTAAACGTTTTTCTTTTGTTTTGGTCTGGTTTGAGTTCTTTTGGTCATGTTTTGGCATATAGAGACACAGCAATTCCATGTTAGACTGCAATATTTATGTTGCTATTATCTAGTATTTAATAAAGGCATCATGGGTGAAATGTCACCAACAGGAGAGCTGTGGTTTAACAGCGAGCACGTGTTCTCATGCTAAAGTATAGGGGTTAAATCAAATTACACATTGCAGTGCCCTGTGGTGACAGACCCAAGACCATCTGCTGCATGTGTGGGATCCCTTTGATTATCTCTGTATGAAACGAGTTTACAATTACCAACTCAAAAGTAATCAAAGTAACATCTATGCACAGCACTCATTTCTTGATGTTTTAGAATAACTCTGTTAAAGGAATGCTTTTGTTGGATGAAGTGTCTTTTTTTGCCCTCTACTCAGGCATGTCCAAAGTCAGGCTTGAAATTCCATTTCATCTTGCAATGTATGTCACTGCTACCAATCATGTTTTAAATCATGTTTACATTTACATTTTATGTCAGAGTCACAAACCAAACCAAAGTCTATCTGTAAGATCTCACTAAACTCCATCTGGAATGTGCAAAGGCTGCTGGTCTGAAGCTAAAGCTCTGTACATTCAGCAGAACTCAACAACTCTTCAGCTGATGTCTTTAAAAATTTGGATTCATCGGGATGTGAAAATGTGAGACTTCAAAAAAACACATCAGAAAACACAAGCAGATTAAAGTTAGAAATGGGGCAGAAAAAAATGTTCAGAATGAAGAAATCAGAAATACAGGTACATCTCAAAAAAATAAAATATCATGAAAATTTTCTATCACTTATTTCAGAATGTGAAGCCCATATATTACATAGATTCATTACAGATACAGTAAAAAATTTCAAACATTTATTCCTTGAAATTTTGATAGTTGTGTCTTATAGATAATGAAAACCAAAATTGCAGTGTCTTAGAACATTAGAATATTGTGAAAAAGTTCTCCTGTAAAGTCATGGTGTCACACCCTAATCAACTAATTAACTCAAAACACATGCAAAGGTATCCTGAGTGCATCAAGAGCCACTTCACACAGACAAATTTTAGAAATGGGCTTCAAATGTTGTATTCTTCGTGTCAAGCCACTCCCAGCTCTGATCCTCTGTTTCACTGACTGACTGTTTTCAAAATGATTACTTCATCCTGAGGTTACCCGGGTCTCATATTCTTCATGATAAAAAAGCAATGTTTGAAGGATCGAGCTTCAAATTCAATCTACAAGTGCGGTGGTTCTGAACCTGTTGATGGAGGCCCATAAGTAGGTCTCAAGGCTGTTTTTAGTGGACAGAATCAGAGACGTCTGAAGCATCTTACCTGGGCTTAGGAGAAAAAGGGCTGGACTGTTGCTCAGTGGTCCAAAGCCCTCTTTTCAGATGTAAGCAAATTTCCAATTTCATTTGGAAATCAAGGTCCCAGGGTCTGGAGAAGGAGTGGAGATGCACAGAATCCATGTTGTGAAGTCCAGTGTGAAGTTTCCACAGTTAGAGATGATTTGCAGAGCCATGTCATCTGCTGGTGTTGGTCCACTGTGTTTTCTGAAGTGCACAGTCAGCACAGCCATCTACCAGGAAATTTTAGAGCACTTCATGCTTCCTTTTGCTGACCAGCTTTATGGAGATGCCGATTTCATTTTCCAGCAGGATTTGGCACCTGCCCACTCTGCCAAAGGTACCAAAAGCTGGTTGGACCATGGTGTTACTGTGCTTGATTGGCCAGCAAACTCAATTATTGTCAAGAGGAAGATGAGAGACACCAGACTCAACAATGCAGATGACCTGAAGGCTGCTATCAAAGCAACTTGGGCTTCCATTACACCTGAGCAGTGCCACACACTAATTGCTCCCACGCCGCATTGATGCGGTAATTCATGCAAAAGGAGGCCCAACCAAGTACTGAGTGCATGGAAATGAACATACTTTTCAGTAGCCTGACATTTTGTTTAAAATATCTTTTTTTATTAATCTTAAGTAATATTCTAATATCCTGAGACACTTTTGTTAAGTGTCTTGAAATAACATTTGTTATGATTTGGCGCTATATAAATAAAGATTGATTGATTGATTGACTTTAAGTTTTCATTATCTATAAGCCACAATTACCAAAATTTCAAGCAATAAATGTTTGAAATGTTTCACGCTATCTGTAATAAATCTGTATACTGTATGGGTTACACATTCTGAAATGAGTGATGAAATGTATTTAACTTTTTCAAGATATTCTAATTTTTTGAGATGTACCTGTATTTTGGTCTAGAAGTCTTGTTTGAGGTCGGAATAGTATGAACATGAAAATCAATCCTGATCAAATCCAGATCCTGATCATGACATAAAAACATCCTGATTTGTATTGCTCATATTGCCCCCTAATGGAAAATGTGTTCCTGGTTCAGAAGCAGAGTTTACCGATGTATAAGCAATCACGTAATACTGCAGAAAACTGACCACTGATCATCTGGGATCAGAGACACCTGAGGGACAGGTGAGCTTTGATGTCATTAGTCTGTGAGATGGAACAAGGAGGTTTGAGTTCACTGAGGGACTGATTTTACAGAAATCACTCAAAGAAAGAGTTCACACAAAGCATTCAGATTATACTTTCAGGGTGAAACAATACATCAGCAAAAGCTGCCTGACCTTGTCCTTTTTCAAAAGTAAGTTTGGGCACATTTGCTCTGGCTCATAGCTGCCCACATCTATAAATAGTTTGAACTAGATACGTAAGTAATACTTAATGTTTCTATTTACATTACATATATATATATTATAATTCAACATAACTAATAATTAAATACCCAATTGCAAAACCAAATTCAATTTGTAATAGCTGTTCTCTTTTCTAATAATTCAACTCCATGAATAGAACTGCATCTAAGAGGACACATAGGAAAGTCAGGTGTTGTCCCAAGCACACCTAATGCAACTAACCAAGCACTTTATCGTAAGCATCAGATGGGACTTGATGTAGGCTCCTCCTGGTTAGCTTATGCATAACAAAATAAATGATAAAGCTTTCTGTAGGGGTGAGATTTAAAAGCTGGGGCATTTTAGGGGATAAATAATCCTTAAAAGAAGAGTGATATTTATTCCAACACAGAGTAGACTGACAGAGATGACAGAGCAATAGACATTGAACACTGAAGTATCGTTGCCCTCTAGTGGAGCACAGAGTAAAACACTACCCCCGAACTTAACTGACTTTTATATTGGATTTGTTGCTTCTTTTCTGGACTCAAAATGTAAATGGAAGAATCTGGCAAAAGCAGCAATGATCATTCAAAAAAAAAAAAAAAGTGCTCCTTTATGATGGACCAAGATGAGGGCAATTGTCAATAGTGTTCCGTTTATTAAGCTGAGGAATGTGTGTCTCCTTTTCATGCTGCAGATCATCTGAAAGTAATTCTCTGGGTGATTATGCCTTGTGTTGTCTAAAATAAGTGATTGGCAGTGCAATCTGCCACACTAGGTTAATTTCAGCGATTATCATTATCCTTTTGGGTCAAATAAAAAACCCACACTTTTTTCAAGAAAAATACTCATGGTCCCTGAAGATAAGATAAGATAAGATAAGATAAGATAAGATAAGATAAGATAAGATAAGATAAGATAAGATAAGATAAGATAAGATAACTGTGATGACCCCTACTGGTCGTCTTTGACTAACAGTTGTTACTGTGTCTTTCAAGGTGCTGGGGTGATTTGGAGCACCTGGGCTCATTGCTCTACCCAGATAAAAGGGGGCATTTCTTGCTCTTCCCCCCTTCCTTTTTCTCTTCTGTTCTGCCTAGGCCAGGAGCTGGAGTTACCCGTTGTTTTAGTTTGGATTTTGTTAACGCACTCTTCAACACCGCATACACTCTAATGCCTTCACACACACCCACATGTACACCACTGACATTACTGATTTCATACACCCAATACTTTTTGGTATAGTTTAGTTTTCTGTTTGTATTTTGAAATGAATTAATCGTCACTTTTCGTAAATTCCTGTGTGTAATACTGTCAGTGATTTAAGTTATCACAGCGTTAGAGATTAGATTAACAAAAATGCAAGGCAGGGAAAAATTGATGATCTAGTTGGGAACTCCCATCAATCAGAAAATGCACAGAAAAGGTTTGAGGGGCTTGAAGAGAAAACCAAACGCTGCTGCTGTGCCACCGTTCAAACAATAAAGTAGAGGTGAACACATGAGATCCTGTGCAGCGCGCACATCAAACAAGACATACCAAAATCACACCTGTACCGTTAATTTCATAAATTGGGTTTGGTGGGTGTTGTATCTTTAATTCAATATTGTTCAGCCTGAATACGAGGATGACATTTTTTGCAGTGATTTCTCTTGTAGTCACATGCTGCCATCTTGTGGTCACAATGTAAAGGTTTGTTTTCTATTCACGTTTTAGTTCCAAGTACCTTAAAGACAGTACAACTTGCTGATATTGTATTATGAAGCAAATGAAAATATTGTGAGCGTTGATTAGTAAGTTTCTCACTAAAAAGCAACAACCCCTTTATGTTTTTAGAAGCCATAGCTGAGTTTCTACTCTACAGAGTGAACTAGCACATCAACTCAACAGCAACAACTCATTCAAAAAGTATTACTTAAAGCTATGTGATATGAGCTTAAAAGGGATAATGTGTTAAATACTTAGCACAACAAAGAGAACATTACAGTTTAATGCATAGAAGTCTTTGTAGAGCAAAAAAAAAAACACCACGACATGATTCAATTTATGATTTAAGATACTGAAGATATCTTTATCGCTTCTGTCAGCTTTTTGTGGGTACCTCAGGAGTTTGATGTTTAATTTTGAAAGCTTTTTGGAGCAAGTAGAGAGCACAAATGTGGCATTGATCACAACACAGAGCATATCAGTGTGCTGGATGCACTGATAAAAAAGCACTGTGTTGAATGAATTGAATGAATGAATACATTTTTGAAGACAGGCCGACAGTGATCAGTCGCATAATGAATCATAAAACACATTTAGAGTGATACTCTGGAATGGAACAAGTTGGGTCCTATCACAAGGTTTAGGGCAGAAATTACCCCTACAGCAGTGTTTTTGTGCAGCAGAAGCCCAGAGCACTCGCACCAAACACCCCCTCCCTGCTCGTCAGCCGGTTTCCTATGCATTCAGACGGGGCCATATTTTACTTCAACAAAAACACAAATAAACAGACTCACACCGAAAAAATCTCTCGGTCTGCATTCACGCTTTATTTAGGGAATTTTCAGCGCATTACTTTCACACAAAAACACCGCTAAATAAGGCACTAGTTCTCATCATGTTGTAAAACGGCGCTACCTCAGCTGCAGAGCCACAGCTGGCTACGAGATGCTCGCCGCTTAGTGTATCAGTCTGCGTGCAGCGTGCCAGAAATAAACAAATGCAGGTAGTCTGCCAGGATGAAGAGACACGGTGACAACTAGAGCCCTATTTAGCTGTGTTTTTGCGTGACAGTAACACGCTGAAAATTCTCTAAATAAAGCGTGAATGCAGACCGATATCAGATTTTTTCGGTGGGAGTCCATTTATTTGTGTTTTTGTTGAAGTAAAATATGCAGCAGAGACGTTCATCAACTGCGGAAATGTCTGAAGATCCTGCACAGCAAATTCAGAAGTGTTGATTCAACTCCTAGGGAGTTAAAACCAACACTTTAAAAGTGTCTATAATTGGTCCACACTACATACCATGTCTTAAGCAATCTTAAGATGTGAATGCCTTCAAGACAAAGGAAGCATGTCTTAAGACATTCAATGTCTTGAAGACACTGAGTGTCTTCAGACATCTTAAGACATTCAATGTCTTGAAGACACTGAGTGTCTCAAGATGTCTTAAGACACTCAATGTCTCATGTCTTAAGACATCTTGAGACACTCAGTGTCTTCAAGACACAAATTGGTCCAGGTGCATCTCATGTTCTGCTCTGACATGTCTTAAGACGTCTTCAAAGTTTTGTCTTAAGATGCCTTAAGACGTCTTGACATACAAACATGTCTTGAGACGTCTTGATCTCGTTATCAAGACATCTTAAGACGTCCTAAGACATATTGATGGCTGGGTATGCATCACCCTCATTACCTCTTGTGTGTCTTATGCGTCTCACTGTCTTGTTGCCAGTTTGTTGTACTTTACAGTCTTTATCCCAGCCTTCACTCACAGTCGCAGTCAGGGTGCGTCTCAGCGATAATTTCATGCCGCCTCTCTCTTCTCTCCTCTGAGGCACCGGAAGTACTTTGAGTCGCCATTTTTAAGGCTGCCCCAAAGCGGAGGGGAGAGGAGGGAGGAGACTTATTGGAGGAGCCATCATCGAGAAAACAGGAGAGCTGGCTTTGCGGAAGTCTTTTCAGTGACAAACATGCCCCCATATGGAATATCACTCTCTGATTGAACGCTGCAGCAGTTCAGACTTCTCTACATGAAACTTCACAAACACAACAGAGTTTGATGAGGAAAAAAAAAGAGCTGAAAACAGGCACTGAGGATCGTTCCGAAACTGATCATAAAGCTGGTAATAAAATGTTGTAAGTTTAAAGCACAAAATACTGAACACAACCATCATTGAATCAACATGACGGATGATTAATACTGAATACCAAAATTTAGTAAATAACATCTTCCTGCGACACAATAAACTTGGTTTTATTAATACGTTTCAGAGTTCACGATCAGATGTGATCTAGGTAAAGGATAAATAATTCACAAATCTAACAATTACACATTTTACCGGTAAAGTGATCCTCGAGCTTCTTAACTGCACACAGAATAAACAGAGAGCAGGTTTTTTTCATGGCAATGTGTTTCTTAAACTGGTTTCAGGAACAGACAAAGCTCTGTTACTGTTTATGTTTTATCAGAGTTGTTACAGCACACATGTGCAGACACACAAACAGCTGTTAGAGCTGAACGACGGATGATCCAGAGGTGATCAGCTGATGCCATCATCAATGAAACACGTTGCTTCATGTGACGCTCTGGAGGAGAGGATGTCCCATTGCTCTAAAAACGAATCTCCTCCATCTTCGCTCCTCTCTTCATATCCTCGCCTCTCTCAGTGCATCTCTGGTGGGAGGGACTAAGATGCAATTGAACGACGCAAATGGAGGAAGGAAGGATGGAACTTTATTGCTTTGAAACGCACCTCGAGTTTTGCAGTGTTCTGATCCTTGCCTGCCTTTTTTGACCTTACTTTTAGCCCCATGTCTGCCTGTTTCTTCTGCCTGTTTTGGACCGCCTTTTGTAATAATAATAATAATAATAATAATAATAAATTTTATTTATATAGCGCTCTTCAGGAACTCAAAGACACTTAACAACTGTTAAAATCAATACAAGCAATGAACAGAAGTCAAACAGAAGTCAAACAGAAGTCAAACAGAACAAAACAAAACAAAACAAAAAAACAGTACAATCACAAGTTAAAAGCTAATCTAAAATGGTGATTTTTTAACAGAGATTTAAAATAAAGAGAAGTCGGAGCAGTTTTGGATTTACGTGGGGAGAGAGTTCAAGGGAGTGGGGGCAGCTATGGAAAATGCTCCGTCTCCCCAGGTTCGGGGCTTGGTTCTGTGAGGGGGAGACATGAGGTTGGTGTGTGAGGAACGGAGGTTATGGGAGGGAATGTGGTGGTGGAGGAGGTCAGTGAGGTAGGAGGGGACCTGTGGTGGAGGGCTTTATGGGCGAGGAGGAGAATTTTAAACTGTATGCGGAAGGTGACAGGAAGCCAATGGAGATGTTGGAGGACGGGGGTGATGTGGTCACGGGAGCGGGTGCAGGTGAGGAGGCATAAAGAAGGCTCTTTGTGTAGCGAACTCTGCCTGGACTCTGATTATACTCTTTTTTGCCCACTGTTTTGTGTCTTGCATTTGTGTTTGTATTTCTGTGCTCAAGTTCTTAACACTTAAGTGAGCATAGCCCTGAATAAAAACAGCAGTAAAAGGCAACATACACATCTATGCAACAGTAATATTAAAACAAAATACTATAAAATGTTTTGTTTCATGGTTTCCTCACATATTGTACATACTATTTATGTACTATTGTACTATCGTACTATTGTATGTACTATTGCAACCCCTTCCCTGTCTCTTTCTCTTTTAGGACATGCTCTTGAATCACTTACTGGACAGGCTGTCCATAATACTTTCAAGTCTCCTTGACCGAGCCCCACTGGACCTATGTGGGTCTTACATGAGTACGAATTTCTATGACTCCGGTAAAATAAAGTATCGATCCAGTGATATTGACACACAGAGACCCGTATTTGTCCATGACTCCGCATCTTTTTTGAAAACGGGTCTACAGGTGCATATCTGTGTATTCGTCTTCATGCTGTACTTGGTATAAACCGATAAGTCCGGAAAAGACGGTGACCTCATAGTACCCCTCCTACTCCCCGCCCCCCAACCCACGATGTCACACACAACAACAACAACGATGGCGACAGGCGGACTGATTCTGGAGCCTGTACTACGAAGCTGGAATAGCTCTTAGAGAGACAACTTCCAGGATAAGTTTCGGGTTTTCCGTACTACGACTGTGGATTATCCAGACACGTTGCCCCGGTAACTGATGCTGAACGCCAAACCTGGGCTGTTTCCCAAAGCCAAGGTACCTTGCCTTGCCTTGGTCTGATGTGGGCGTGGGGTGGGCGTGGGCAGGCATCCACATCATCAGTCGCTGCCCAAGTGCTGTTCCAATGTTCATGTCCTCCGGAGGCATATGTCCTCCGTTTGGTTAGCATGTGGCTAATTGACCAAGGATACACAGGTTTATCCTTCGCTGCCTTGCCATGGCTATAAATACCCAACATGCAACGCGTGAATCTACAAAAAAGGAAAAAAAAAATGGAAGGAAAAGACGCACCAGCGGAGGCGCGTGGTAAATTCCAAATTAAATGTAAGTAACAAAATACACCTCTGAAAATAACAACTTATACCATGTCCACCACTTAACTCTTTTGTGTGTCACTCACATAACTATAATTACTGAGAAGCTGCACCTGCAGAGTGTCAATGATGTGACAATAAAAAAGCAGAAAGTGTAGAAAAGTGGCAAGTTATGACAATATTTGAAGCCGTCTGAGCTCCTCCCACAATATGCCTTTGTAGGCTGTTCCATTAGCATCTCCTTTTGAGCAGAGGCAGGACACTTGCCTTGGATTGGAAGGAAGTGGCTCCGGAGGCACCGCCTACCAAGGCAAGGCAAGGCAAGGTACCTGGGCTTTGGGAAACAGCCCTGGTCCAGAGCAGGTTAAGTTCCAGGATAAGAGCTCACAGGGTGTGACAGACCGCCCGCTGACCAATTGGTTCTCTCGGGCGGGCATGAAAGACCACTCAGTCACCAATTTGCTCAGCCGGAGTGAAGTCCTCCGGTGCGGGACCGCCCCCTGTCTTTTTGGCCCACCATTTTTTCTTATGGGCTGTGAGCAAACGATATCTTACTGATTATCATAACTGAGACATTGTCAGGGAAAAGTAGAAGTGTGTGCAAATGGAATCTTTCATGACATGAAACTAAATGAAAAATACCAAAGAGAAATTCAGGAAATTCATACTGACCACTTGGAAGGATGCTTTTATATCTATTTTTTATGGGCTCCCACGTCATTTTTTCCCCCACTGCTATTGCATCTGCAATACAAATTGCCTATAATGAGCGTTTTCCTTGGAATTTGTAGGAAAGTTGACTCTTTCTAATTATGAGGTCGGATATGATGCTGATCACACACACACTGACTGACAACATTAATGAATAAGGACCTAACTGCCCGTGTCGTCCGTCGTGATGAGATAGGTCTATTAATATCAGCATTTTGGAAATTTACGCATTCACAGAGTCGGTGATTTTTTGCAGCAATCCCTCCAGCCTGGATAATACTGCAGTACTCCTCGTATTTTTTGCAGGATTATTAGCTGCTCCTCAGCCTTAAAGTAGGCTGCTCTCTTCTCCATTGTGGAAAATGCTCTGGGGCCGCTAACCACGCCCATTTAATGTGTGCGCGCACAGCTCCCAGCCAGATTTACTTATTGAGTTGATAACGAGCTTTGTAGTACAGCAGATCTGGATAACGGAGATCCGGTGAAGTTCAGCGAGTTGTCACAGAGTTATCCTGGATGACTTAATCCAGCTTCGTAGTACAGGCCCCTGATATTGTTCCAGCAGCTACAAATATTGCTTCCACTATTATATCAACATTTTCTCAGAGAGCATGAACAACACCAGCTATGGCAACAACAACAAGTGCTCATGCAGAGACGCAGCATGTTACGCGTGCATGAGCACTTGTTGACGTGGAATCCGCCTCGGAGCAGAACCAGACGGGCAACCCGACGACAGTTTTGCGTTATGTAAATGCACAAGCCTATGCACAATACGATGTGTAAACAGTGATACATGTTTTGATGCCGACTCCAAGATGATACGGGGCCGCCCTCCTGTGAGGAGGGCCCTAGACTATCAAGAGTTAATTTTATTCAGTGCATTGTCAAGCCAGCTTGACACCGCACGAGCTGTTAATCATGCACTTACAGCTTTGCATCACCTAGTGACTGGTCAGAATAACAAGGAGACCTGTGCAACTGTTGTCCTGGAGAGGCAAACTGGGGGGTGCCCCAGAGTTGTGCTCAATGACGACGACCGGTATGTAACTCAGCTTCTCAACATGGGCCTGTCAGTTCAGTGCATTGCAAAGCTTGTCAGGGTTTCTCAGCGGACTCTGCGCAGGCGTATGAATGATTGGGGGTTGTCTGTAAGGGCTCTGTATAGTGAGCTTACTGACGTTGAACTTGACAACCTGGTGTCAGCCCTCCACTCTACTAACCCACATGCAGGATATAGCATGATGCTGGGACTGCTGCGGGCACAGGGGCACAGAGTGCAGTGGCAGAGGGTCCGTGCAACAATGCACAGGGTTGACACTGCAGAATGTAGTATTGAGAATGTCAGAGTTGCGGTGTGCTGTGCAGAGAGCATACTCTGTCCCAGGCCCCAGATCATTGATGCACATTGACACAAACCACAAACTCATAAGGTAATCATGATTTTTAACTCCTCACCTCTTGATAGATTTTCCAACAATGTGAAAAACAGTAATAGATGATAATGCCTTTTTGTCCCCTCTTATTTAAAGTACAATATAGTACTTTTTGGAGGGATTGATGGATTCTCAAGAAAGACATTGACTATTGAATGACAAAAGCCTCATTTTTCCTTATGTACTTGTCAAATCCAGAATGTAAAACCTACTTATATATGCTTTAAATCATTTGAAGATCAGTTGATTCATGTTTTATCCATGATAAGAGATCTTATTTCTTGAAACTGCCCTCAAAGGGTTACTTTTTTTTTTTTTGTTAAATGCTTGCAGGGCAGTATTGGAATGGAAATTTAAGCAAAAAAGTAGAAAAAATATTGATCTGATGTGTTTTTAGAGCAGTTAAAAGTATAGTAGTATTTTTTTCATTTATCTATATTTAGGCCATTTTAAGTAATAAAAGCATTCAAAACATTTTCTACCATTTTTAAGAAATAATTGATGTAATAGAGGGTTAAAAATCAATGACGCTACTAATCTTTGACATATTGAAGACTATATTGCCATGTAAAAAAAAATTCTGTCTCTGATCATATTTCATATTGAAAAATATGTCATTTGATGCTGCACCCTTCCCATAATCCATCCAATATTTCTTTTAATGGCCATTAACAGGTTAAATGTTTTTTTTTTTTTGTTTTTGTTTTTGTTTTTTTTTCAATGCTTGGTGATTTTGAAAAAAGCAGAAATGGATTAAGAGATCAGAGAAAGAAAAAAAAAGTAGAAAAAAAATTGATCTGATATGTTTTTAGAGCAATTAAAAGTATAGTGACTTGAAAACAGCCATCACAGTACATGCCTAACTTCTTGAAAAAAAAAATGATATTACAAATTAAATGAAAGATGATTAAAAATCAATGATACTTCTAACCTTTGACATATCTAAGACTATAATGCCACGTAAAAAAAAAAATTGTCTCTGGTCATGGTTTTTTTTAATTGAAAAATAGGTCATTCGATGCTACCCTTCCCATAATCTGTGCAATATTTCTTCAAATGGCCATTAAAAGGTTAAATTTATTATTCATTTTCCAATGCTTGGTAGTTCTGAGCAGGGCAGAAGAGAATTAAGATATATAAGTGAAGATAAAGTAAAGAAAAAAATCGATTTGATATGTTTTAGAGCAGTTAAAAGTATAGTGGCTGAAAACATCCATAACAGTACGAGTATACGGTAAATTTGTCCACAGTGATCTTTTTACATTTTGAAGAATTTGAAATCGTATTTGCATAAATTATGTAAATTAAGCTTTCTGCCCAAAATGTATTCAAGTTGCTGCAATACAAGAAAAGTTATGGTCAAATAACTGAGATTATTTTTAATGTATTTTTTGGGCATTCTGTGCCTTTATTGATAGGAGAGAGACAGTGGATAGGCTTGTTAAAGGGGGTGAGAGAGTAGGGGAAGACACTCTGCAAACTGGTCACAGGCAGGATTTGAACCTGGACCAGCAGAAGTTTGTAAGTGCCTGGTTGCTAACCACTGTAACGTAGGTCAGGCTGGGACCTGGTTTCGCAGCTCTGACCTGGTCTCCAAATTAACCCCCCCCCCCCCCCCCCCCCCCCCCCCCCCCCCCAAGGAAGGAGAGGTAATACAGCAAGTTTTGAAAAAACAGACCTCTGCGCTAAAGTGGTTTTCTCCCGAAGTCTGCCTCATCCCTTCTCTGATGTTTGCAAGACTGTAAAACATTAAGACATCGCTGTCAATTCAAAGACTTTTCGTTGACACCTGACGGACATGTGAAACTGTACAAACATCTTGCTCTTGGAGAGACCTCCCAGCCTCCATCTCGTATTTTGTGACCCTCGACCTTTCTCTCTGGGAACAAGAGAGAAGGAATGCCAAGGGGAAGATCTGCTTCCCTCCTTCTCCTAAAAACAAAGACTCTTTGATTAACACAGTTGAGAACAGCACAAAAATAATGTTTTTACACAAAGACTTACATGTACATCTTCACCTTTGCAAACATGTACTGTGTAATGAAAATCATTGATAATGTGTGTGTGTGAAAACTGCTGTCTTGGAAACATATCCCATTGTAACATCTTGATTTTTATTTTATTGGGTTCTTAAAGAGGAAAACCTGTCATGTTTAGTCTTGATGTGAAGCTTAAATCATAAGAAATGTGATTTTGACTATTACATGTGGGAATCTCTTTACAGTTTAAAGTTATAGTTAGTTAATAATCTCTGGGACAATCTGATCCACGTGCAGAAAGATGAGACGTGGAGGGGCGTCAGCATTAAGTGACCTTACTGACTCGGCGGGAAAAGCTGAGTAAAACTCCACTCCAGGACAAGAACATTGGCTCTTTCTCTTCATCCTTCTTCGCGAAGGCTCGGCTCTCTCTTTTAATCCTTCCTCCTGAAGGCTCTCTCTCTTCATCCTTCTACACGAAGGCTCTCTCTCTTCATCCTTCTACACGAAGGCTCTCTTCCTTCCTCCTTCTTCGCGAAGGCTCTTTCTTCATCCTTCATCCAGAAGGCTCTTCTCCTTCTGCACCTGAATCTTCACACGTACACAACTCAGCACCTGCTCCAGACTCTCCAGGCTGAGACTGAGTCACCTCAGCCCGACTGCGTCATCTATTGGTGCCTGGGTCTCTCCCTCATGTGCTGACGTCAGGAGACGAGCGCTGCTCACTGCTTTCCCTGCAGTGGTTCTCTGCCAAAGTTTCAACCCGACGCCCGGCATCATCGCCGCTGTTCCAGCCGCTACTGTCGTTGTTAGAATCGACTCTACGGACTCAACTCATTGGACATCACCTCCGTGACGCTCAGATGACCTGCAGTAGGCCTCTAGCCTGTCCATCACCCCTCAACGGACATCCGCAGACATCTGCAGCGGGACCCAGTCACCTCTGTCGCCGCCTCCGCTCTCACAATCGGCCTCAGAACTTGCGTAAGACTATCTTGCATTTATTGGTATATCGTGGTCAATGCCCCAGAGATCTTGGGTGGGTTAGTGAGATTTATGTGGGTTGGTTTATGTCCTTTTATTCCATTTATTCCATTATTTATGATCAGTTTCACTTTCCATTCATCAATGTATTTATCCTTTTATATCTTTTACCTGTTCATTTATTCATGCACATATTTCTTCTTTTAGTTAATAAATAAACTTTTCATATATAAAGAAATTGGTTTCTGTCTTTGTGTGGTTGAAATTAACGACGTCTGTACACCGTTCAAAAGAATTCACAATTGATGTAGCGTCCTTTTGTTATTGAGACTTGATAATTAATAATTCTATGAATTATTAAATGACAAATTCTTACAGTAAACCTTTCTAGAGTTTCCCTGTTTTCTCCAAAACTGGGTGGTGCCCCGACTTAAATTTAAACTCACATATTGTAAGTTTAGATGTCTTTTGAAAGTTAGCTATACTTTCGCTCCAGTGGAATGCTGTTAATAATTAATTAGTCATTATCAGTGGCGTGGTGTGGGGATTTTTTTTTTTTGAGGAAGCCAAGTGAGACAAAGCCTCTAATCTGTATGATTTTTAGGGAGTGGGGTACATAAAATACTTTGTTGCAGCTTGTATATCGCTTTTTCATGTAATGGAATGACCTGTTAGAGCGCCCAGAGAGCGCTCATTTTACTTACTTTGAACACCGACACACACCTTTCACTCCCCCACCCTCAGTCACTCATTCACACGCGTACATTGTCCTCTTGACTTAGCTTAAATGTATTATTAATTTACTCAACCGCCCACTCAAACGCACAACCGGCCGCTTCATGCACACTGCTAATGTGCTAACCTCGCTGATTTCATTCAGTGGCTTGATGATGATGATGATGATTCTGTCATTTGATTGGTTTGAGGCCAAAGACAGGGTGGCTTCCCTTGACACGGTCTTGGCCAATCACAGGTGAGTAGTGTCATGACCGCAGCCTCATCTGATTGGTTATTTATTTTTTTTTTTTCACCAAGGGACGCCAACTCTGCTTGGCTTCCTTGCAGGCAACAGTGTGCAGTATCATATTTTCACCACTTATTCACAGCATAACATTTAGGAGGGCGCTGTTTTACACATTGTAAAATGCTCAATAAGTAGAGGAGAGAAATAAGGAGGAGATGACAGTGACGAAACACAGAAGAATTATCGAAACTGTTATAAAGGAGTATTTTCATTAAAACACAGCTACAGTCTGAAAAAAGTGATGAAGCATGGCTTCCCATGGCTTTTACGGTTGCTAGGCGCTACCCGAGTAGCTGCCTGTTGCAGCAGCTCTCTCGTCTTTGTCCGTTTCTTGTAATTTTTTCGTCTCTTTTTCGTCATCTTTGTATTTGGAGTGGATCATCACTTTGTATGGTTCATTGTCGGTCACGGACACCAAACTTTTTGTGGCTTCGGCGGTATTTTTTACTACTTTTCTCCTGTGTTTGTCTGGAGATCCTACATGTAACCATGGCTGCATTGTTTACATGCGCAATTAGCTGTTAGCAGCAGTGGCGGCCCGTGATAAAAATTACCGAGGAAGCCAGCTTGGACAACGAATTTAATTCAGTATTCACCTGTTATTTCCATGCAAACAATGTAGCCTACTGTTACAGTACTTTTATTCTACCCACTTCTCATTCATTCCAGTGAAAAAAAAGAGGACAGCATGTGTGAGAGACAGTAAGCCTGCGGGGGCGGACGTTCTGGAGAATACCTGAACCGAACTGATCTCTGGAAACGGCTTTTGTTGGCGGCAGAAATGACTTCGTCTTTACAGCGCACTTTTCTTGAAAACGGCACAGAAAATAGTTGGACAGGAAAATGTGCGGCTTCGTGTGGATGTAGCCTGAGTTTGACTGACTTATTGACTGTTTTGTTGACATTCCCTTTAGCGCAGCTCCATCTAGTGTATGCATAACGCAACCCCAGCCACTACTATAGCTTCTAATCTATGCGCCCTATAATGCGGTGCGCCCAATATATGAAAACAGTTGTCAAATAGGCCAGTCATCGAAGGTGCGCCCTATTTCCGAAGCGCCTTGTAGTGCGGAAAATACGGTACATTATGCATAAGAAAAAATGTGACAACTCTGTCATCAAAAAGGCCACGGCGGGCCATGGTGCTGTCCACGGTGCTGAAGCTGGACAGGTACAGGGGCATGGCAGCCCATTTGTCACAAGATGCATACATTTTTTTAATGTAACTCACCGCTACTTGAAGAGCAATGGCATTCTTCTATCCTTCATCGTGGCAAACCGAGTAGTGATTCTGTCATATAGCTCCCCGCGGGACTTGAGGTCTTGTGTGACAGAAGACTCCATGGAGATCTTGGCCAAATGTCCCAGTCTGTCTTGTCCACAGCTGTTTCTCAAGTAGGTTTTGATCCTTTTCAAGCAGGAAAAGGACCTCTCTGCAGACGTGCTTGACACAGGTATGGTGAGCATCAGCCTCAGTAGTTTGCAAACTTCGGGCAAGGCAGAGGTCAGTTCATCTTTAATGAGCATCTTCAGGAGCTCAGCTGGTGGCTTGTGAAAGAGGGTATCTGCATAGATGACTTGCAGCTCATTTCTCAGTCTCAGTTCATCAAAAACTGGGTAGGTTTTAACCAACTGAGAGATCTCAACCCCCGGGAATCCTGCAGGCTGGGAATACGTCTTAAATGACGCATTATCCAGGACACAAAAAAAACTTAGACACTTCATGTCCTCAAACCTGTGTGTCATGTGCTGCACAATACCATCAAGCAGCTGGAAAAAGAGGCGTCGGTAGGCATCCACAGGCCCTGTGTCCTCATGTTCCCCATCCGGAGTGACTCCCAGCTCAAAATCTGCCCAGGCCCGGCAGCGCTGCTTGCGTCGCAGCTAGTTTGGCATCCCAACAGCCTGTACTGTCTCCTCGTACAGCTGATTGAAGGTTTCGGTGCTCCGGGTTGCTTTTAAAGCAGTCAAAGTGCCATTGACTCTTTCCTCACATTTTCTAATGGCCAACGCTCTGCTCTGAAGCACCTGGAAAAGGGGCTCAGTCAGACCAAAAATCGTCTTGAAAACCCCAAGCATGAACATGAAATCAAAGTCATCCAGCTTCTGTCTCAATGCCGAGCTCTGTGCTATTGCATCCTTGTCCCAACCAGGTTCAGCTGTGATCCGATCCAATGCAGTGATCAGTGATCCTCGGCCCTCATGCACTGCGTGCACTGCGCGGCTTTTAAAGTTCCACCGAGTGGTGCTGCCGCCGGGCACGCAGATGCTGTCCACTTCTTTGAGCAGTGCTGTGCGCTTAGGTGAGCGGCTGAAGAAGTTGTGGAAGGAGTCGAGAGAAGCAAAAAACAGTCTTGATTCCCGAATATTGCTTGTCCCCTGAGCCAAAACTAAATTAAGTTTGTGTGCATAGCAATGAACAAACAATGCGTGCCGACATTTTACTTTTACGAGCGCCTGAACGCCTCCTCTCTGGCCACTCATACAGCTGGCGCCATCATAAGTTTGACAAATCAGCTTTGTCTCGGGATTGTAGCTGCCAATTGTTTTCGTCACCACTGCAGCAATGGTTTCAGCATCTCTCTCCAGACTAATATCATGGAAACCAAGAAACCTCTCACATATGATGCCGCTCTCGTTTACATAGCGGACTATGACTGTCAGCTGGCACCTGCACGATATGTCAGTGGTATCATCCACCTCAATGGCTATGAATGGAGCAGCATTTATTTCTTTATCAATTTCTTCCTGGATGACATGAGCAGTGCTTTCGATGATGTCATTCTGAATTGTCTTTGATGTGCCGGTAAATGCGGTTGCTGATGATAAATGCTCCGCCATGGTGGTGTCAAATTCAGCAAAAGTCTGCACAAGCTCCATGAAGTTTCCCCTGTTGCCGGAGCTGCTGGTCGATTCACTGTGGCCCCGGAATGCCTGCTCCTGGCCTCCGAGATATAATACAGCAGCAATCAACCTCTTCAAAATGGCACGGTTTTTGCCAACCTGTTGGTTGTGCCTCGTTACGCTTATTGCAGCCGCTTGATCCAGTGCTTCATCAATCCGTACTCGTCCGAAAAGTTTAAGTTTGAGCTCAGATGTTATACGGCCTCTGGACTTTGAATGCCTCTCCATGGCCCTCGCGAGGTTGGCCAGATCCACGAATCCTGTGGTGCTCAGGGGTTGTTCAAGGAGCCTGATCTGTCAAACAGCAGACATGGCCAGCAGAAAAGCCGGTTAAGCCTGGCACTCCCTGTTAGCCACTCGTTTCTAGCATAGTTAGCTTCACAAAAAGAGCGGACTTTTCCATCGGCTCTGCCCTTCGTTAAGTGGAGCATTGGAGTCGGCCTACCGTCCCGCTTGACCTTTAGTTGAACCTCAAAAGGAAGTTTTTTGAAGTCATTTTTTACAAAAAAATCAAGATCTTTGTCACCATCCATAGCTGAACTTTCTGTGTGGGCTAACACTGACACTCACACTGGCGCCGGCACAGTTGAATCAGTGTGTTTATTTTTTCGTAACGGTGTGTTATTGGCTGGAAGCCAGATTCGATCTGGCCTCCCTCATATCTTTTTTAATGATGCATCAACCAGTAAGCGATGAGCCTTGCTTCAACCTGATTGGCTAATACAGGCTGTTTTTTTTTCTAAGGGAGGCAAAGTGAAGCGGGCCTCCGTGCTGACTGACAGGGCAGAGGGCATGAGATACGTAGTGTAATACACAATGAGAGCTTGACAGGAGGGCGCTGTTTTGCTTCTCACGCTAAGCCAAAGCAGAGGTGCGCCAATGTAGTGTTTTGACAAGGAAATGACAATATAAAATACATTGTGGTTAAGCTTGTTTATAGGCTATTTTTTTTCTTTCTTGTTATATTTTTTGGGGAAGCCAGGCTTCCCTTGGCCTCCGTGAAAAACCGCCACTGGTTAGCAGCCTGTAGCATGTCAATGCTAACTAGTGTAGGGCTTGATGATTTCCCTCGAGCTGAGGAGGAGGCGGTGAGGACGAAATGCTGGTTCTCGGATGTGAGCTGGGAGGTGACGACGTGGACCTGTCCTTCCATCCATCGTTGTTGGGAACGTGGAATCTCGCTCCGGGGGGTGGATGAGCTAGCTGTGCCAATCCAGCGGCATCATGCTGTTCACGGACGTGGCTGACGGAGCAGACATCGGACGCCGCAACACATCGGAGGAGCTTCGCCTGCTGTGAGCAGACAGGATCCAGGAGACAGAGACTGAACAGACTGCTGGGGAGGCTCAGTCCTGGACCCTGTGGAGGTGGAGACTGGCTGGGCTGGAGAGTGGTGGACGAGTGGTGGACGAGTGGTGGACGGGATGTCGTCATCTAATTTCTTATGGACATTTTTGCACTTTCTATACTCTTTCTTACTTATGTTTTCTTAAATGCTGCGGTGACTCCTGAATTTCCCCTCGGGGATAAATAAAGTATTTTTCTATTTCTATTCTTTCTTCTATTCTATTCCCTTGGCCTCCGGGAGAAAACGCCACTGGTCATTATTTGACACCAATTCACGCTACACCACTCAGCCAAACCAGCACCCCAAATAACAGAAAATTTTACTCAAAGTGGCTGTTTTCAACCCCAACAGTCCACAAGGGTCAAACAAAGAAAATGGTGCTTTTCCGCCAAAACAAGGTTTCAAAGTTCTTGTTTGTTTCACTGAGGATATGATTTTGTCTGCCTTGTTTAGGGTTGTCTTGATTGTAATAACTAGAATGTTAATTTCAGTGAAAATGGTAACAGGCAGCTATTTAACCCTAGCATTTCAAGTGAAAGTGATTAGTGTTGACATAACATAACACAGGATCACATTGTTCTTTAACTGTAAAAAAAAATTAATCATCATTAATTTTGAAATTAGAAAGAAGAGACGACACTCCAGAAGAGGTCAACTGAAATCGTGACTTTTTAATAATGACCTCAGAATCCTGTCGTTGTTGAGTCAAATGAACCCTTTAACACAGCTTGCCTACAAAAGTCCAAAACCACTGTCATTTGTTGAGATGCAGCTCTCCAACTGAAAAAAAAGATCTCCATAAGAGCAGATATGACCAGGCAACCTGAGGGTGCGGAAGCATGTGGATGAAGTTGGATGCTGTCCTCGGACAACCTCCACCTTCATGTCAGTCATGGGTATTTCCCATCCAACCTAGAACTTAAAAAGCTGCTTCATTTTTTCTTGGGATGCTGAAAGTACACAGAAGCAAAGCACAACACAGATATGTCAGATAAGATCGGAAACTGAGACAATCAATAGAACAATAAAAATTAAGCTACAGCTTTAGGGGATAGTATGGCTCTTCTGATGTCAGTTGTATAAGGTGCTTGTGCCTTGCACCTGGAGAAGGAGGGAGAAAGGTGGTCTTTGTATTTGTAAGACATGCCACTATTCAATGCAGCACTATGCTCCACCCTGCATACACTTTGCACTATTTCACTAAACAGTGGGCAAGCTGAAGTCCCTTATTTACATCTCATCAGAAGAGCTCAACTCTGTCCTTAAAATCAATAAAAAAAATACTATTTAAAAGGCACACTTCAAAGCAGATGGGTTTTGAATGCAGCATACCTGTTCTCACAAATTAATGCAGGTACCCAATTGTTCTATGTTTGCAATCAAGTGGCTACCCATCATCTGTGTCATCCCCCAACTCTGCATCCTCTGGCCATCTGATATGGTCAAGAAAGATCTAAGGAAGAAAACAGAGCGATCGTGGTAACTTTACAAAAGGTGTGTCATCACTTGCAGCCATTCTTGTTAATGTTAGTGTGCTTGTTGGTTTCTGTCAACACAGGAAGATCCCATGCCAGTGCTAAGTCAATTATGGCTGCTCTCTGATCCTCTGTGAGTGTACTGTGTTTGCTGCATTCTCCTCCTTTCTTGTCTGAGCCTTGATCCTCATAGAGCTTTTGAAGAAAGACAAGAAAAAGCAAGATCACTCTCAAATAGTAAGTTAAGATGTATTAGATAGAACTATAGTGTAGTCAAGTATTATCAAACATGCAAATGTTAGCTTGTGTATTGGAAGCATCACACTTAATATAATTTTGATTTCAAAAATCAGAGCAATGTGGTATATATTTTGATTTGGGGACATTTACATACTTGTGCTAAATTACCTTGTAAACATTTTTCAACATAACACTAAGCTTAAACACAACTCTGTTGTCTATCAGGATGTGAAAAAGAACTTTAACATTTAACATTAATCAAAAAGTGGTAAGAACAAAGAAAACTGTACCACCAAAAGTATGAATTTCTCCTGTATAGACTTACAGGTTTTAGAGTCTCCCTGACATCCATGTCTGCCACATCTTCAAGGGTAATTGTAGCCGTCTGTGGATCATCACCTAACAGCACATGAAGCACTGCTGGACTGAACCCAGGCAGACGAGAGCCACCGTGTAGAAGAGAATGACCAATCATCCTTCCTGCCACAACAAACATTTCACTCTAAACCAGCACTTGAGAGGTTGATGGGATTAGATGGTCAGCTTGGCCCTCAAACAGCAGAGCCCCAGTTGCATTTCCTATGAAGGTAAATATTGAGCATTAAGGGTGTTACAAAAATGACATTTCAGTTATTACATCTGTCAGACAGTTCAGCAGATAATAAAGAAATACACAAAATTCATTCATTTTCTGAACCGCTTATCCTGTTCAGGGTCTCAGGAGGCTGGAGTCTATCCCAGCTTTCATTGGGCAAGCAGGGTACACCCTGGACTGTTCGCCAGTCAATCACAGGACTGACACAGACAGGTACACAGCCTTTCACACACACACACTCGCACCTACAAGTTTTTCTCTACAATTTAGTGTTCAATTAACCCTGATGAGCATGTATTTGGACTGTGGGAGGAAGCAGCAGTGCCCAGAGAGAACCTACGCATGCACAGGAAGAACATGCAAACCACACAGAAAGGCCCACCTGCCAAGCTGGAAATCGAACCCGCAACCTTCTTGCTGTGAGGCTGCAGCACTAACTGTTGCGCCATCCGAAATACACAAAATACTACATAAAAAGTTCACGTGTATTGTGCATTTACACAGGATTTGGTTTTGTTGGTTTATTTCTTGAGGATATACTATGAGTCTAGGTTGAGAGAAAACTCAACAAGTCATGCAAAGTCAAAATGTGGCCTACAGCAATTTACAAATTTTATGTCAACGCCCATAATAGATTCACATACCACTGTAAAAAAGAGGAAACTACATTGGTGCTGCCAAATTGTACAGGCCTACATCACATTCTACAGACTGAAAAAAAAATATTTGTTTGAGAATAATTCATTTGAATAATTCATTTGAATTATTCTCATCTCTTAAAATAAAAAGTTTTTTTCCCAGAACTATTAATGTTTAGATGGGGAAAAAAACCATTTCTTTAAGAGCTTTGAAAAACATTAAGAATGTTGTCTCAACTTATGTAAAAATCCATGGTCCAGGAGTTGCATTAAGCAAACGTGTTCTTTTTCTTATATCACTTTGTACAACACATTTGTCTTGAGGACTTACCTAGATCAACTTGGAAACCATGATGCAATTTGTGCATTACCATACTGAAGAAGTGACGATTTACACCATCTCCAATAGCCACATCTCCTGGAGACACAAGTAATAGTACATAAATGCAAAGAGTGACCTCCTGTATTGTACCAAACTTGACTGTTCTTTTTCTATCCACTTTATTGTGTGAGGTACCAATGCATAGTCAGTGTACCACATGCAGTGGATAGAGGTGTTCAAATCAAGGTTTTGAGAAGTAAATAGAAGTCCCACCAAAGAATCAATGGATCTACTGTCCTGAGAGTGGGTGTGAGAGTGAGTGGTTGTTCGTCTCTGAGTTTTCCCTCTATGACAAAATGGAGACCTGTCAAGGTCACTCATCAAAAGTCAGCTGGGATCAGCCCTGGCCTCTCACTTCCCCATCAGAGATAAGTGAGTAAGATGATGGATGAAAACACTATTACAATAATATGTCAGCTGCTGTACTGGAATTTCTGTGTGCTTCTTTTCTAAACTGGGGGTGTGCCAACAGCCAACAATAATGGATAAGGACAGGATGAATATCTCATCCAACCACCTTCAACAAATCAGAACTTTCTCATCAAAGGATTAATGGAAAAGTGAAGGGCAGTTTGTGATTCAGTATTGGGCATAACGTACATCCAGAAGCTGTTTCATATGCAAATGATATTTAAATAAAAAGCATTGTTTATATACATTTCAAGCTCCAAATTAACCCGAAAGTATGCTTCTCTGGTCTTAAGATAGAAGAGAGAAAGAAAGTGAAAAACCAACATGCTTACAGACTTTTAAAACAACACAGTACATCTTTTTTGGTCAGGTATCAGTACCTTGTAGCTTTGCTTGAAAGGGTCTTGCCCAGTCAATCCTGGGAGCTTTGTAAAAGCTCAAAATTCTCCCTTCTTGCTCCTCTAGGTCTTCCCCTATGTCTATCTTGATCTTGAGGGTGGGCTCATCTTCACTGCTCTGAATTAATGTCCTTTTGTAATGGTCCGCTGCTAGTTCTGGATCAGCAATCGCTTCCCATGCTGAAAATTCAAAAGTAGTTTACAAGGTACCTGAAACAAAGTGGGCAGTATACCTTGCATACTCTATGCACTGTAGTAAATACTGAACAAACCAAATATTAGAGTCTTTATAGCAATTTTTAAGGTGCAGATCTATGATTTAAGAGAACATTCCTAACAATGCAAATCTTTCATTTCATTATACTATAATTCCAACTACCTTGAACATTACATTCCATGGGTGTGGGCTCCAGTGGGTTATCCGCTTGTGAAGAATTGCAGATAATCCCAGGAAATCTAAGCATTAAAAAAATTCAAATAAATAAACGAAAACACACAAGGACAAGCAAAAATATACACCTCATTTTGATATTTGAAACAACAAGTATTCCTACTACCAATAAGTTTTTGCAGGACCCCCATGGCAACTGCACACTCATAGGTATCCAATTTATGTCTGCTATACCTTTCCCCATAGACATTATACACGTAGACGCCTCATTGACTGGCGATGCCTATTGGAGCTGACATAGCTGCCGGCCGCCATCTTGGATGGGTCTCACACACTGCCCCAGCACGTTCATTATACTGAGAAAGGTGTAGAATGCACAACTATTATGAGCATAACTCAGCGAATTTTTACCCGATTTTCACATGAAAACGTTAGTTATACTGACATAAAACGATAAATGGTCAATAAAACAAAATTATTGTGAAGTCTTACTTGTGAATGGTAATCCCACATGATCTACTCTCAAAATTGCGCTGGTTATAGCAACCGTAGGTGGCACAAAATACCGGCATAATTAATCACTTTGCGCTCAATCCATTTGTGTCTGCTGCTGGAATGTAGTGAGGAGACCCATCCAATATGGCGGCGACACGCTACGCGGTTCAGTACGTAATGAAGTGTCTATGTATATATGTCTATGCCTTTCCCCACATGAACTTGCATGGAATGCCAGGCTCTCAGCTGGGAATTACTCATATTGGACAGGAGTCCTAAGGGCACATCCTTATACGGGGATACACACACAGTGGTTATTGAACTACAAAGAACTTACAAAGAATGAAATAAAACTTTGTTTTCAATATCAGTTTTGGTAATTTGTCACTGATTTTGCCTTAAAGTGGCATATGAGTGGCATCTTACCAAACCAGCATCCTGCTCTGATGTTTGGTCCTCAGTGGCATCACTCCTCTTGTTAGTAGAATATAAAAAATATGAAAAAAAATACTTTTCCGGCAGTTACATTGTCAACCAAGGTACAGTATTCAATCCTGTGATGGTTAAAAAATTAACAAATGTGCCAGGGTAGATTAGCTAATTTAGTTATAACAGGGTTCCTACAGCTCAACCCAGGTTAAATTCAAGACTTCGTAAGACTTTTTTAAGGTCGTTTGAAATAAAATTTAAGACCAAGTCAACAACGAACAACAATTGAAACAAAGAAAACAAATAAAAACATCACATGAATTACCTGGCAATTTTAACCCAATGTTTGTTTTTTAATAAAACATCACTTTTTACCTTCTTTTTAACCCCATGTTTACAAATGTATGCCTATTTTCACATGTCTTTTGAAATTTAATATCAAATTTAATTCCCAATTTTGCTGCCATAATCATTTTTCCTAAGCCACTTTTGGACCAATTTTGCCATTTTTTGCGATTTTATACCTACTTTGCATCTATTTATTAACCTTTTTCTACTTTCATACCATTTTTACCCATTTTTTACAATTTCATGCCTATTAACCTCAATATAAACACTTTTTTCCCACTTTTGGACCATTGTTTTACATTTTTTAAACCCAATTTTAGAACTTTATGCCTATTTTGCAGCAATTCATCTTTTTTGGCCACTGTCAGAGCCATTTTTGCAATTTTTACATGGTTTTTGAAATTTAATTAAAAAAATTTAATTCCCAATACTGCTGCCACAATCAATTTTCTCAGGCCACTTTTGGATTTTTTTTGTCAATTTTTCCCCATTTATTTCTATCTCCTGGCACTGTAGGTAGAACCAATACATGCGTCTGCTCTAAAAGATCCTGGTGCAACCACATCACCGTTTTGTTAGTTCTGCTATTGTGATCATGCGATGTTGCTGTGAGAGTAAACCGGTGAATTATTTTTGAAAAATAGATAAATGTTAGTAAATATTTTTTAGTTCAATCCAACATAAATCTTACTGATGTGTTCAAAATTTTAAGACTTTTGAAAATTGGATTTAAGACATTTTAATGCCAATTAAGGCTTTACTTTTAAAATAATGAGTTTAATGCCTTTTAAGACTTTTCAAGGATCCGCGGGAACCCTATATAAATCATTCATAATCCAACTTACATGTTCCTGACAGGACTGAATGTGAACTGGAATAAGTGGAAGGGGAATCAACATTCCACAGGTGATACGAGTATTTTTTGGCATCCTCTGAAACTCAGCTGCATCGAACGGCAGTAGACTGGTTGTTAGTTTGTCTTGCAGTGGGACAATGTAAAGGATGTTCTTTCCATTGTTTGATGAGCTCTTCAGAATTTTAGCAGTATACCCCTCAGACCCCTGAGGCAATGGAGTGTTTTTTTCTTTGACCACTACCTCCTATAGATTAGATTAGACAAGACAAGACAAGACAAGACAAGTATAAGTTGCAAGACACTTCACCCATGTTGCCTGTGTACAAATGTGACTGAATGTCTGGCAGTGATTGGAGAGACCATAGACCCAGTATGGCAGCCTCAGAGCAGCTGTAGCAACAAATGTATAGCTTACCAACACCACTGTGATAATGTGAGAGTGAATGAATAATGTATTCAGTAAAAGAGAAAGGTTTTACAAAAATACAATGCATTATCAATATTATTGTTATTATGAGTACTAGTCACATAATATAAACTAAAACTCTACATAAGTGACAGGAGAAACTCACTAAGAGCTTTTTCAAGCAGCCAGCCAACACGCAAATCTCACATTTTGGGATATTCTTCTAGCAGCACCCTGCATATCTGGAATAAGATATTGTGGCTGAACATATAAAGTAAAGTAACTTGGCTGATAGGAAATTCAGCCTGGCTGTTATATGCCCCTATGCACTATATAAAAAGTGGATAACGCATGATTAAAAAATTTACAGTAGGAATATGTTTGTACATCAGAATACAATCAGCCCATCTTTGTCTCTCCTCATGAAATATCTGCACAACCATCTTTTCAGTGCCGTATGATCTTGTTATTTGTCAGTCTTTGAGGCTCACCTCTGTGTGATCTGCATCATCTGCAATATTTATAGTCCTTCTTCCAAGACCTGCCTGGAGAAGCACTGTTTCGTCATGGGGTGTTCTGTCTGTGTTGGCAGGCTGCAGGTAGAACTGCAGCTCCATTCACCACCCTCGTCTGCACATCTGCTGGTCTTTTTTTGCGTTTTTGTCCCCTTGAATACATTGCTGGGAAACATCTTGAGTAAAAGTTTGACAATAATCAATAAGTGAAATTTGAAAAATAAAATGATTGATTTCTTCAATAAATGTAATTTTAAGATGCATTGCACCATATTGTTGTATTTGTAAAATTCTGTGTTAAGGCTTTGTTATGCCCTGTCCAGCTCTTAATAACCATATTATCTCCATAGTGTTATAGTTCTGAGCAGAACTAGCAGGTACTCGCTGGACCCAAAAGCGAGGCGGAGGCAAGGAAGCGGTTTTAAGAGTTTTTATTGCACAGAGAATGTAATGGAGTATGAGAGTCCGGTAACTAACAGCTCTCTCCTTAGAGCGCTGAACACTGAGAGTTGTGGCTGTGGAAGGTGGCAAGGGCTGTAGCAGGGACTCGAGGGAGGCACTAGAACAAAGCAGCAAAAAGACAGGATCAGCAAACAAGCTTCACAAGAAAAGGTACTCAAAAACGCGAGATCAGATATACTCATCACAGAGGAGGCCAAACTACCACGAAGCAAGACGGAATCCACTGGCGCCGGTCCACACCTGAAGAGCGTCTTAAGAAGCCGGCGCCTGATTGCAGATCTGCTGCAGCCGTGCAGGCTGCAGCCGTGCAGGCTGCAGCCGTGCAGGCTGCAGCCGTGCAGGCTGCAGCCGTGCAGGCTGCAGCCGCGGGAGAGAGGAACAGGGAGGGGAGGGGGAAGGAGAGGAGCGCTCCCAGAGCGCAGCAGATTCACCACACATAGGAAGTAATTAATAAGCATCCTCCACTGACATACAGATGTTCAATAGCACTTAGCCTTGAACACTAGTAGGCAAAAACTTGAGGCATGGATACATTCAACCTGTGGACTTTTTCCCCCAATTTATTTCACAGACACAGTTATAAGGAGTTAATTATGTAAACTTATTCATCACAGCAATTTTGATCTAATAGGGGAGACTGGGGACAGTTGCAACACTTTTTACATTACTCTCAGTTACTCAGAGAATATTTGGACTAGTCTCACCAAATCTTTACATATTAAACCTACATCTGTCTGCCAAATGGCCATACCATTTAAAGATGGCTACTTATAACATATTAATCAGAATATTTATTTGAATAGAGGAATTCAGACGTTGCAACTGACCCCAAACCTGGGGACAGTTGCAACACAGATCAGGGACGGTTGCAACATATAAAAAAACATTAACTTTTCACTAATTATCCTCAGGGTTTTGTCTAAATAGGACAAATACTAATGTGGGCTCAAATTCAATTTTCTTTTTTGTACAGCTTTAAGGTATTTAATTTGTTTTGTTTTGTTTAAAACATGGGCCTACCTTGAGTCAATGTGCAGATATTACTGAAGCTATAAAAACTCAATATTGCATTTTTGGGACAAAAAGAATGGAATAACTTGCAATATTATGTTTTGATGCCGTGCTTGCAAGATTCTTTTTTTTCTTGTGGAACCTGAACAATGTGGTGTGGCATATGTCAAAGGCCTTGGTCACTGCCCTCACTGATTTGCCCTCAACTGTAATAATATCTAAGGCTTGTTCCAAAATACTGAGGGGAACCCCTCTGTTAGTGACTCTCTTCCTCACTCTTTGCATACTGAAAATAAACAGAATACAATTTCTCTATTTAGATGATTCATTCACTCTATGACAAGTTTATATGACACATACAACATACAACAATAACTAAGTGCTAATTTTTGCTTTACAAGTTATTTGGGAAATTATTATGTTTATCATTAGTGTTACTTTCTTCATATGATCGCCTGTTCTGTTCATCATGAGCAATAAAATATATTAATTTTGCCTATTTTGAACTAAAAATGTTAAAAAAATATGGTTGTGTGGTCTTTTCTAATATGACTAACCTAATAGCATGGGGACAGTTGCAACAGTTGCAACTGTCCCCATGGTACCAGTCATGACAAAACACCATGTGCTAGCTAGCCACATTGACATTGACACATGCTCACCATGTCATTTAATAGTCAACAAACAGTGATTCAAACTAGATAGGTTTGGATTCATTCATACATAAGGTCAGGACAGTATGACTAAACAGCTCATGAAAAAAGCTATTTTCATACCTCCAAAACAACTTTACTTGAGAAAAGCAGGACCAGATGCTCAATATGGCCTCTCTCTTCTTGGTGGGTAGAGGGTCTAACTGAGCATGTGCAGGGTTTTATAGCCCACTACCCCTCCCCACGGATCAGTTTGGAAATGGCCCTTAATGTGGCGGACACTCCGCGAGAACGCGCAAACGAAGGGGTAAGCTGGTAGGGAGAGTGTGTAGGGGGCGGTTTGAAAAAGGCCCTGGGTGCATCCGAATAGTCCTTTTTTGATAAGGAACCTTCCTAACTGAAGAAATGACCCGGAAGCATTTACGCGTCGGCCATGATAAGTGCCGTTCGAATTCTCCAAAAGTTAAGGAAAGGAGGGTCGTTGCTTCCTTTAATATCTCCTTTAGCTTAGGAAACACCGGACCATCCTTTTCAAAAGGAAAGGAGAAGAAAACGCCCCATAATGCCTTGCGGCAAGTGACGTGTATAAATACGGCTCCTGCCGAAAGTTTATGGAAACTTATGATGGAGAAGGGACAGAAATTATGTGCGAGACTGTTGCTTTTCTAACATTTACCATCATGTGTCTGCCTGAATGTGTTTATTGTGTTCACGATGTATGAACCTCAAAAAGATTTATAACCCGAAACGTTTGGTTGCAATTCCGAACTGAAGCAATGGATCACTAGTGATAGAAGTAATAATGTTTATTAAAATAAATAAAAGAAGGACAAATGAGGAATATTACAATACTCCAAATATAATAAATTCAAACAATGTTCATAATGATATATGTGAATGAAACAGGGGGTGTAGTGTTTCTGACAGTCTGCTGTATTATCCAAGACAGTCCTCTTGTGTTATTAGGCAGATTGTCAACATTTATAGATGCTCTCACGAACCTCACAGCTGTGAGCAGGAAACACACACTGTATGACCAAAGACAAAACACCATCACATCTCCGCTGATCATGGATTATTGATGTTAGCCGGTGAAGACAAGAAACAATGTGAGATAAGGCACAGGACAAATGCGCTTCTTGTAGTTCATTTTTCAAACATTGTAGTTCGTCGTGACTTCGTCACAAGTAATTGTCGTCACATAAATATGACATCAAAGTGAAAGTGTAGTCGAATTCCTCTTTGGCCGCAGTTCTCCTTTCCTCTCATCTTTTCCCCTCCTTCCCTTGACCCTGTGACGTTTTTTATCGGGGTTAAGGTAAAGTGGATAGGAAAGGCCTTAGGAAGGACTATTCGGATCCACCCCCTGAGGGGAAGGCGGGGTGTTCGTCCACAGTAGGCAACCGGGGTGCGCGACTACAGTGACAAGGTTCCGCTTTCTGTTTCTATCCCTTATTGATACATATGTTCACAGTGATGCATCTCAAAATTCTAAGTAAAACTCTTCTTATTGACGAAGCATATTTATAAAGAGTGAGGCAACAAACAAAGGTTGATCCATGCATCAACAAAAACAATAACCATACTAAATGTGGTTACACATATTTAGGTGTACCACAGTGGCCCAACTGAAAGACCATTTACAGGCTCAGCAAACTTTTGCAGGAGTTTGGAGTTTATTAATTTTTTAATTTTTTTTTTTAATTTATTTGATTTACAGGGACAATGCATATTAATAGACATTTACAGTAAATATGCCAGAGTTAGCCAAAAGGCTAATTTTCATCTGTAGTCCCTGGCCAGATGTTAAAATGGTCAACCTAAAAAGCACAAGATGAAATAAAACAGAGCAGAATGAGAGAATGCAGAGTTCGTTATTAAAAAAAAAAAAAAAAAAAAAAAAAGAAAAGAAAATAAATCAATAAAATCACACCCTAAAGTTAAACAGTACTAGGATCTGAGAGAGAAGAAGAGAGAGACAGAAAGAGAGAAAGAGAAATAAAATAATAATTATAATACATAAGGGTAAATAACCACATATATGAAAAAGAGAGGCAGCTGCATAAGGTAGGTTTCCAAATCATGCAAAGCATATAAAGAATCAACAGAGAACACAAAATACAAGGCCATGCAAGTAAGACATAAGGTATACCAAGGTACTGTTAACACAGGACAGATCTAAATAAAAGCATATGATTATTAAAATAAAGCATGCATGACTGGGTTGAGCAGCAGAGGAAAGAGAAACAAAACCAAAAATGCAACATAGCACAGAAAAAAACATATACAGTTGGCTCTTGCATGCACAAGACAATTTTGCAGAAGGCAGACATGAGGTAGCAGGGACAGGGGTAATGGTTTTAGTGCTGGCAGTTTTGACTTTTTATAAGCCACTGTTTTAAGTAAGACCTGAATGACTGATATGTGTTGAGCTCTCTGACAGTAGATGGTATGTTATTCCATTCTCGAGAGGCTTGGACAGAGAAAACTGACTGACTAAAAGTGCTTTTTCGAAGAGGGATAATGCAGTCTCCTCTTGTGACTCCTCTTGTGTGATGGGAATTTGTTCTAAGACTGACAAAATCAGAAAGCGGTGGGGGAGCCATATCGCGTGTGATTTTATAGACGAGACATGCATTTATGTGTTTTACCAAGTTTTCCCAGCTTAGAAGCTTATGCTTTTTCAGAATCTCACAATGATGAAATTGTTTTTGTTGTTTGTCAAAGACTTTAAGTGTTTGCTTATACAAAGACTGAAGTGGTTTCAAGGTTGTTTGACCAGCCTGGGACCAGCTAGTTAGACAGTAGGTCATGTGACAAAATATCATTGAATGCATGTACATCTTGGCTGCTTCGGTGGACATGGAGTTCCTGATAACTCTGAAATTTGCAAGGTTAAACTTCACCTGTTTACAGACTTTTTTTACATGTTCCCTGAATTTTAGATTAGAATCAAGAATAACACCCAGGTATTTAAATTCTTTTACAATCTGTAGCTTTTCACCTGATACAATAATATCAGGGTCTTCAGAGTCACCTGTTTTAGAGAAGAACATTCCAACTGTTTTAGATAAATTTAGTTGGAGACAGCACTGATTGAGCCATGCTGTGATTTTAGCCATTGCATTGGTCAGTTTTAGAGCTACTTCTGCTTTGGTCAAGCCATGTACATACAAAACAGTGTCATCAGCATACATTTGGATATAAACCTCAGGACACACAGATGGCAAGTCATTGACATACAAACAGAATAGGAGTGGGCCCAATATGGATCCCTGCGGAACACCAGTTGATAAGTAAAGGGCTTCAGATTGATGGTTATATATTTGCACAGTTTGATATCGATTATGAAGATATGACTCTACCCATTTAAGGGCATCAGAAGAAAAATTAAATGTGGATAACTTAGATAAAAGAACCCCATGATTGACAGTGTCAAAGGCTTTCCTGAGGTCCAGAAAAACAGCACCTACAAAGCCCCGACCATCTAGTAGTGACTTGATTTTTTCGATAAGGAAGCAATTTGCAGTCTCGGTTGAGTGGTTAGATCTGAAGCCAAACTGCATTGGATGCAGATGAAAAGAACTGTTGTTCAAGTAGTGTATAATTTGCTCAGCTGCCCATTTCTCTGCAACTTTGGAAATTACTGGTAAAATACTGATAGGTCTATAATTACAGGGGGAATGGGGATCACCGGATTTGTAAATTGGTGTGACAACTGCTGATTTCCATACTGTTGGAAATTCTCTTTCAGATATTGAGAGGTTAACAATACTTGTGACATGTTTGACAAGTGTTGGACAAAGATTTTTTAACATGGTGGTGTCCATTCCAAAAACATCTTTTGCTCTTGATGGTTTTAGAGATGTAATGATTTCTGAGATTTTTAAATTATCAGCATTTTTAAAACTGAAAGGTGGCTCCATTGTGTTTACTGTATGCCCACCTTCAGGGTTTGTAGAGAATCCATCTGCAATAGATGTCACTGAATCAACAAAGTACTGATTAAGAGCTCCAGCTACCTGGGCTGGGTCCTTTACCAAGTTTCCATTAAGATTAAGTTCGATTGATTTGCCTGTATTGTGATGTTGTCCGAGGAGCTTTTTTAGCTGGTTCCATATTATCTTAGGATTACCCTTTGCCTCACTAATAACAGAAATGAAAAAATCCGCCCTGGCTTTCCTCATTCCCCTAGTTACTTTATTTCTTAACTTGGAAAATTGGTATTTATCATGAAACAGTTTGGTTCTGATAGCTTTTTTCAAAGCAAGATCCCGTTCTTTCATTAATTTCAAAATGTCAGAGTTTATCCAAGGAAGGCTGTTTTTTTTACCTCTACACTTAATCTTTCGGGAAAATTCTTTGATGATCAGCTGCATTTTGTTCATAAATACAAAACTGCCCTCTTTTAAGTCCTTTTCAGAAAGTAGCTCAGTCCAGTTAAAATCCTGAACTGCTCTTTTAAAATGGTCCTCTTTGCACCTGGGGATCCTGACAGATTCATGTTCTGGGACATGAGAGGGGCTGAATCTCCTATTTGTTAATTTTCTGGCCACCAGTACAAGATTATGATCAGAGAGTCCAGTAATCATATTGAGAGATTTTGTGATTCTCTCAGGCCTGTTACTGAATACCAGGTCAATCTGAGTTCTGGTCGATTGAGTTATTCTTGTTGGACCCATAATCAGCTGTGAGAGGTCATAACCATCAGTTATTTTTTTGAGGTTTTTTCTTTTTAACTTGTCTTCCCAGTTAACATTTAGATCTCCCATTACTATCACCTCTTTTTTTAAATTGCATTCTTTAAGCATGTTTTGGAGTTTTTCATAAGAATCATTGTTAGCGGAGGGTGGACGATAAATAACAATGAGAATAAAAGACATTTGTGGTGATAGAGTGATATTCAAACCAATACATTCAAGTTCACGGTTTACCCAAGTCAATTCGTGACATTGTATACAGTCTTTTACGTAAACCATAACTCCGCCCCCCTTTGATGTCACTCTGTCTCTTCTGAAGATTTGATAGCCTGGCACTTCGATTGATGAAGATGGTGAATATTTTTGCAGCCAAGTCTCTGACAAACAGAGGAAATCTAAATTCGAATCAAGAAGTAGATGATGAATTTCCTCACTTTTAGATACCAGACTTCTTATGTTTAAATGTCCACCGAATAGTCCCTTAGGTTTTACTCTTGAGTCCCATATCATTCTGGAGTGATTGACAGTTTGAAAAACTCTCCACTTCCTGTTTTTTGCGATCGCTTTATTGATTATTTTTTCCCGGGTTGGATTAGTTACACCCGCGTGTAGATTAACGTGACCTTCATTCCGGATAACAGTTTTTAATGATGATCGTGCGTGTGGAATGTCACCTTTGATGTTTGCTGCGGCCGTGTGTCTCTGTTGGTGTGGTGTCCTCGCGGCGCTCCTTGGCAGGGGACCGCCATCCAGACAATCCGGACATCCCCGCGATGGTGACCCGTCCTCCCGCACCGAGGGAAGCACACCCGGTCCAGGCCATGGAAGCATGCCAATCCCACCCAACGTGCTGACCGGCACATCTCCCACGAACCCCGTGTCTATGGTGCCGCTCGGAGAGGCGACACGATCAGCCAGGTCAGAGTGCGGTTCCTCGGTGTAATTTGGCATGTCGGCATACATCGTGTGTACCTGAGAGAAGGTAGTATTGCTCCACCGGGCTGTGTACACAGTGCGGGATTCATCCTGTGCTGGGTTGTTTTCCGGGCCAGGACACTGACGAATATCTCCGGATAGCAAGAGGCAGATGATGATAATCAAAGTGTGGCTTCGTTGCAGTTTGTACATGGCTTTGGTGCGTTTTGACGCCCGGTTGTAGAGAGACGGATAGATGAATGAGACAACAAAGACGTGTCTCCCGAAGCCGAAATGTTTGTTTATTTGGTTTGTGAGGAGGGTTTGCTCCTCAGCTGCACAGTTTGGGTTCAGAGCATCTCCAAACAAAATTGATCTCTTAAAAACCTGTCTGGTGTCATGATGCTTTAGCATACCTGTTAAAAATACGTATAAAAGAAGAGGTGCAAGTACACCTGTCCTGCCTGCCGCCATCTTGAAATCCTACCTCAAGCTGATTCTGGTGTGACATCATAACTTTACAATAATTAACTTTTCCCAGAATATTCTAACCTCACTGAAAAAAAACCATTGGTTGAACGTAAAAAAAATTGAGGTAATCATTCACATCCAATATTCTTTGGTTGACTCAATGTAAAATAACGTGTTCAGTTTAATCCAATTTCTTTTAATCCAAGCAAACTGTTTTCTGACAGTGAGGCAAACTAATTATGTTGAGTTGACCTAAATTAAAAACGAATGTCTTCATTGATTCAATGTAAATATTCTGTTCAGGGTAACCTAAAATGGTTACATTTGAATGTAAATAAACATTAAAGCAAATCAATTATATTAAATTGCCCTAAATTAATAAATATAAACTTTTTTACAGTATAGCATATGCAGAAATGAAATTTTAAAAATGCTTAAAACATATTTTGAAAAAATAAAGAATACTGTCAAAATTATTTTACAACAAATGTAATTATTGTTCCATTGTTTTGAAACATTTTGGAGCGGTGAAACATGCAAACATGAAAACATGTTCACTCTGGTGAACTGAGCAATTACAGTACAAATGTTACTACTGCAATACAAATTCCATCACTTTTCTAAAGGATTTGTGGACTCAAGAGTATTTTAAAACAAGTAGCCAACTCTGCCCTGGGATGGTTGGTAAACAACTATGACAAAATCTTCAACAAATACTGAATACTATAGTGAACAGGCATTGGTTTTAATGCTTTTTCTTTTCCTCAGACACTAAAACAAACCTCAAACACTTACAATTGCAACGAACATGCAGTAAAGAAGAGATGCATGCAGAGATAAAGAAGCCTTTCCGAGGATGTCGTGCTGGTGCAAAGTTAAAGGCCAGGAGATGGAGATACAAGCCCTTTCTTCCTTCAGTCATCATTGGGAATGTCAACTCTCTGCCCAACAAAAAGGATGAACTAGAGATACTGGTGAAGACACAAAATGTATACTGTGAGTGCAGCCTCATGTGCTTTACTGAGGTTGAGTCAAAACATCTCTGATTCTTGTGTGGATATCCCTGGCTTCACGCTGATACGTCTGGACAGAGACACCAAAGCTAGTGGCAAGTCAAAAGGTGGAGGACTGGTTTTATACATCAATCAGAGATGGTGTAATCCTGATCATACTACAGTCAAGGTGAAGATGTGTTGTCCGGACATTGAACTGTTGGCAGTTGGGATGAGGCCATATTACCTTCCCAGAGAATTCAGTCATATAATAACAATCCTCGTGTACATTCCACCCACTGTCCACTGTTGCCAGGCTACAGACTCAACATCCTGAGGCTCTCATAATAATATCTGGAGACTTTAACCATGTTAGCCTCTCCTCTCATCTCACTGGATTTAAACAGTTTGTTAATTGCCCAACCAGAGTGAACAGAACACTTGATCTTCTATATGCCAACGTCAAAGATGCATACAGTGCCACTGCATTACCACCACTGGGCAGGTCGGATCACAATCTGGTTTTACTTCAGTCTTGTTACAGACCCTGCGTATTGAGGCAGCATGCAACTACTGTAACAATTAGAAAATGGACACCTGAGGCCAGTGAGGCTCTGAGAGACTGCTTTGAGTGCACAGACTGGAATGTATTGTTAGAAACAGATAAAAATAGTATAGATATTGATAAACAGGTTGACTGTTTTACTGAATACATCAACTTCTGTAAAGACAATATCATACCATCAAAGACTGTACTCCGTTTCCCCAATAACAAACCCTGGATCACAAGTGACATCAAGGATATCCTCAATCAGAAAAAGGAAGCCTTTAGAGATGGCGACAAAGAACGGCTCAAACTGGTGCAAAAAGTGCTGAAGAGGAGATTAAGGGAGGCTAAGGTGAAATATAAAAAGAAAATTGAGAGACAACTACAAAATAATAACATGCGGGAGGTGTGGAGAGGAATCAACAACATCTCTGGATATAACACAAAGACAAGGCAGCCAATTGTGGGTGATGTTGAACGTGCTAATGAATTCAACCAGTTCTTCAACAAGTTTGACACAGCGACCACTTCCTCTTCTACTGCTGCTCCTTCTACACATCTGTGTCTCTCCACCACTCCTGCTACATCCCCTCTTACACCTGTGCCTCTTCAACCGTCACCGTCTGTCACAGCTTTAGGAGTGAGGTTAGAGTTAGGAAGACTGTGCTCAGGGAAGGCTGCTGGTCCAGATGGTGTGTGTCCAAGACTGCTTAAGGACTGTGCTGCCCAATTGTGTGAACCCCTTCAGAGGATCTTCAACCTGAGTCTACAGTTGGGTCAGGTCCCGGCTCTGTGGAAAACATCTTGTATTGTGCCGGTACCAAAACTGAAATGCCCAGCTGAACTTAACGACTACAGACCAGTTGCCCTCACCTCACATGTTATGAAAACCTTTGAGAGGCTGCTTTTACGTCTGTTGAGACTTGAGGTCAAAGACACACTAGAACCTCTGCAGTTTGCATATAGAAATCATATTGGAGTGGATGATGCAGTTACATACATGCTCCACCGTGCCCTGTGCTATCTAGAAGAACCTGGCACCTATGTAAGAATTATGTTCTTTGATTTTTCAAGTGCATTTAACACCATCCAGCCCATGATATTGAGAGATAAGCTCAAAGACATAGGAGTGAACCCATCCTTTGTCTCCTGGATCACAGACTATCTCACAGAGAGGCCACAGTTTGTCAGGTTGGGAAACTGCGTCTCTGGGACGGTCATGAGCAGCACGGGGGCTCCACAAGGAACTGTTCTGGCTCCATTCCTATTCACACTTTATACTGCAGACTTCAAATACAACTCTGAGTCCTGCCACATCCAAAAATACTCCGATGACACTGCTATTGTGGCGTGTATCCAAAATGGACAGGAATCTGAATACAGGGATCTAATAAAAGCTTTCTGTGACTGGAGTCATAGAAATTGTCTCCTACTGAACACCTCAAAAACAAAGGAAATGATTGTGGATTTCCGAAAGTCTGGGCTCTGCCATCAGCCAGTTAACATCCATGGGGTGGACGTGGAGGTGGTGTCAACCTACAAATATCTTGGTGTACATCTGGACAACAAGTTGGACTGGTCCCTTAATACAGATGCACTCTTTAAGAAGGGGCAGAGCCGTCTCTTTTTCTTAAGGAAGCTCAGATCAATTGATGTCTGTGGAAAGCTGCTGCAGATGTTTTATCAGTCCGTGGTAGCCAGTGCTTTGTTTTATGGTGCAGTCTGCTGGGGAAATAGTTTAAAGCAGAAGGACAAGAGGCGACTGGAAAAACTGGTGAAGAGAGCTAGCTCTGTGGTTGGATCCAGTTTGGACTCACTGGAGGCTGTGGTGGAAAGGTATACACAGAAGAAAGTGGAGGCCATTATCCGTCACTCTGATCACCCACTTCACAACATCATAGTCCAGAGGATCAGCAGCAGGGGACGCCTTACCTCTGTGCGCTGCAGGACCGAGAGGTTCCGAAGATCATTCCTCCCTGCAGCCATCAGAGTGTACAATTCTCTGCTTGGAAGAGTGCCCAAACAACTTGAATTTCCCTCCGGGGATTAATAAAGTATGACTTATCTTATCTTATCTTATCTTACCCAAAGCAACTGCTGAAGTTCCATGTGATGTTATCCAAGAAACTGTTGCCAGGCTACAGACTCAACATCCTGAGGCTCTCATAATAATATCTGGAGACTTTAACCATGTTAGCCTCTCCTCTTATCTCACTGGATTTAAACAGTTTGTTAATTGCCCAACCAGAGTGAACAGAACACTTGATCTTCTATATGCCAACGTCAAAGATGCATACAGTGCCACTGCATTACCACCACTGGGCAGGTCGGATCACAATCTGGTTTTACTTCAGTCTTGTTACAGATCCTGCTTATTGAGGCAGCATGCAACTACTGTAACAGTTAGAAAATGGACACCTGAGGCCAGTGAGGCTCTGAGAGACTGCTTTGAGTGCACAGACTGGAATGTATTGTTAGAAACAGATGAAAATAGTATAGATATTGATAAACAGGTTGACTGTTTTACTGAATACATCAACTTCTGTAAAGACAATATCATACCATCAAAGACTGTACTCCGTTTCCCCAATAACAAACCCTGGATCACAAGTGACATCAAGGATATCCTCAATCAGAAAAAGGAAGCCTTTAGAGATGGCGACAAAGAACGGCTCAAACTGGTGCAAAAAGTGCTGAAGAGGAGATTAAGGGAGGCTAAGGTGAAATATAAAAAGAACATTGAGAGAAAACTACAAAATAATAACATGCGGGAGGTGTGGAGAGGAATCAACAACATCTCTGGCTATAACACAAAGACAAGGCAGCCAATTGTGGGTGATGTTGAACGTGCTAATGAATTCAACCAGTTCTTCAACAAGTTTGACACAGCGACCACTTCCTCTTCTACTGCTGCTCCTTCTACACATCTGTGTCTCTCCACCACTCCTGCTACATCCCCTCTTACACCTGTGCCTCTTCCACCGTCACCGTCTGTCACAGCTTTAGGAGTGAGGTTAGAGTTAGGAAGACTGTGCTCAGGGAAGGCTGCTGGTCCAGATGGTGTGTGTCCAAGACTGCTTAAGGACTGTGCTGCCCAATTGTGTGAACCCCTTCAGAGGAACTTCAACCTGAGTCTACAGTTGGGTCAGGTCCCGGCTCTGTGGAAAACATCTTGTATTGTGCCGGTACCAAAACTCAAATGCCCAGCTGAACTTAACGACTACAGACCAGTTGCCCTCACCTCACATGTTATGAAAACCTTTGAGAGGCTGCTTTTACGTCTGTTGAGACTTGAGGTCAAAGACACACTAGAACCTCTGCAGTTTGCATATAGAAATCATATTGGAGTGGATGATGCAGTTATATACATGCTCCACCGTGCCCTGTGCTATCTAGAAGAACCTGGCACCTATGTAAGAATTATGTTCTTTGATTTTTCAAGTGCATTTAACACCATCAAGCCCATGTTATTGAGAGATAAGCTCAAAGACATAGGAGTGAACCCATCCTTTGTCTCCTGGATCACAGACTATCTCACAGAGAGGCCACAGTTTGTCAGGTTGGGAAACTGCGTCTCTGGGACGGTCATGAGCAGCACGGGGGCTCCACAAGGAACTGTTCTGGCTCCATTCCTATTCACACTTTATACTGCAGACTTCAAATACAACTCTGAGTCCTGCCACATCCAAAAATACTCAGATGACACTGCTATTGTGGCGTGTATCCAAAATGGACAGGAATCTGAATACAGGGATCTGATAAAAGCTTTCTGTGACTGGAGTCATAGAAATTGTCTCCTACTGAACACCTCAAAAACAAAGGAAATGATTGTGGATTTCCGAAAGTCTGGGCTCTGCCATCAGCCAGTTAACATCCATGGGGTGGACGTGGAGGTGGTGTCAACCTACAAATATCTTGGTGTACATCTGGACAACAAGTTGGACTGGTCCCTTAATACAGATGCACTCTTTAAGAAGGGGCAGAGCCGTCTCTTTTTCTTAAGGAAGCTCAGATCAATTGATGTCTGTGGAAAGCTGCTGCAGATGTTTTATCAGTCCGTGGTAGCCAGTGCTTTGTTTTATGGTGCAGTCTGCTGGGGAAATAGTTTAAAGCAGAAGGACAAGAGGCGACTGGAAAAACTGGTGAAGAGAGCTAGCTCCGTGGTTGGATCCAGTTTGGACTCACTGGAGGCTGTGGTGGAAAGGTATACACAGAAGAAAGTGGAGGCCATCATCCGTCACTCTGATCACCCACTTCACAACATCATAGTCCAGAGGATCAGCAGCAGTTCTGGACGTCTTACCTCTGTGCGCTGCAGGACCGAGAGGTACCGAAGATCATTCCTCCCTGCAGCCATCAGAGTGTACAATTCTTTGCTTGGAAGAGTGCCAAAACAACTTGAATTTCCCTCCGGGGATTAATAAAGTATGTCTTGTCTTGTCTTGTCTTGTCTTGTAATGTGACTGGAACCTCCAGCATCAACCCCTCGTACTTTGAACTGCTTGAATTTTCAACTGGAAATAGATCTACACAAAATTAAACCACCAGTAGAAACAAAACAATGTAGTGAGTCAGTGCAACTAAACTTAGCCTAGTCTGAGCTGTACAGCTGGCTGCACAGTTTTTGTCAACTCTCGGGCTCATCTTTTTGCAATCAAGATCCATCAAGACTTTTTGCAAAAACTCAAAGGTGGATTCCAATTTCTTTGGATACTTCAGATTAAGTGTGTACATGAGCCTGAAGATCATGGTAAAAGCTGCTGCAACTGAGGGCAAATTATTGACAACCTCTGTTCCTTCAATGATTATCTTGATGTCTTTGGCTGGGTGGAGTGGACTCTCCCATCCTGTGATCAAGATGGCCATGGTAGTCTGCTTCAGCTTTTCAGCCTAATTTTCTGGAATATCCTGCCAAAAAAAAAAAAAAACATTCAAAGATTCTAATGTGTTCCCATTTTATAAATGGCTACAGTGGTCACTTTTATACCAAGATTTAACTTAAAATGAATGTGGTATCCACTGTAGTGGTATGCACTGTATTTACAGTGATCAGTCAAATGACCCAAGCACAATTTTCTCTTGTGCACCATAGAGCACATTGTGGTACGAGATGCAAGATTCACCTTCAGAAAAGTTGCAGCACTAACTAGAAAAGCACTCAGAGAGCACATACCTCTGCCAGCACCACAGTCCTCGACCATATTATGATTTTTACTATAAATATTACTCCTACCTTTATTTGATGTACATATTTAGATTCCTTGACCATAAAAACACTCCATTAGCAAACGGATTCATAATGATATCTATTTTATATCAGTAGTTATTCACAAAAATCACATTTTCGTCATAGTGGCCAGACGCTGATCCGGATCAACACCAAAATCGAATCAGTTCTTCCTTTTTTCCATGCTGAACATTTCCTGAAAACTTCATCAAGATCCATCCATAACTTCTTGAGTTATTTTGTTCACAGACTCACAGACAGACGGACAGACTCTCCCAAAAACATAACCTCCTTGGCGGAGGTAAAAATGTGTGCAACTTTTTGCCTTTCATCTCCAGGTATTTTAATTCATCAGTCATCATCCTGCTTTTTCTTCAGTCAAGTTCCCCCTTTTGTTCTTGTTTCATGTCTTGTTAAAGTGTTAAGTTTTATTTTGAAAGTTCACAAGTCTTTTCTTATTTCTGTAGATTTTGTTTCCTGCCTGGCACTGCCACACCTGATCCCTGATTGTGCTTCCCCAGCCGTCTCCTCACTCCCAATCACCTCATTGCCTTAACCCTTATGTCTTCCCTTGTCTTGTTGCCAGATTTTGTTCCTAGCAGGGTTCATACAGATTTTTCATGGTCAAATTCAAGTACTTTTCAAGGAGCTTCAAGGTCAATTTTCAAACTTTTCAAGTACTGTGAGCGGTTGTTAATTTCATAATGTTAAGAAATTGATGCGCACACAAAACAGCAATTTCATTGTGTTGAACAGCACATTTGTTCACAACTTCACAGAGAAGACTCGTATTTACAAAAAAAAACATTTTTTTCCTGATTCTTGTCTTTTTACTACTTCTCAAAGAACTGATTCTCATCACTTGCTGACGAAACTGGTATCATTATCTTTTAAACTAAGAGTATTAGGAGTATTATGAGGATTTATATTATATTTATTATATTACAACAATTTTTTTAATGCAGCTCCCTCCTTTGTGAAAACAACATCCCTCCACAGTAGATGGTCCACAAACAGGGCAGACTGGGAGAACAAATTAAACGCACCCTTCCCAACACCGTGTATGTTAATGAAGCAGCTGACAGCTCTCAGTGGATCAGTCTGAAGACAAACAGTGAAGTCATATCTCCTGTCCAGACCTTCAGAATTAATCTGAACACCTTGTAACAAACAACCACCCGTTAAAAACACCAGCGTTCAACACATGGAGCTTATCATTTAGCGCGAGCACATTAGCAGTAGCTCGCGCAAGCGTCAGCTGATGAGGAGGATGATTGACAGCGTTTTCTCATAATCTGACACAGACGTCATGTTGCAGCAGGACAAAAACACTGAAACAGGTGGTTTGACGCTGTCTCTCTGCAGTTCTGATCAAACATAACTAATGCTAAGTAAAATCTGTTACGCTAAGACTGCTGCATGCCAAAGTTGTGATCTCCTAATGAAGGAGAGCGTGAGGAGACGCGCTGATCCAGATGCATCTTGGGCAGATATCTACTTCATATAACCCTACAAAAACTCGCTGTCAGTTATACACAGATAGGGTATGACTATATATCCCACACTGACTTGCAGGAACGGAATATTCTGTGTGGAGCACCTGCAGTCCAAAACTGAAATCCGGCCAAGAAAGGGAATATTTTCTTTTGATTAAAAGATCGATCGATGTCAAATTTTGAAGATGAGGATCGTTTTTATTTTTGAGAATCGATTTTTTTTTAACCCAGCCCTACTTTTTTTGTATCCAGTTCTATGGTTTTTCTTATTCTCAAACAATGAGTAAGATAGCCACATCTCAGACGCTTATAATAAACCAAGCCGGTAGCGCGGCTTTAGCACAAACAAGCCATCTAACCGGCAGGTTATCACATGACCGTTGTTCATCTGTGCCGGGTCTCAATGAGAAACGCCGTTTCGTTCCTTCGTATGTACAGGGCGAGCCTCCCACTCCGCCGCGGCCGTATGCTCAGACCAGGCACGACCCGGTATTTGTAGACAAAACCTGTCACCGCCTGACCGCAGTTATTTTATAACCTGCCCCGACAAACACCCCCGGGCAACACTACCTTTATGTTAAATGGGACACTGCCTTCATCACTCATGCCTAGCATGAAGCATAAAAAGGTGGTTAGCTTCAACAGGTAGCAGGCTAATTGGCTATTTAACATGTAGGGCTTCCAGGGTACCTCTCGTGGCTGGCGAGTGCCGACTTGCCCATAGCTTCCACTGCAATCTCCTTTTTACATACACTGCAGTATGCTGCACGGGGATTTGCGCTACATTTAATCCAAAATTTGTATTTTTCTTTCTCCAGCCAACGGTCATGCCTCCCGGCTTGCTGTTTAAGGAACAATCCTCATGGGGGAGACGTCACAACGCACATATAAACAGACCAGTTATGTTAAACCCGCAAGCCCATCAGATGGAACATTTTTTTTCCCCCACAATTTATTTTATTTCTCTCTATTTGATCGATCTGTTGAGTTAGGAAGCTGAGTAGTGAGTTATATACGATTATAAATTCAAGCATTCTCAAGCACTTGAATAGAAAATCAAGTACTTTCAAACCTTGAAAACACAACATGAAAAAATAAGCATTTTCAAGGATTTCAAGGACCTGTACAAACCCTGTCCTAGATTTTGTTCCTTTGTTTCACTGTGCAGTGCTCCCTCTATAAACATAGTTTGCTAACAATGTGTTTTGTTGAGATCTTTCCTTATGCCTGGTGTTTTTTGATACATCTGCTTATGAGTTCTTTTTGTTCTTAGAGTTCAAGCCATGACAATAAAATATGATTTATTCAAATCACAAATATCACCTCTACAGTCATAGCCCATTCATGCTACGGTCCAAATCTTTCATTTTTGCATAATGAGCAAGTCTCATAAACTGAGTATGACTGTAACACTGAGGCTTGAGAGATCAAAGACCTTGTATATATTCATGTGTATATATGCACAAGAGCCATTTTTAATGAAACCTAAACATACTGTATAAAAAACTTTTTGCACTCAAGGTTAAAACCTCTTCCCTATATGTGAGTGAGATGCCCTTACCTGATATTCTTTGATCAAATGCTCAACAGGTTCCCCCAGGTACATCATCAGAGATGTGAAGATAGGCTCTCTTCTTGTGTTGATGTCCAAAGTCTGATTCAAAAAATGGTATTCAGTACAATCACAAACAAAAAATAAATATTTAGCATTCCTCAGACAAGAAACCCCTTCATAGATACCTCATCCAAAAGCTGTAAGACACCAGACATCTTCTGTCTTACAGCTCCCCCCTTCCGCCTGATAACCTCCAATAGTTTGGAGTGCTGGTCCAACTGTGCCAGTAACTTAGTCCCCAAGGGAACTGTTTTTATTCTCATAAACTCAGCATTGATCTATAAAACAAAAACAGAACTGCATCCAAGATGAAGCTTGAAAACATATATTTTTCACAGCTACAATCACAGCTGACCACCTGAAAATAAGGACATCACCAATGAAATTGATGCAAAGCAACAAATTTGTACATAAAGTAGACACCAGCATGTATATTATGGTCCTGGCTGTATTTTTAAGATGGTGTGACATTCAAACCTGAAAAGAAAAAAGTAATAAGTTGAATTATTTCACATAAAAATCACTAGTTGCTTTTTTTGAAAAGAAAAAAAAAAAGTCCCCAAGTTGCCAACACAGCTGCTCACTATATCACAGCGGAGTGGGAGATGAAGGGCCCTGTGCAGGCACAAATGTCTGTGTGAAAATAATGTGGACATTGACCAGTTTTTAATTAACTTTCCATGTTCAAGGGAATAAGATTGACCCTATCCTGAAATTGAATTTGTTTTAAAATTACCTTAATAGCCATATTGGACATTTTTAATTGAATGTTGTCTTTTTTGATGAGCTTTCTTTCTGTGATGATTGTTGAGAAGGATGATATTTACTTAGGTGCGTTAGTAGAGCTTTCCAATAAACACAGGGGTAAGGATGGCCCCGCCAATAATGCAGATGGTAAAGTTTATAGTGTTTCAGAAGTTCAGATCTTCTTGACAATGAGTCGTCACAGTCTTTACATTTCCACATGCATGGATAACTGATGCAACATGAAATACAAGAGAAAAAAACAAGAGATATTTTTAATTTGTTGGGGTAACAACGCCATAAGTTTTATATTTACATTTTTTTATCTACCACGAAAACTAATTGAGATTAAAAATCTCTATTTCAAGAGGGTCCTGGAAAAGACAGCGGCACATTCAAAAGTTTTAAGCAAACACACAGTCATCACACATAAAACAAGACTTCATTACCTTAAGTTTATAGAATAGACCTGGAAACTGCCAAATCAATTTGTCAGATTTCATTTGAGCCAGTGCTATTATTGGGTCAAATTAAGTGTCCAATTAATTAAAAATGTTCTCATGATATTGTGAAGGAACTTACCACAAGTTATGAGGACAGGCCTCAGAGCAGCTAATTTCCTTGAAAAAGGAAACAATATTCTCTTGTTATTAATAAGCCAACACACTTAGTAGGTGCTAGATACAAATTGGGAACCATTAACATGTAATGTAAACTGGTTATACATATGTTTAGGCTTTATGTTGAGAATGGATATATTGTAAATACATAAAATGCAAAAATATAGTATATTTCAAGCGCACATCCTGCAGTCATTGTGTAAAATACAAACCTAGTGAGAATTAGCAAGACCCTGTAAAACTATCCATAGTAAGTTTTGGACAAACGATTATTTGGGCAGTGAATGATAAATTACATTTTTATAAGGTATTAACAACTAACTTACCACAATGGACAAGTCTGGAAGCTTTTCAGATGTTGCACTGCAAGATAAATTAAAAAAAAAAAAAAAAAACGTAAGTTAACTTTAGCTGAAGCCATACAGACACCTTTGGAAAAGAGCTATTTCACACTTACATAAAATATCATTGATTATTTAGTTGTTGTTTTTTTCTTTTTTTTTTTTAGAAGACAGCTAGTACCCCGAAAATATGGGCAAGTTAATAAAGATAGAAAGCTCTGATAGTTTTGGCATTGTCATCGAAAAGGGACAATGCCTCCATCCTGACACTTACAAGCGCGCACATAATCTCTCTCCATAAACATACACACACATAACCCAGAAGCGGGTTAGTCTCTGTAGTTTTATTTGCACGCACCTACTGGCACTCCACGTGTTGTTCAACTCGTCCAAACTTGTACTTCACGGTTGACGAGCTCACGCTGTAGAGCAGGAATGTCCAACTTGTGCCATGGAGGGCCAAGAGGCTGCAGGTTTTCTTTCCAACCAAGAACTCCACCAGCTGATTCCATTGAGTACCTCACCTTCAAGCAGAGAGCAGGGGCTAATCAGTGGAATCAGCTGGTGGAGTTCTTGGTTGGAAAGAAAACCTGCAGCCTCTTGGCCCTCCATGGCACGAGTTGGACATCCCTGCTGTAGAGCATACACCGGTGTTTCGGATCAAAGAGTGCCCGTAATAAATAGTGACTTCCGGCCAAATGCGCTGCAGTCACAACAGCGTTGAAAATTATCTGGTGGCTGCCTCCTCCTTTAATGTTACATTTAAAAAGAAATGGGAATAAGTACATTTTCTCATTTTTTTTTCTCATTTTTCTCATTAATAAAGATAACTAAATATAGAGGCGAGGTCCATACCAAGCAGTGTGCCGGCGAAAAACCCGCGTTCGGCTACAGGTTACTCGTTAACACGGTCACTCTATAAACCGCTACACCCCTCATGGCTCCCGTTCACAGTACTAACACGTTACGCCGTCAAACATTTGAAACGACTCAAAAATGCATACCAAGGCCCAATCCCAAACCGCCCCCTACACACTCTCCCTACACACTAACCCTCCCTTTGCGCGTTCTCGCGGAGGGTCCGCCACATTAAGGGCCATCCCAAACCACGTAGTGCGGAGGGGGAGTGGACTGTTCAGCCCTTCAACAGCGAGCCAGCATCGATGCTCACTTTGACAGGAAGTGCAACAGCGAAATAGAGGAGGAAACAAGTGCCACATGTGTAAAATATGTTCCCCACACCTCTATCACACTAACAGAAACTCACAAGAAGCGTGGTTTAGAGAGATTAAACGAAACAAGCAAATCTTACTCTATGCTGACGTTTGATTTGATCATTAAGCCCTGGCACCTAAAATGTGAGCAGTTTGCAGTATTAATTCATTTGTTTAACTGGAAATGTCAGATGGTGATAGCATTGAAAGACATGTGGGATCACTTCAAATTATTAAGAGTATAATATATCTCCTGTCATTGAAACGGCCTCCGATTGTATGATTGTAAAGAGGAAGGAAAACGAGACAGACGGTGCAGCTCCAAACAGGCAATAATTCTCATTTCACACACGCAGTAGGCATGGGAGCAGGTATCTGCCCTATCCCAATGAAATCCACATGTTTCACTGTTATCTCTGTGTCAATCTAAGCGTATTTTGGAAACATACAACCTTATCAACCCTGGACAGCGATATAGCGACTCGCAATCTGTGCCACAACGTAACATTCATTCACGGGGAGCGTCTTTCTGTTTCCATGGCGACGAGGTTTTCCGTGTTCCGGTGAAGTGAAGAGGGCCTCCCATTCCTGCCGGTAATGGTTATACCCTCCCCCTTCAATTGAAGTGCCCTCCACAGCCAGGAGTGTGACTTCATTTGAAGTGACACTCGGTAGTGAAGGGGTAGTGTGTAGGGGGTGGTTTGGGATTGAGCCTAAGTTAACCAGTAATTTAAACAGGGATTGAACGTGCACTGTCGAAAAATTATAGCTTATTTGTCGTGGGCTATAAGCTAGCAAGCTGAGTTCAACAAGACAGCCTGGTGATACCATGGCAGACGACCCAAAGGGCGGTTTAATAGATGAACGGGGTGATAAAACCATGGTTGATGTCACAGTCTAAAAACGCATTTTTGTCTTTTATTACCTGAAACAAAGTTTCCCTCCACCCAGGAGTTGCAGAGGCTGAAGATGGACTCGACCGTTCCCGTCAGATCCTCAGGTTTCGTTTTCCGGAACACGCATGCGCGAAACGATCAACACCTGATCCGTTCAGGTTGATTGAATGAGTCATTTCATTTTGATGTCAAATTGCAAACTCATATTGAAACGAAATAAAAAATATTGATTCAGTCAGAAGTACAAACCTGAAAATATAGTTTAAATCTGAAAACGATTTTTTGAGTCCATATAATGTGAATTTATACATTAAATGAACAACAGCAAAGTTTTACTTTTTTCAGTGCTTTGAGACACTGAATTTGGGGGTTTCATTATCTGTGAGCCATAATAATCAACTTTAAAAAAAAAATAGATGCTTCAAGAATTTCACTCTGTGTGCCGTAGATAGATTTACAATATAGAAATGAGTGACCAAAAAATCAAACTTTTTCATGATATTCTCTTTTTTCGAGATATACCTGGAGCAATGCTACTCAGAACTACAACACAGAGTACAAGGTGCTCCTGGAAATTGTACTTACTTAGTACCAGTGCCAAGTTCAGTGTATCTGTGGGATTCTGGAGGAGTCCCACTGTCCACAGTTGTTGTTCTGTTCTTAGGGAGTGATTATCCCAATCCACCCTGGAGACATCAAGGTCCCTTTGCAGAAGCGGAAAGGAAACATGCTGGACACAGAAGAGGTGGATGCTATTGGAGGGATCTAGAAGACCTTCATCTTCAAGGCTGTGAAGAGTCTCATAGTGCACATTTGTTACAGCCATCCTTGCATCTCGCCATAGACGTTTTATTCTATTAGAGAAAAAGTACAATTAACTTCGAATTCTCAAAGTGCATTTGTTCTTTTTTTTTATCATAGATGATTTTTTTTTTTTTTTACTGAAAATTATATATAAATGCATAAATACCATTCATTGTGCACCCTCTTTCCTGACAGGAAACTGCCCCTGCCACACCCCCTGATAGTGAACATGCATCGTGCTATGTCAGCATTTTCAACTCCTTGGTCTCACTGATCACACTTTGTGCAGCACGAACAGCTCAGTAAAAGCATGGTTGATAATCTCCGGCATCTCAACCTGGCTGGAAAATATTTTAAAAAGTTGCATCCCCTGGTTGACAACAGTCGACATCGAGGGGCAATTTTTGTGTGACTTGAGAAAGTTTGATTAGAAGCCTCTGAAGAAATTCCCGTTTTTAGTTCCTCCTAGAAAAAAAATAGCTCCATGCATCTTTTTCTTTCATCAAATTAACTTTTGAACTTAAAAGGAGCAAAAAGAGGACAACTTTATGTTGAAACGAAACATGCGCACTGCAGTTTATCTGTAATCTATCCCGGTAGTTTACCTTCATTTAAACTTGCAAACACTTGCCACAAGGGATGAATGGAGCAATAAAATGTTTTGAAGGTCTGGAAACGTGTGATGATTGGCACATGGAGGGAGCTGACATATTCACAGTTCCTCCAGCATTTATTCACTGTAAGAAGACAGTAAAACACATGAATTGTCTTCTAAAATTTCCCTTGTACTTCTGTTCCTTCAGCGGTGCTACACGACACAACTGTGACATCTAGTGGACGAAATAAACAATTACATGCCGCTAGATGTCTGAACGGTGCTGCACTGAAACCTGTGACCATCGGAAAATGTGACCGCAGGGGCGATGACGGGCATTGGCTATGTGTGCATTGTTCAAAAAAGAGGAGGAGAAGTTGAGTTACGTAAATGTCGTTCTCAAAGATTCATCTGGGGTAAACGTTTGCAAAATCTGTAGACATTGTGTGTAATTTATTCAAAGCAGTTGATTGATGTTGCTTTATTTGCTACCCACGAGTAAGCACCGCTTGTGATGGCTTCCTACTGATAAAGGAGAAACCATCGTATATACAGCTTCATAACCCAGGAACTGAAAACCCTACATTAGATCAGGCGACTTTTAAAGGAAATATGTACTATAATCATAGTTTGCTAAGAGCTACATTTTATGTAAAAGTCTATATGAACTGTTTCAAATATGTAGTTCGCTGTGCCTGCTCTCATGAGATACATGTATAAATCCTTTTAAATTTACGTTTTAGTTTATCTATATACTTATCTTCACGATCGTCATGTAATGTAATCCCTCTAAACATGTTGAATAAATAGGTAAAAATTTAAAATGAGCGTTGTGGCTATAATTTAAAAAAACAACTATTTAAGAACATGCTGTAAGGAGACAACAGCGTAGCCATCAGATAATGTGACCCTGCTTTACTCACATATTAACTGATTAAATCACCCACATAACTTTTATGTGGACATTTGTCATCTCTCACATTGATCTGGACTCAAGTATTCCTATTATGGATCATCATACAGTCAGAAACAGAGCTAGGCGCTGCCCTGTTGGCTATGGCTGCCTTTTGCAGCAGCTCTCTCTTTTTTTGTCCATTTCTTGTCTTTTTTTTTTGTCTCTTTTTCGTAATCTTTGTATTTGGAGTGGATCATCACTTTGTATGGTTCATTGTTGGTCACGGACACCAAACTTTTTGTGGCTTCGGCGATATTTTTGACTACTTTTCTCCTGTGTTTGTCTGGAGATCCTACATGTAACCATGGCTGCATGTTTACATGCAAACTCAGCTGTTAGCAGCCTGTAGCATGTCAATGCTAACTAGTGTAGGGCTTGATGATTTCCCTCGAGCTGAGGAGGAGGAGGTGAGGACGACGTGCTGGTTCTCGGATGTGAGCTGGGAGGTGACGACGTGGACCTGTCCTTCCATCCATTGTTGTTGGGAACGTGGGATCCAGCCCCGGGGGAAGGACGAGCTACCTGTGCTAACCCAGCGGCATCGTGCTGTCCACGGACGTGGCTGACGGAGCTGACAATGGACGCTGGTGCCACAGTGGGCAGACAGGATCCAGGAGACAGAGACTGAACAGACTGCTGGGGAGGCTCAGTCCTGGACCCTGTGGAGGTGGAGACTGGCTGGACTGGAGAGTGGTGGACGAGTGGTGGACGGGATGTCGTCATCTAATTTCTTATGGGCCGTTTTGCACTTTCTATACTCTTTCTTACTTTTGTTTTCTTAAATGCTGCGGTGACTCCTGAATTTCCCCTCGGGGATAAATAAAGTATTTTCTATTCTATTCTATTCTATCTATTCTATCTAATTTCTTATGGACCTTTTTGCACTTTCTTTACTCTGCCTTACTTTTGTTTTCTTAAATGCTGCGGTGACTCCTGAATTTCCCCTCGGGGATAAATAAAGTATTTTCTATTCTATTCTATTCTAGGCAAATTACATTTGGGGGCCCCCTTACACTGAAGCACAGACTTCTGTAAATGAATGCTGTATCATTCACACATGGTTATCGTTCACCAACACTTAATCTCTCACGTCCACTATAAAGTACACTATATCTCTTCAACATAATGCGAAGCACTCATAATTTTTATGTCTTTGTTAGAGATGTGGTCTTGTATTAATTTACACCTTAGGATTAAATACTCTGCATGCAGTCACTGCTGTTTACTGAACAAGTATCATTGAATTGCTTTTGGTTTGCAAACTGAAAATTTCAACACACACTCACTGCGCTCAGGAGTTCCATAAGAGACAGGATGCTCTAACTGAAGTGTGTGATGAAGTAGGGATGGAACGGTTCACAAAATCCACGGTTCAGTTCTTATCACGGTTTTGTAGTCACGGTTATCGGTTGAGTTGGGTGTAAATTGTTGTTGTTTTTAACACCTCAGATTACTATATACCCAAATAATCCACTATTAACAGATTATTTTTAATCAATTATATCATGTATAGTCATGAAAGACCTGAAAGAATAAGACTGTTTACCATTTCGAACATCATTACAGCTGAGTGAAACATTGCCAGTTTCAACGTGCCAACTCCTCAGTAAGGAAAGTCACTATTGACTGTCCACAAAGTCACTAAAAGTCACTAAATGACGCTGCTGTCTAATCTGCAGAATAATTCATGTGCATGTAATTGTCATGGACTTTGTAGGGCAGAGAAATAACAATGTAAGAGAAAAAGCAGGTAAAACACAACATCATAATCAACTACAAAATTACTACAACTACAAATTAACTGTCTTCCGTCCATACTTTTTTTTTTAATGTCTAAATAGCAACCCTCTTCCTTAATCTGGGCCGGGGATGATAGAAGTGACCATAATGAGACACACACTTGCGTGATTCATGTGAATGCAGGAGGAGACTACTGTGAGTGAGGAGTAGAGGTGGGCGGAACAATACAAATATTGATAATATCGTGTAAAAGAGCAATACTGTAGTTTAATTTTTTTCTCCTGCACCCCCACCCCCACCCTCTCCTGATTTTTGATGATGACAATCACGTGGCTAAGCCGCACCAGGAAAACAAAAAAGCAGACTCCAAAAAAGGGGTTTGTTCCAAATTATTTTCACAACATTTATTCTGGTGTGGTATTTCATTAAACTTTACTCTTTTAAAAAAATGAGTGCAATAATGGGGGAACATTTTATTTGTTTACTTTTTTTTTGTATTATAGTCTTTAACTCTGTACCCTAAAGAAGAATTTGTATTAATTTTACCTTAAAGCGATAATTTTTGGCACTTTAGTTTCCTTTAAAAAAAAAATCCCAATGTTTTGGGTAAAATTTGTTTTGTTACCGTTGTATTGTTTCTTAACATATAATTTATAATGACACGAGCCTTACAGAAGTGACACGGCTGGTTGTCTTGCTGTGTTTTCCTTTTGACCTCATTGTCCTTTTGTATTTTTTTTTTTTTTTTTTTTTTTTTTTGATTGCTTTTGTTTGGTTTTATTTTTTGTGGCAATGTAGCTAAGGTGTTTCTCACTTGTGAGGTTGTAGCTTGGTGGTTTAGATCTTTTTCTTGTGGCCCTCTCTTGTGAATGGATGGGGATCAGGTCACTGAATAGCTCCAACAGACTAAAATGAGACAAAAATAGACTACACGTGAATGTACACATAAACTCAACTTTCGTTTGTGTGTGTGTGTGTGTGTGTGTGTGTGTGTGTGTGTGTGTGTGTGTGTGTGTGTGTGTGTGTGTGTGTGTGTGTGTGCATGCATCTGTGTGTATGTTTTTCATTTAGGCTTTACATGATGAAGTATCACCTACTGTGGAAGTGGTTGGTTCTTCCCAGAAAGTAGTTTATTCCTGGGGTGTAAAGACAATGATCTTCACTGTCTTTCCACATGCAAATGTTTTTGCAGCTCTGTGCAATATTATTTCACATTTTGTCATTCATTGCTTTGTACCACAACTTTATTTAGTTTTTATTTTACATGTTTTGCATTTTCAGTTGTCATGCACTGCTTTTGTGCAATTAATTTCACAGTTTTGCATTGCAGTATTTGGTGTCAGCCTTTCAACGCATTTTCTGCAAGGCACCTTTCCAGTTCAATATTGTTCAGCCTGAATACTGAAGATAAAATTGTTTTGCGGTGATTTCACTTGTAGTCACATGCTGCCATCTTGTGGTCACAATGTACAGCTTTGCACGTTTTAGTTCCAAGTACCATAAAGGCAGTAAAACTTGCTGATATCGCATTCTGAAGCACATAAAAATATTGTGATTTTTTCACTAAAAAGCAACAACCGCTCATGTTTTTAGAAGCCATAGCTGAGTTTCTACCTTTGCAGAGTGAAATAGCACGTCGTTACAACTCATTCAAAAAGTATTACCTAAAGCTATGTGACATGAGCTTAAAAGCAATTATGTGTTAATTAAATACTGATCGAAATAAAGAGCACATCAAAGTTTTGTGCATATAAGGCTGTGCAGAGCAAAAAACACCATGTCATGATTCAATTTATGATTTGAGATGCTGAAGACATCTTTATTGCGTCTGTCAGCTTTTTGTAGGTAACCCAAGCGTTTGATGTTTGATTTTGAAAGCTTTTTGTTCATCATTCAAAATCACTCTTGAACACACCTTTTCCGATTGTTTTCTCCTGGATATGAATGCAACACAGGAAAAGTCTACGGAGGGCAGAGATAGCAGAAATATGATATGATGACAATAATCACAACAGTACTATGCCGGATGCCAAAACAGCACTGAAAACGCACAACAGTGAATAAGATGGATTTTTGTACAACACAGATCACACAGAAGTGATTAAGTGACAAAGTAGTGAGGACGGCAATACCAATGGACCTGTTTAGTGAAAGAAAAAAGGTTTGCAGAGCGATAAAGGAAAATGAAAAAATATTTTAAATCGTGCTTTAAGTTCTCATGAAAACATGTTGGGCTGTTTCCGAAGTCATTTTGATGTAACTCGTGTGTGTTCTATGTCAAATATGAAAAGCTAAAAAGGAGAGAGAAAGCAGAGGTATTGATGTGTAATGACAAAAGCGCAACAACACCATGCTGTATGACGAAACAGCAACAAAGAGGCTCAGGACACTGGACTCTGGTTTACTCATTTCAGTAGTAGTGTCAAAAGCTTTATTTTGTCACAGTTCCCATTAATCTGCACCATAGAGTCGTTGTAAAGGACCAAAAACGCTTTACTTTAGCCATAAAAGCACATAAAAGGCTCATGACACGAAATTACATGGATTTGTACTCTGATTTGCTCATTTCAGTTCTTATGTCATAAAAGCATAATCATGCGTTACGGAGCAAGAAACGCCAAAAAGACAGGACAACATGCTGTATGACAAAACAATCGCGAAAAGGCTCAGGACACGGATAATGTACTCTGAACTACTCGTTTCAGTGAGTGTGTCACAAAAGCATAATGATTCCACAATTCTCTTTGACCTGCATCGCAGAGTCGTGGTAATGAGCCAAAACGCTTTGCAGAGCGAGAAACACCAGAAAAACACAACAACATACTGTAAGACAAAACAACACCGAAAAGGCTCGGGACACGGGAGGTGAACTCTGATTTTCTCATTTCGGTGAGTGTGTCTCAAAAGCATTATTGATTTGCACAGTTCTCATGCACATGCATCATAGAATCCTGGTTAAGCACCAAAACGCTTTGCCTTAGCGAGAAAAACCTTTTAATGACATGTTATTCAAAATCATACTTTAAGCTTGAAGAACATTTATTCGCGATTGTTTTCCCTTGAATTTGAAAGTTTCTCGCGTTTTGAGAGTTAAATAGAACAGCTTTTGCAGGAAAAAGCTAAAGAGGACAGGGGATGCAGAAAGGTGCAATGATCATAGACAGCACTACAATATCATGCTGGATGCCATAAAAGCACATAAAAGGCTCATGACACCGAATTACATGGATTTTCAGCTCATTTCAGAAACAGTGTCACAAAAGCATAATGATTCAACAGTTTCTTGAATCTGCATCGCAGAGTCGCTGAAATGAACATAAACGCTTTGCGAGCGAGAAACACCAAAAAGACACAACAACATGCTGCATGGCAAACAATATCGAAAAAGCTCAGGACACGGAATTACATGTATCTGTACTTTGAATTGCTCATTTCAGTAAAAGTGTCTCAAACGTATAATGATTCCACAGTTTTTCTTGAACCTGCATCAGAGAGTCGTTGTAATGAACCAAAATGCTTTGCGGGGCGAGAAACACCAAAAAGCCATGACAACATGGTGTATGACGAAACAACACCGAAAAGGCTCAGGACACGGGAAAAGTACCTACTTTGGTTTACTCATTTCAGTCATAGTGTCACAAAAGCATTATTATGTTACAGTTCCTATGTACCTGCATCACAGAGTCGTGGTTAAGCACCAAAACGCTTTGCTTTAACGAGAAAAGCATAAAAATGACATATTATTTTAATCAAACTTTAAACTCTTATTCGCCATTGTCTTCCCTTGAATCTGAAAGTTTCTCCAATATCGGGGTCAAATATCACAGCATTTGCAGGAAAACGCTAAAGAGACATCAATGAAAATCATACCGTTAGCTCTCACGCATTTGCTTTTGTTTTTTCATGTGTTGGTTGTCAAGTGTGACAGCCACTGCAGGAAAAAGCCAAGGAGAACAATGATAGGTGATCTGAATTTCTGCACAGTGATCCTCCTAGCTGACATTAAAACAAATTCAAGATTTTGCAAATTTAACCTGACTCACGTTGTTTGTTTGAACCAAAATAATTTTTAGAGCCAAACGAACGTGTGTATGACAAAATATTAAAAGCATTATAAGATGACACTGATTTGTATCTTTTCCTGTGTTTGCTGTTAGATAAGTGTATGAGTTAAATATGGTCGCTAGATGGCGCCCTTGATCAATTAACAAATTGAGTACTGTTCTGAGAAAAGGTTGCACTGTGCGTGCTGTACTGATTCAGAATCAGAATCAGAATCAGAATCGGTTTTTATTGCCAAGTATGCAACACATACAAGGAATTTGACTCCGGCAGTTGTTGTCTCTAGCACAAGAGGTACACACAAACATGATACATAAACATGACAATAAAAAATAGATAAATAAAAAGATGTGGATGTAGAAAAGGGCTGGGATAAAATGTGCATCAGAAATATTTACAGAATACTGGGATATTTACAATTGAAGGTGGAAAAGTGCAACTGTGCGGTCCGTAGTGCAGCTGTAAACTGTTTTAAAAAAGGTGCCAGTGTTAGTTACAGTTTTTATTATTTAATATGGAGACTGCAGACAGATAGAAACTACTCCTGTGCCGGCTTGTCCTGGTCCGCAGAGCTCTGAGGCGCTTGCCGGATGGGAGCATTTCAAAGAGTCCGTGAGCAGGGTGAGTGGAGTCCCTCACAATGTTTTCTGCACTCCTCTGAGTCCTAGAGCAGTAGAGGTCCTGGATGGAGGGCAGGAGAACACCAATGATGCGCTCAGCAGTCCTCACAGTGCGCTGCAGTCTGAATCGGTCCTGCCTGGTGGCAGCTCCAAACCACACAGTGATGGAGGAGCACAGAACGGACTCGATGACTGCAGTGTAGAACTGCAGCAGCAGCTCAGGGGGCAGTCCATGTCTTCTCAGGAGGCGCAGGAAGTACACATCCGCTGCTGAGCCTTCTTGAGGATGGAGCTGATGTTCTGCTGATGATCGTGCCCAGGAATCTGAAGTTCTCCACAATGGACACCGGGCTGTTGAGGACTGTGAGGGGGGACAGGGCGGGGGATGTCTCCTTAAGTCCACTATCATCTCCACCGTCTTGAGCGAGTTGAGCTCCAGGTTGTTCTGTTTACACCAGAGCACCAGCTGATCCACTTGCTGTCTTGTAAGCAGTCTCATCACCATCCTGGATGAGACTGATGATGGTGGTGTCGTCTGCGAACTTCAGCAGCTTCACAGAGGCGTCTGTGGAGGTGCAGTCATTGGTGTAGAGGGAGAAGAGTAGTGGAGAAAGGACACATCCTTGGGGAGTCCCTGTGCTGGTGGTCCGAATGTCCGAAATGGCCTGCCCCAGCCTCACCTGCTGACTTCTGTCAGTCAGAAAGCTGTAGATCCACTGACAGAGTGCAGGAGGCACAGTGAGCTGGGCCAGTTTGGAGCAGAGGGGGGGGGGGGGGGGGGGGGGGCAGTGTTGAGGGCCGAGCTGAAGTCCACAAAAAGGGCACGTGCATAGGTCCCAGGACGATCCAGGTGATGCAGGATGTAATGCAGCCCCAAGTTGACAGCGTCGTCCACTGATCTTTTTGCCAGGTAGGCAAACTGCAGGGGGTCCAGCAGGTCCTTTGTGAGGGTCTTCAGATGGGCCAACACCAGCTGCTCAAAGGTCTTCATGACCACAGATGTCAGTGCGACAGGCCTGTAGTTATTTAGTCCTGAGATGGTGGGTTTCTTGGGGACGGGGAGGTGGAGCGCTTGAAGCAGGAGGGGACCACACCCAGCTCCAGGGACCTGTTGAAGAGCTGGGGGAAGACAGGAGCTAGCTGGTCTGCACAGGCTCGCAGACAGGAGGGGGAACCCCCATCAGGGCCTGGAGCTTTCCTGCTTTTTTTGTCCCTGCAGCAGCAGGGTCACTTCCTCCTCGCTCACTTGGAGGGTCTGGGGAGTGGGTGTGCTGGAGCCCCGGGGGTGAGATGGAGTTGAGATGAGGGGCTCAGTGTCAGTGGGTGGGGGGGGTGGGGGGGGTGGGGGGGGGCAGAGTGACTGCAGAGAGGAGAGGAGCAGGTGTGAAGTGGTCCCTTTCGAATCTGCAGTAGAAGGTGTTGAGGTCGTCAGCCATGAGACGCTGATATACACCCTGTTTGAGCAGTGTTCATGGAGTGCAAGAGCAGGGCGGCAAGACACCTGCAGTTCACGTGTCAGATTAAAGTCTTAAAAGTCTAAGCATAAAGATTAAGCTTGTAGTGGCACTGAATAGGGTTTTATGGAGCACCCAGAGCAGCAATGAAGAAACATATTATTGTACAGGTAGGAATATGTTTCAGTTAACACAAATAAGATAAATATAGATAACAAAGTACAACATATTGCTAGGCGCCGCTCTGTTGGTTATGGCTGCCTTTGCAGCAGCTCTCTCTTTTCTGTCCGTTTCTAGTAATTTTTTCGCCTCTTATTTTGTAATCTTTGTATTTGGAGTGGATCATTACTTTGTGTGGCTCATTTGTTGGTCATGGACACCAAACTTTTTGTGGCTTAGTGATATTTTTACTACTTTTGCTCCTGTGTTTGTCTAGAGATCCTACATGTAACCATGGCTGCATTTTTTACATGTGAACTCAGCTGTTTGCAGCCTGTAGCATGTCAACGCTAACTGGTGTAAGGCCTGATGTCTTGCTACAAGGTGAGGAGTAGGAGGTGAGGACGACGTGATGGTTCTCAGGTGTGAACTAAGAAGTGACGACATGGACCTGTTAGAGACCTAGACCTGTTGGATTCATCGTTATTGGATACGTAAGATCTATCTCCAAGCTATCCATGCTAACCCAGCAATAGAGGGAATTCCAGAGGGCAGAGTGCTATTCATGCTATTCACAGACATGGCTAACGAAGCTAACATCAGACACCAACGCCATGTTGGAAGAGCTTAACCTGAGTAGACAGGATACAGAAGACAGAGATGGAGCATGACTGAAAGAAGCTCAGTCCGGACCCTGTGGAGGTGGAGGCTGGCTGAACTGGAGAATGATAGACAAGCTGTCATCATCTTTTTTCTTATGGACCTTTTTGCACTTTCTTACTTTTGTTTTCTTGATTGCTGCTGCGACTTCAGTTTCGTTGTACTTGTTACAAAGACAATAAGTTCTATTCTATGGTGAGAAGTCAGAGTGGCACTGAAAACATACAGACCAAGAATTGGAGGAACTTATGGATAACAAAATAATAATAATAATAATAATAATAATAATAATAATAATAATAATAATAATAAAAATGAAAAGCCAACCAAAACACCAGAGATATTACTCCATTTTAAAATGTTAGACTTTAAACTTTAAAAAATCTCTGTTATTCTTCAATTGATTGAGTCTATGAGAAGTCAGAGTGGTACTGAAAACGTACAGACCAAAAATTGTCAGAACTATGGATAACAAAACAATTGAAAGCCACCAAATCAGAGGTGGGGTAGGGGGCTCTTCTCACACCCCTGTTTCTACGGTGCCCCCTGGGGCATGGGGTAAAAAAGGGATCCGCTGCCTTGGCTTCTGGGCAAGTGGCACAGCGGGGATCCTGCGGCGCCCCGGGGGATGCCCATGGCTTTATATTTACTTATTTACTTATTTATTTATTTATTTATTTATTTATTTATTTATTTATTTATTTATTTATTTATCTAATCCTTTTTTTTAATTATTTTTATTTTTTTTATTTTTTGGTGAGTGAGGAGGAAAAGGGGTATTTCACCACCTGAGTGGCTGGAGGCTCCGAGTGTGTTGTGATATGGTGCTGCCGTGTTGTGATGTTGTTGTGTGGTCGTCTTGTGGTGCTGTGGTGTCGTTGTGCTGTTGTGTCAACGTATGGGTATGGATGGACAGAATGTTTATGTGCGGGTGTCAGGGTCCACGGTGGAGGGCTGGTGAGCTTGGGTACAGATGAGAGGGGGATAGGGGTGGGTTGGGACAGGGGGTTGTGTAAGGGGGACACTGGGTTTTTGGGGAGAGGACTTCTGTGGTCTCCGGTGTCTGGCCGGGTGCGCTGGGGGCTGGCACCGACTCGTGATGGGTGGTGGCCTGGGCTGGGTCTGTCCTCCTGGGTACCTGGCCGAACCCTCTCTCCTCGGGGGTGAGTGGCCCTTGGGCACAGGTGACCCCGGGTCCTACCCCCTACACTCGATAGGGGGCCCTGCGTCCAGCGGGGCCTGTAGGCCTCAGTCCCTGGCCCCCTGGGGTCCTCCCTCCGCAGTGTCCGGGGCCTGCCTCTAGCCTTCCCGGGACGCCCCCTCCTTGCCTCCTCCTGGGTTGGCGTGCTGCTGTCTCCATGGTGGTCTGTCTGGGCCCTGTGCTCTGTTGTGGCTGCTAGATGCCCGGATATGAGGGCTGTCTCAGTTCGCGTTTGGCCTCTGGGAACAGCGGGGCCACATCTGCATGATCACACCTTGGAATGATCACCTGACCTAAATCAAACCCAATATTCTGTACTGCCACCTGTACCCCGATATGTGTAGGTGAGTATATGCTTCTGTGTATTTTTCTATATACGTATATGTACCTTCTTACAATTGTCGTTGTTGTGCTCACTGCTACTCATGATTTCTCCAGTTCATTTCTCCACAGGTGCTTCTTGTGATTATGATGTCAAAGACCTCAGGATACTGCCTCTTTTCAGGCTCAGTAGCTGGTTGTTTATTTCTCCTGTCTGTAGTCATTTGTTCAGTTGTTGTGGTTGCTCTCTACTGTTGTTTTGTTGTCTCTCTCTGTCCCTCTGTCTAGTCTCTTCTCTACACTCTTTCCCTTTATCGCTGTTTCTTAAGCAGTAATCTTCAAACTTGGCAATATACGGGAGGGAAACTGTATGGATACATGTATGCGTATGTATGTGCATATATACGTATGTGTGTGTGTATGTATATATATGTATAAAATATATGTCAAAAAACACTACTAAAGAGTACAATTTTAACACTCAAGGGGAGCCTTATACACTAACGGCTCCCTTTGGAAAAGCAAATGTGTTCTGCACAATACAGCAGCCAGACCATAATTCTGTTGTCGTGACAATGAACAGGACAAGGGGGAAAAAGAAAAAAAAAAAGAAAAAAAAAGAAAGCCACCAAATCATCAGAGATATTACTCCTTCATTCTATAGTGTAAGACTTTAAACTTTTAAAATCTCTATTTTCTAAAATAAAATTTCTTGAATTTTTTTTTGTAAGTAGTCAGACTGGTACCAAAAACATACGGAACAAAATTTGTGGGAACTCATGGCTAAAAAAAAAAAATTAATGTTATTCCACATTAATCGCTTGGTTTCTTGTTTGTGAGAAGTCAGAGTAGTAGTGAAAACATACAGACCAAGAATTGTCAGAACTTATGGCTAACATAAAAACTTAAAGCCACCAAAACATCACAGCTATTACTCCTTTATTTTAGGATCTAAAATTTTTACTTTGAAAATCTCCGTTATTTTACAGTAAAATTGATTGCTGGTCAAGTCAAGGAGGGGAAGCTCATTTTTTCCAGCCTTCATCATAAATTCGATTATATATTTAAACGTAAATTCTACCCTCCATTCTTCTCAAGAAAATGATCTGTGAACCTGTCGTATCAACCAGGTGTTTTTTCCAGGGATTTTACCAGTGTTCTCTCAATGGCCAGCAGAGCTAGACTGCTAAAAGGGTCTTGGCCCATTGTGTTGTGGGTGTTAGACTTGAGCCGCTTTAAACAGAAGCTCTTCTCTACACCTGCAGGCTGTAAGTGTGAGTGACGGGGGAGACACTCGGCAGCTGTAGCTGTAGCTGTATTGGTGAAAAGAGAGAGAATCTTTAAACACAATGCTCGTCGTTTTTAAGAAAGGTATATTCGCTTGGGATCGCTAAAGCCACCGAATCAGTCCAGAACAACTGAATGTACAACTGAGAAGATGCTCCGGTGGAGGGTTATACTTCAAGATCAATGACTGGCTCATTTCACTGTCAATCAAAAAGGGATTCGGCCTCTGACAGATCATCCAATCACCATGCAGAAGCCCAGCGTCCAGGCCAGCCCACTGTCTCATAGACCCCCAGAGACGCTTCGTGTCCGAGGACAAGACAAAGCCCAGCGTTTATCCAATAACCGTCCAGTTTCCACAATGGAACAACCCGCTTCTCCGTGAAGTCAGAAGACGCACAGCGTCTGACTGTGTTTAAGCGCTGAGATGCTGCGGGGATGAACGAGGAGGAGCTTAAGCCTGTTACCTGTGATAGGTAGCTGATTCTGAACAAAAGATGAAGGAATTCATTTTGTCAATGAAATGTACACACAGCAGTACATGGCACCACTTTTTGGGGGCCATTTTAGGGGTAGCTGAGCTTCCCTTGCAGTCTTAGAGCAATCGCCGCTGATATACACACACACACACACACACACATATATATATATATATATATATATATATATATATATATATATATATATATATATATATATATATATATATATATATTAGGGCTGTCATTTTAACCAGTTAATTAGATCTATTAATGACACCGCAAATTAACGGGTTATAAAAATGAACGCAGATTAATCTGGATCCCAAACATGCAAGGCTTTCAAAGACGCACTTATTTTCAAATGCCTAGCATTTACAAACCGTTTGTCCTACATGGAAGAAGTGGTGTTCTCGTCAGATTTTCAAATTTCGGACGGTCCCTGAATGTATCACACCTGACGTCAGCAACATGCTTTGCACCGGGGGTTAGAGAGAGCACTGTTAATGGGACTGCCGTCCACATCTCGTTTATATATGTCCTTTTTGAAAATCTACAGAAAATCAATTCTGTAAAAAACAGGTCATTTAACACTTTTTACTGCATCAAACAAGCCCTGAATGATCGATAAATGTCATGTATTTAAATCTAAAGAATTCTTTGAAAATTTCCTTATATATATATATATATATATATATATATATATATATATATATATATATATATATATATATATATATATATATATATATCAGAGGCGAACCGTGGCCCCAGCCACTGGGCCTTCAGTAGGACCATGGGACCACACGTGGCAATAAACAATCAAAAAAAGAAATAAAAACAATAGCCAGAATCATGTGACATGGAAGTTTAGTATATTGATAGTTTTGTGGGATTAAATATTTATCATGTGCCTGAACACTGCAACACCTAACACAAATTCAAACAATTAAAAACAATTAAGATATAAAATTGAAAAAAAAAACAAAAAAAAAAACAAGTTTCAAGTAATCCAGCAACCACACAGTCTTCTCCATTACTTTCTGCCATTTCTCTTCACGTTCTGCCAACTAGATCTTCTCTTTTCTCCTCTCTCACTCACAGCTACAGTTGGGTGCTGATCCATGAAAGTGATACTCCAGGATGGAACAAGTTGGGTCCTATCACAAGGTTTAGGGCAGAAATTACCCCTACAGCAGTGTTTTTGTGCAGCAGAAGCCCAGAGCGCTCGCACCAAACACCCCCTCCCTGCTCCTCTGTTGGTTTCCTCTGCACTCAGACGGAGCCATATTTTACTTGATCAAAAACACAAATTAACGGACTCCCACAGAAAAAATCTGATATCGGTCTGCATTCACGCTTTGTGTAGAGCACTTTCAGCGCGTTACTTTTCACACAAAAACACCGCTAAATAAGGCTCTAGTTCTCATAGTGTCTCTTCGTCCTGACAGACTACCTGCGTTTATTTATATCTGGAACGCCACGGACTGACACTAAGTGGCGAGAGCCTCGTAGCCAGCTGTGGCTCTGCAGCAGAGGTAGCGCCGTTTTACGACACCATGAGAACTAGAGCCTTATTTAGCTGTGTTTTTGTGTGAAAGTAACGCGCTGAAAATTCTCTAAATAAAGCGTGAATGCAGACAGATATCAGATTTTTTCAGTGAGTCTCTTTATTTGTGTTTTTGGTCAAGTAAAATATTGCCCCGTCAGAGTGCAGAGGGGCAGGGAGGGGGTGTTTGGTAAGTATTCGCGATTCCCCGGAAGATGACAGGTATGAGCCCGCCCACAATTTAACAAAATATGATTGGCTAAGACAACTGTCATTGTCAAATTGTGTCCACATTCGCTTGAGTTACACAGGCATTCGTTGCAGTTACTGAAGGCCCTACCTGCCAGAATGTGTCGCTGATTTACAAAGATACCATCAAAGGGATAATTTTGATTGGTCCATTTTCCATTTCGTTATATTAACCCCATTGTTTGCCAGGACAAGTTTATAAAAATAATATAAAACTCATTGCTATGATTTCATTGAGTAAAATAAATAAATAAAAACAAAATAAAACAAAATAAAGAAATAAAATAATTATTTAGGAGTACAAAAATTCTTTCAATATTTTTTATTAGGCCTTCACTGAATACCTTGAAGGCCCAGTGGGTTCCCCACTGATATATAAATATAATTTTGATCAACATGTAACCCAGACAAATATGTCAATAAATAAATAAAATAGTCACAAGGTCATAAGAGATGTTACAATTCAAAAGATTAAAAGGAATCAATAAATAAAAGTTGTATAAATATGGTTAAAATTGTATTTCATGTATGTGTTAAAAAGGTTTAAAATCCCGTCAAAGTAAACGAGTAATGATTATCAGTTAAAAACGAGTGAAATACAAAATGTTTTCATGTATTTTATTTTGTTTTTATTGTGAAAGAGCTAAAAGGAAGTGCTGTGTACACAACCCTTGCCGATCAGTTTCGTATTCGCTTTACTAAGAAACCGGAAGTGGGATGCGCTAGCTTGACCTGGAGAGACGCAATTTGAATCTGCCATGTGGCTGCTATTTTTGAGTAATTAGAAGAGTTTTCTGGACTTTTAGCTCTATGGTCGTCAATGAACACTCGTCTATTGCTTTTGGATTAACTATGGATAATTTCTGCCCGAAGTCTGCCCTGCAGTAGGTTGTTTAAAGAACCTTTGAAGCAGTTTAGCACCGTAGCTTGTAGCATTCACTAGTCCAGCGGATGTAGCGCCGCCAACGGACTAGTTTTGCTCAGTCAGCTTTCTATGGAGACTTCTTTCTCATCATTCCGGACTGGATATGAAGATTGGTCGTTCTCAAAGTGCTAATAGACTGCTGGAAAAGTTCAAAGTGTGGATTTTATCTTTGCTTTCCTGGACATCGCTTGCTAAAGGCTAACCCTACATTCGCCAAAGTGGGAGGACCGAGCTGCCATCTGAGGACACTGTTTGGATTTCTCTTCACGTGAACTTGGACTGGAGGCTGTGAGTACTGACTGAACTACAAGCTCAGGGTTTATTTTGGTTTGCTCCTAGAGTAAAGCAGCCATTAAGTTTTGGGCCTCACCGCAGGCCAGCAACTATAGGGTTTTTCTAAACTTAATAACCAGGCAGGTGTGAGTGTGTGTGGCCCCTTACATAGGTTATTATTTTAAGTTAAGAAACATATTATTTCAAGTTAAGAAACGTATTATTTTAAGCCAAGAAACTAAGAAAATACAGATTTCAGGAGCAATTATGATTTATTGTTGGTTTACTTGTTATAATGTTGATTTTAAAAATGTTCTGTAAACTGGAAGTTTGCATTTAACTTAAAAGTATGATCATTTAATCTGATCTTGGTTTCTCTGCATGTAAGATCGTAATAAGAGTGGGTATCGAATATTAAAGGGACACTTGGGATTTTTTACACAGTAACATAGAAGAAGCAGTATCTCTTCATTAGCTCTCAATATAAAATTTAAGAACCTAGAGGCCCTTTCCTAATATAGTGGGTAAAGGTGGGCTACAAATATGACTAAAGCACCTGATAATGTAGCAAACATAAGAGAATTCTACATAATCATTTGCATGCATCTCCAAAAACAATTGAAACTGATTTACTGCACAAGTGACACAATGATGTGAAGATTGAACAAGTAGTTTTGAGAATTTCAATTCTGATCTGAGAAATGAACCAAAGCAACTGAGAAAAACTACAATAGTTGCATACGAAAAGGGTCCTAAAAAGTGGGACGGCTCGTCTCGTTTATTTGGGGATCTTTCCCGGGATAAGTCAGTGGAAACACCACAAAATCCATGCCTTACCCAGACGAACCGAACTGGTCTGCTTGGTGGAAATGCGGTTTTAGAACCACCCTCTCATCTGAATATTATTTTCTGCTGTATTTCATGCTAGCAGTGTCTGCTACATAAGATAAGACATAAGATAAATAACCGTGAGAGTAGAGGGCTTTTATTTACTTATTTATCAATATTTAATTCTATTTCCACATTTATGTGGGTGCTTGACGTGACGCTCCATTTTGTGTCCTTTGTGACAAATATAAGTAATAATTTATAATACTTGATTAAAACCCCTATTTTTTCCTTTACAGTATAAACTTCCAGAATAAATACATCTGTAGTTAATGAGCTTTAAAATTCAAGTATGAAAATATACTCCCACCGAAAAAATCTGATATCTGTCTGCATTCACGCTTTATTTAGAGAATTTTCAGCGCATTACTTTCACACAAAAACACAGCTGAATAAGGCTCTTGCTCTCATCGTGTCTTAAAACGGAGCTACCTCCGCTGCAGAGCCACAGCTGGCTACGAGGCGCTCGCCACTTAGTATATCAGTCCGCGCGCACGGTGTGCCAGATATAAACAAACGCAGGTAGTCTGCCAGGACGAATCATGCAATAACAACATAAAGATGAGTGATTATGAGAGCGAGGACGACCTGCCGTTCACTTTGCATTCCATTCCTATATTGTTTATATCTGTTTGTTTATATCTGGCGTGTCTTTTTGAAAAAAATATCTGAAATTATAAGTTCAGGTTCTTTCATTCTCCTTGTTTCAAGAAAGATGTCTTCTAATGTTTCTTTGAGTTCTATTTTATTAATGGTCTTTCAACCAATATTAAAAGGAGATATGCCTTTTTATGTTGCTGTTGCACTTTAAGTTGATTTTTGGTTCATTGTTAAATTTTAAAGGAAGGAGATATGCCTATATAGGGTGCGCGTCATTTTAATTATATTTGCCTTACCCCACATGGAGAGATAAAGTGGGGACCACCGTGTCACATCAGCTCGCAAGCTCTCTGTTAAAGGGTCAAAAATTTTTTTAATCAAATCAGCTAGCACAGGTGGAAATGTAATACCTAGATACTTAATGCCTTTCCTACCAAATTGGAAGAGAGATTTAGGGCAGTATGGTGTAAGAGGAAGAGCCTCAGACTTTGACCAATTTACTTTAAAACCTGAAACGGGAGAAAACCTATCTATAATTTTAAACAGGGAGAGGAGAGAGGATCTGAAACAAATAAGAGAATGTATATAGCATTAATTTATGGCGATGCTCTCCAACTAAAATGCCTGGAAATGTAGGCTCACTGCGGATAGCCACTACTAATGGCTCCAGCGCAACAGCAAAGAGCAGGGGAGAAAGAGGATCTAGTGCCTCTAGTGCCTCTACCTAGTTCAAATGGAGAGGATATGACACCATTAGTGAGAACAGAAGCTGTGGGATGAGTGTAAATAAGGCTGACCCAATCTATGAACCTCTGGCCAAAACCAAAAGACTCCAGGGCAGAGAGCAGGGGTGCTTCCCAATGTGCCAAAATGCAGTCTCCTATCTCCTCTCTCCTCCGCGACACCGGAAGTACTTTGTGAGCAGCCATGTTGGAGGACATTTCAAAGCGCCAAATGTGCTCCGAGGAGAGAGGAGAGAGGAGACTGAGCTGGAGGAGGCATAATCGAGGAAACACAAGAGCAGGCTTCGCGGAAGTCTTTTCACTGACAGACACGCCCCCTTGTGACGTATCAGAGCCGACTATAAAGCGTCGGCTGTCCACATGTGTGAAACGTGAGCTCCATGGAGCAAGATAAGCTGTCTAAGTGTAAAGTCTGGCTCACACTACAGGATTCTCGCCCCGATTTAACCCAGATTCGGTCCTCCCGACAGTTGGGGAAGAAATCTGGTCGTGGACTAAAATCGGCCGACGTTCGGGCAAGATTATCTTCTAGTGTGAGCGGTTGACAGATGAATCTTTAGCCCCACGATCGTCTCACAGACTCGTCGGAGCCGCCCCGATAATTTTCATGTTTGATATTTATCTGGATGATTACAACATTCATTCTCACTGAGGATGACAACAGACAATTAGAAAGTGCCCCAGAGACCGGACAACAGACAACACACACAAGCTGAAAGTGAAACTCAAAGGCTCCAGGTCAGCTGACTGCGCACTCCACTGGCCCACTCGAGCAAGTTCAATAATAACTTTAAAAATAACACATAACCACGCCATTTTCATACAGTAGCAAACTGTTGTTTTATCAGTGATGGGTGTGAGATCATGCCATTATTGGCTGATACAGGAACAGTTTCACCTCTGTCCTTCTGTGTGCGCGTAATGGATGAAAGGCACCGCTGCAGACAGCTCCACTTCTCTCTCCTCCTGTCCCACCAGTGCGCTAAGCAGTGCTTATAGCAGAATAAACACATTATTTATGAACACAAAGTGGCCCCAATATAAGACTTAAAAACTATCAATCTGGGCCTGGGAAAACGTGACATTTTTCTTTTTCATTCATAAACATATTCATGTTAAACTGATCTAAAAGTGAATATGAATTTTCTGCGGTTGAGCGCCCTGTTGTTTACATTATTTTCCTTAGTTTAGTTTGTCTCGTGCGTTCAGACCGGTTTATCCAGCTGTGACGCCGTCATCACTAAAATACGTAGCTTCATGTGATGCTCCGGAGGAGAGGACATCTCAATGCTCATAAAATGAACCTCCTCGTCTCCTCTCTACTCTCTTCGTTTCCTCGCGTCTCTGGCATGCATCTCTGGTGGGCGGGACTAAGACGCAAGTGGAGGAGGCGAGGATGGAACTTTGGAGCTTTGAGGAGCACCCCAGGAACTGCCACTCAACCCTTTCAAAAGCCTTCTCGGCGTCCAAGGAGATGGCTGCCACAGGGGAGGTGTATATGGAGATAATTTTGTTTATTTATTATTCAATCAAAAAGAATAGATTTGAAACCAAAAAAAGAGATTTGTAATCAAAAGACAATAAGTAGGAAATGAAAAAAAAAAGTTGAGATCAAAACAGAGCAGGTTGCAATTGAAAAAAAAAGTTGAGATCAAAATACAACAGTTTGCATTTGAAAAAAAAAAGTTGAGATCAAAATACAACAGGTTGCATTTGAAAAAAAAAAAAAAGTTGAGATCAAAACACAACAGGTTGCGATTGAAAAATTAAACTGAGAACCTATTTCTTTCCATTTTGCTTATAAATCAGCCCTCTTTGCTTTCAAGTTGAAAACCTTCTCTTGCAAATCATTCCTTTTTGTTTGCAAACTCCAAAGTTTTGCTTGCGAATTCTACTGCACTTACTGGGCGGGGCCTACGCTGGTGGATGACAGAATAGTTTCTATTGGTTGGTTTGACCTGGCTTTACCGAGTGCGAGCGCCAGCTACCACTTCCTTACACAACGCCTGGAGGTAAGTTGATAGCCTCTCGCTAGAGTCTGCTGTACACTCACAAAAACAACAACAACACAATATAATGAATTATAATGCCCTACTGCTGCAAGCACGCTTATTAGCATGGTTGTCTCTGCTAGTCACGGCCTGAGCATAGTTACATTAGCTAAGATAGTGAGTGATTAAAACACTGTTCCACGGTACACGCGGGGGCATGGTTCCTACACCACAGCACAGGGTTTCTCCCAGTGTATTATAAGCCTGGCGGGCCCGCCAGGCTTTACCTGCCTCCCAACACCAGGCTAAGCTTTTTAATTCACTTTTGGCACTCCATTAACACATGATCAGGTGTCTTTTTCATCACCTGACAACGTTACAACTTCGTTGAGCAGAGTTGCGCCTAACCAGACATGTCACGGACGTATAACGTATAACATTTATGTATAACATTTTAACACCAGTCAAAGCAGAGTGAGACTGCTCAAGACACTCTTGAAATGTTGTTCAACCAATCACATAAATAAATAATTATAATACTGTTTGCACTAAAAACTTCAGGACAACTGTCTGGTGTAGCATTATTTCGTCTCTCTCTGTCTCTCTCTGACACACAGTGACACACGCCTTCCTCCGGTCAGTTGCCATGACAACGTGACTCTCACTGATCAATTGTTTGACCTGAGTGAAAACAAACGCGAGCCCTACGAGCTGAAAAATCAAGCGATGGATCATTTTCACATGTGGTGAAAGCATCTAAGCTCACAGAAGCTTTGAGCTCTGCGCTAACAGCTAGCAGCCATGCGACAGCGGCCAGCTGAGCCTTGCCGAGCCGCGTCTCGGTTCTCGTTAACGGCACCGCGGCCCGCTCTGTGCAGACCTCTTTGCCAGCCGGTGAAGCAGCGGTCTGCTGAGCATGACGTCAAACTGTTGTATTTTGATCTCAACTTTTTTTTTTCAATTGCAACCTGCTCTATTTTGATCTCAACTTTTTTTTTTCATTTCCTACTTATTGTCTTTTGATTACAAATCTCTTTTTTGGTTTCAAATCTATTCTTTTTGATTGAATAATAAAGAAACAAAATTATCTCCAAAGGTGTAGTCCTGACAGACCCACTTTATATCAATAAACCTTCTGATATTGTCTGCAGAACAGGGAGGATGTATAAAGCCAACCTGGTCAGGATGGATCAGGGAAGTTATAACTTTGCATAGTCGGTTGGCTAAGATTTTGGATGATATTTTACTTATCGCAGGACGTCAGACTTATTGGTCTATAGTTTTTGAAATCCAAGGGATCTTTACCAGCTTTTGAAATAAGAGTAATAGCAGCCTCTGTCAAAGAGGGAGGAAGTCTGCCCTTGTCAAATGCTTCATTATAAGTTTCTAAAAGCAAAGGTGCTAGCTCTGCAGAACATGCTTTATAAAACTCTGCTGTAAAGCCATCTAAGCCTGGAGCTTGTGTGACCGCAACTGTACCGTGCTCAAGCACAATTCCCTTCCGTGCTTCGGCACGCTTCGAAGAGGTGGGCTTCGGCACGGTTTACTTCATGCACGAGCACAAGCACGCGGACAGCGCGTGCGATCCATTACGTATAATCACCGCGAGCGCATCTCTCGACGATCATTTTAAACAAAGCAGGGTGTTAGAGGGCTGTGTCGGGCAATAATGACTTAATATAAGTCCTAAAGTCTCTAAAGTTGTAGCAGTGCTCTCTGTGTCTCATTGTGCTGACTCTGATGAGATCGTGCTTCATGTAGCCTAAACAGATGCTTCACGATGACGAAGGCGGGCAGTACGCGTGTCTGATACCCGCTAAAGTCTTGATCATATTGGGGTAGTGTGACCGCCGGCCGTACTCTCCAGCTGGGGAACAGCGCTGCAGGGGGGCAATCGTGCTTAAGCACGGCACGTTTTGGATGGCCAGTGTGACCGCGTCCTAAGAAAACTATTCTCATGAACTTGCAATCAAAACAGGCAATAAATATTACATTCTGGAAAAACCTCCTTGCCGACCACATATCAATGGAAAATCTAACTGAATCAAACAGGCAAAGGACCGAAGACCAGGACTCAATCTGGCAACCTTTTCTAGCACATCTATATTCCTAACCAAAGATCCCTCTCATGTAAGCTAGTACTGCCCCCTCGTGCTCTGTTCTCTCGTTTTTTGTTTTTTTTTCTTCTGGTTGTTTTTTTTTTTCTTTTCCCTCTCCTCTACTGGTTTTATATACCATAGATTCCTGAGAACTAAAGGAGAGGAAATAGCACAGCTTCATGGGTCCCAAAGGAGGTAAATATACTCTGGTGATGGTGGTCGGGGACATCTTTCCACCTAGATACCCAGGTTAACCCACTACCTTGTGGGGCTAACTGGCCTAGCGGCCTCCTCTGGGGTGCTGCGGTGCTCGGTGCCTTCCCTCCTGTTCCCTGTGGCTGCTGGGTCCATGTTCAGTCTGCAGGGTCTGGGGATGGCGCTGGCCTCCTCTTGCGGTGGTGCCTTGGCTGGCCCTGGGGCTTGGGTGTGGTGGGCTCCTCTGCACCCGTGTCTTTCCTTCCTGCTGTCCGCCCTGCGGCCCCTCCCCTCCTCCTTCCCCCTCACCTGCTCCCCCCTCTCCCCTCGCGGGGGGTTGGGGGCCCCTGGCCGCCAGTGGGTCGGCCGCTGGGGCCTGGCATACCTCCAGGGGGGGCTGCGACATCTGGGCTGTACCACTGGGTCTGGGTGGGGCGACTCCAGATCCTGCCATGAAGCAGGAGACAATGGCGGTGGGTGTCCCCTGGTGCTGGTCCTACCTCCCCCGGTGGCTCGGGCAGGGGGTGGGCACCAGGGACTCGATGTTTGGGTGCCCTGGGGTCCTCCCCTGGGGGGCAGTGCCCTTGGGGTAGCCCGCCTGAGGTGGGTCCCTGGTGGGCGCTGGGCTGGTGGTTCTGGTGCTCTGCGGTCTACGGGCACATTCATAACACTTAGGGTTCTGGGGGTTGGGGGTAACAGGGAGAGCGACCAGCCCGACCCCTCTGTCTTTTCCGTCCTCCTGTTTTAACTGCACTACATACATTACTTGGAGTAGGGAAGGGGGTGGTTGGGGGGATTGGTGGGTGGGCGCAGTCTGTTTTAGGCTGTGGCCACTTTCTGCTCCCCTCCCGCCTGCCCCACCGATCCTTTGTTTTTAATGCAACACAACATCCACTTTTTTGGGCCAGGCAGGGAGAGGGGGGGTTGGTGGACCCCCACTCGACCTGTTCTTCCCCAGTTTTAATGCACCACATTACACCTAGCTGCACTATTCACGGTGTAGGGATAATGTAGCCTGTCTGGGACCAGGTTACAGAATAGTGAGGGGGTTGGTGGGGGTTGGTGGTATAGAGTTTGTCACTGGCATAGGCTTGGTGTGGCTGTGGGGGTTGGGCCTCGCTGGTCATGACTTTGTAGGGGGCGGGTGGCGCCGGCGGCTTCCGTGGTTCGGCTGGGCTCCAAGAGCTGCGGGTCTGGCGCAGGCCCTAGGGGGCTGGTAGGCCCGGCTGGCTCACGTACCCCTTGGTGGGCTGCAGTGCGTGATCCTTCGGTCTGTTGCTCGCTAGGGGCCTTGGCATGACGGGCTCCCTATGGGGTGCTGTCCTGTGCAGGTTGCCGGGGGGCTACCCTGTTGCTTGGGCAGTGGTCTCCAAGGCCTCCCATGGCCTCGGATTTTCTGGGGGACGGGCCGGGACCTCCATCTCACCGCTACATGCCCACATCTTGCCCCACCTGGCCTGGCTGTGGTTCGTGGCCTCCCCTCTGTGGAGGGGTCTGGTCCTGGGGGGGCTGGCTCTTGGGTAGCTTGGGGCCTCCGGCCTGCCGCGGGGGTGGCTGGGTGCTGGGGGTGGGGGTGGCTTAGGGCCAGGCAGAAGGGTGGTCGGGGAGGGCGGGTGTGATCTGCAGGGGGGGCCGCTGCTCTAGGCCCTGGGTGCTGTCTTTGGTATCGGCGGGGAGGCAGGTCTGTGCCCCCTTGAGTCCCGGGGTTGTCCCTGGGCCTGGCGGTTTGGGGACTGTGTGGGGGGGCCCGGATGCCCTGGTGGCCAGGGGGGCGCCCCTGGCTGTGTTTTACTTACTTGGATATTCGGTGACCACCTCACACGCATGCAGATACTCAAGCTTCTGGCGAGACTAACTAAGAGTTTTGATAGATCCCGTCAGAGCATGCTGAGTCGGGTACTATTACACATCTTCTCACATCCTGTGATGCATGCCACTTCTTCTCCTATCCACGTAGGCCCACACTCCCCACACTATCAAGACCCCACATTTCTGGTGCCCCTGGTTTCGTACAACCTTTACTTCCTGTATTGCATTAGCCCAGCACTTGAATTGCTATCTTAAATCAACAATAGTAGACGTTTGTCCTCCCTTCTGTTTGTCTTGTCTCGTCCTGCCTGTCATTATTTCCCCTTCTTTTACACTGTGGTGTGGCACGGCCCTCCCCTATAGCTCACATCAGGGGTTAAATAAAGTTTAGAATGATGGAGTAGCCTACAGGGAGGGCTGGTGATGGTCACTATAGCAGTTAATCTGACTGCTAGAAAAAAAATGCATTGGTCTTTTCAACGCTGTCATATGACACAGTGCTCAGCAGAAAAGATAATGCAGACAAGGGGAAAAGAAGAAAAAAAAAAAAAAAAAGGAAAAGTTAATCTAAAAACTTCATAATTCTAACAACACATTCTTTCTGTAAGGACACCGACACAAAGGAGAAGGCATGGACTAAAGGCGCTTAAGTTTGGAGAGGGCAAGATGAGCTTAACATTAGAGGTGTCCCAGTCCGATATTAATATCGGATATCGGTCCGATATGCAGTCTATTCCAGACTCCGCTCCTGCTGTTTTTATTTGATTTACTTAGGTTATTTTCTGGGTCTTCTAATTTATTCTTTATTTTATTCAATTACTAGTATTTTTTATGTTTAATGTTAAAATTTCTGTTTCCCATTGGTTAATAATAAATGGGTCAGTTTTTCCTCATACCTACTGTTGCTGACTACTGTTCTTTGTTTGAATAATATCACTTAATCAAGCCTTTTCCAACATGTCAGACATACTACAAAATAAGTAATCAAAGTAGGCATGTTTAATGCTGATATCATATCGGATAAATATCTGTATCGTATCGGAAATGAAAATGTAATATCGGGACATCCCTACTTAACATACTAATCAATTACCATGAAGGTGTGTCGTCGTGGGTGGGATTCCTGCTGAAATGTGGTTTTCCTGTGATCTTGTAATCTCGGGTATCCAGATGCTATGGGCTCTGCGCTGCTCTGCTCTGCGCTGCTCTGCTCTACGCTGCTCTGCTCTACGCTGCTCTGCTCTACGCTGCTCTGCTCTACGCTGCTCTGCGCTGCCCTGCGCTGCCCTGCGCTGCCCTGCGCTGCCCTGCGCTGCTCTGCGCTGCTCTGCGCTGCTCTGCGCTGCTCTGCGCTGCTCTGCGCTTCTTTTAAGCACTAAATCCTTATGTGAGGACGATGATGCTGCAGTGCTACTTTCGCTCTCGCCATTGTTGTTTCGTACACAGCAGGAAGCGTCATATGTCATTGTGTCTCTGTACTGTAAATACCGTGAAATGACAAATTTATATTGTCAAAAAGATTATACCAGTATTGTTGTAAATGGTATGATATAGCACACCCCTGATGCTGCCACTGTTAATTTAACAACGTGCACTTTGTGAAAAGTTCTATATATTTCACAATGATCTTATGTTCTCTTCTACAGTTTTTCACACTTGTGTTTGGTGTTAGTAGTATTGGTGTTTGGTCATCTACTTCATGCAAAACAAATCTGTTGTACAAACACACTGGAAACAAATCTTTTATTTATGTATTTGTGTATTTTTTTAATTTAAATTTCAGAACATTGTCACATTCAAACGCTTATATATCCACAGGTATCATGCTGGTGTTGGTCATGAAAGATGTTTGACAATAGTAAGGAGAATATGGCCTAAAAGGGAGTGAGTGACCCAAATAAATCGTAAACATAATTATATATTTATAAGTGCTGTCAGGCAATTAAAAAATTAATCTAATTAATTACAGGATTTGTAATTAATTAATGTAATTAATCACATTTTAATCTCACATCTGCTTAAGGTCCCAAAATAAAGAATCTGAATTCCAGGACATTAGAATTACATTAAAAGACATTTATAAAAAAGGTGGGAATACATACAACACATTTTGAGGTACCCTGAGGCATAAGGAACAAATGAAAAAAGTGTTATGGTTCTATCTTTACAAAATCTACACAGTCCTGCACCTAAGGTAAGCTGATTTGATTTTTAGGACGTTTTTTGCTTCTGTTCACATTTTTAATCGTTGCAGTATGAACTTCTATACTTCTATGAGGTCAGGAGAACCAGGGCTAAAGGCTAAAAACTGTGAGGAACTATGTACAAAACACTTTTTTCAAGTCTTGGATCAAAGAAAAGTGAAGTATTCTCAGTTTAACATGCTCTGAACACACAAACTGTTGTCATTGGTGCAGAGCAGCCCCAAGCTGAAACATGACACCAGGAAGATGGAAGGAAATTTTCAAAGAATTCTTTAGATTTAAATACAAGACCTTTTTCAATCATTCAGGGCTTGTTTGATGCAGTAGAGAGTGTAAAATGACCTGTTTTTTACAGAGTTGAGCTAGAGCAAACGGTTGATTTTCTGTAGATTTTCAAAAAGGACGTGTGAATAAACGAGATGTTGATGGCCGTCCCCTTAACAGCACTCTCTCTCCCCCCCCGGTTCAAAGCATGTTGCTAGGTGTGATACATTCAGGGACCGTTGGAAATTTGAAAATCTGACGAGAACACCACTTTTTTCATGTAGGACAAACGGTTTGTAAATGCTAGACATTTGAAAATAAGTGCGTCTTTGAACGCCTCCCGGGTTTGGGATCCAGATCAATCTGCGTTAATTTTTATGATGCGTTAATTTGCGGTGTAATCAATTAATCTAATTAACGCGTTAAAATGAAAGCCCTAATATTTATATATAAATAGAAAATAGAATAGAATAGAAAATACTTTATTTATCCCCTAGGGGAAATTCAGGAGTCACAGCAGCAATCAAGAAAATGAAAGTAGGAAAGTGTATAGAAAGTGCAAAAAGGTCTACAAGAAAATAGATGACGACAGCCCGTCCACCACTCTCCAGCCCAGCCAGTCGCCACCTCCACAGGGTCCAGGACTGAGCCTCCCCAGCAGTCTGTTCAGTCTCTGTCTCCTGGATCCTGTCTGCCCACAGCAGGCGAAGCTCCTTCAATGTGGCGCCGGCTTCCGATGTCAGCTCAGTCAGCCATGTCCGTGAACAGCATGATGCCACACTGCCCTCCGGCAGCCCCTCTGCTGCTGGGCTAGCACGGCTAGCTCGTCCATCCCCCGGAGCTAGATCCCACGTTCCCAACAACGATGGATGGAAGGACAGGTCCACGTCGTCACCTCCCAGCTCACACCCAAGGACCAGCACGTCGTCCTCACCTCATCCTCCTCACCTCGAGGGAAATCATCAAGCCCTGCTACAGTTAGCATTGACATGCTACAGGCTGCTAACAGCTAATTTCACATGTAAACAATGCAGCCATGGTTAGATGTAGGATCTCCAGACAAACACAGGCGAAAAGTAGTAAAAATATCGCTGAAGCCACAAAAAGTTTGGTGTCCATGACCAACAATGAACCATACAAAGTAATGATCCACTCCAAATACAAAGATGACGAAAAAGAGACGAAAAAAATTACAAGAAATGGACAAAGAGAGAGCTGCTTCAACAGGCAGCTACTTGGGCAGCGCCGAGTGTAGTGTAGTGTTGTTCTTGGTGTTGTAAATGATATAGATTTTAAGTATAATGTTGGGCTTTCCAAGAAATGTGTTTTAGGTGTTTGATCAGTTAGTGAGAAAAGGTGCAAATGTTCACAAGCTGGTCCATGCTGGTCCAGGCGATGCTACCCTCACAGCTCAGTCAGCTCCGGAGGTCCTGTAAAAACAGAAACAAAAGGTCACAACAAATGATTTCACTTGTAGTCCAGTTTGGATGAGGATCAAAGGGGCAGGGGAAACACAGGGTCTTGGAGCTTATGGAAAGAGGAAAGCAACAATTTAGGCTCAAAGTTACTACTGGTATCAAAAGACTATGCAAATATACAGCTACAGCACAAATTCACCCTTCAAGCTGTGAGGACAACCACACCACAAAGACCATCTCTGTGTGGACCAGCTTGTGAACACTTGCATAATTTCAAACTTACAGATGAAACACCTAATACACATTTCTGGGAAGCCTGACATGTTTACACTTTACACCATTCATAGCCACCCACTACAACACCATGGTTATATTTTATCAATAGTTGGGTTTATAATCTACTGGAGTCCCCCCTTTTTAGGCTCCGTACAGTTAACTTATCCCGTTTATGAGCAACACTGGCATTATACCTATGGAAATATAAATGTTTGAGTATGACAATGTTTTGAAGAAAAAAAAAGTAATCATCAGTGGCTGGATCTGTTTCTAGGGACGCAGATTAGGGCCATTTTGGACGGAGAAAACAATTTTGGGCAAATCGAGGTTAAAGTCATAATGATGAGAATAAAGTCGAAAAACAATTTGGAGATGAAGAGGTAATGACGAGAATAAAGTTAAAATGTCCAGATTAAAGTAGAAAGGACAAGAATAAAGTAAAAAAAATTGAGATAAAAGTCAAAACGACGAGAATAGAGTTGAAGAAAAGGTTGAAATGAAGAAGAATGAAGTCTAAAAACGATTTTGAGATTAAAGCCGAAATGATGACAATAAATTCGAATTTCAAATTTAAGGTCAAAATTTGGAGACTAAAGTCAAAATGAGAGGGAGAAGTCTCAACAACCTGCCCTGATGTTTAGCGGTAGTACACTGAGTACACTCAGCTCCTCAACAGCCACAGGGAAAATTGACAGTAGTAGCAGCTGCCATACAGGACAAACGGCTGTCTTCAGGATCTGTGTATGTTCTGAAAATTGTTAGATGTTCTGATCAGGATATAAAGGATTTTAAAAAACAAAGAAAGAGTGAGCTTTTTGACTTTAATTTTAAAAATCAAAACTGAACATTGAAATTGGTGCTTAGGTTGTGCGCGCTGACGCACAGCCAAGCACTTAAGAGCGCACAGGAAAAATCCAGTGGAAATTCATGCGGTAGGGCTGGGTGATATGGCCTTGAAATAAAATCTCTGATTTTTTCACAAAAATTTCAAGTTACGATTTTTTGATGGTTTTTTTTTTTCCTTTTAAAGAAAACGATAAGTACAAATGACAGAGAAAACTCAAAACCAGTTTTGTTTTAATTTTGTCAAAAACCTAAAATGATAAAAGTAACCTCTATTTGACTCTTGGAATTAAAGTTTCAGCTCTTCTTCTGTTTCAATAACTTCACTTTGTAGTTATAAGGGAGGCACATTCACATTGAAAGCTGCACCATTTTGTACACTTTGAATTTAAAAATCCTGCCAGGAAAAGTGTGTACAGTACTGTGCCAGTGCACTACAGCACTGTTCTGTTATTTTCTGCTTTTTAACGATTTTAAAAAACCACTTTGTTTCTGTCTAGTTTTGTTTATTAAGGCTGTAGCCTGTTTATCCTGTATTTTAATACAGACAAATAAGTAAAAATAAATGCTATTTATTCAAGTGTGGGCTCACAAATGTCATGCCTCCCTGCATAAGTCAGTGCCCTGGTTGGGGGCACCCCAGTCTAAAAAGTCTGGTCCGCCCCTGCTTGACAGAGCGCGGCTCGATGCTGGTTCGTTATGTTGCTCTGCTCGTCAGCGGATGGATTACTGCTGAATGGAGGATTTAGTTGGTGGGACAGAGGGAGTTGCAGGGAAAGACGGAACTCAGCTTTCCCCAGGTAAAAGCCAAACAACTTCTCAGTCATGTCTGTCCAGGCAGTGCTGCTCTGTTCCATCGCCCATTGTCGTTCCGTCTCCCTCCCCGCAGTCTACTTTCACAAATCATGACCCGTCCATGTCACCATAAGAGGGGATTTTCTTAAGTAGAGTGGGGATGTTCTGAGAAAAACTAATGTATATTTCTTTACTATCTAATTTTCAAAATGATCAGAGTATTAACTTTGAAGAGCAGCAGGTTTTACGCGCCTCAGTCACATTATTAATAATCTGCAGGTGAACATGAAAGGGTCCCGGCTTTGGAAATGTTTGAGTCAAAGATCTTAATCAAACTCCTGAAAGGTGACTGATAGAAAACAGAGGATTGGAGGAAAGGGATTTGAACGTTTACTGACGAGAGGTCTAGTTTATATTAACCTCTTAGGGCTGTTGATACAGACCATTAGGAACACGTGTCTGTCAAGGTGCTGGGTGTCAAAGACATTCAAGAACATTTTATGACACTTAGGTTTCTGTTGTTTTGTTAGTGAACTGTTAAAGCATGCTGCACACACGTGGAGTCAGCGCTTGCTGCGGTATAAAAGGTGCACAATAGCGGGGGAGAAGAATTCAAATTCAAATTTTTTAAATCATCCACAAGAAAAAGTTCGAATTAATCAATATAATCGATACATCGCCCAGGCCTATCATGCAGACTGTTTTGAACACTTTAAGATCTGTTTTTTTTTCTATGATTCATACCATGTGGGAAAGACAAAGCCAATGCTGTGTTCTAATAAAGTTTTGATCTTTCAGGTGGCTTGATAAATTGCAGAGGTCAAATCATTCACTGAGTAACATCGAAGAAAATGCCACACCTCAGATATGACAGTAGTTCAATTAAGAGAGACTTATACAACAGAAAAAGTTATGAACAGATTTAATGAATAAATGCATGCAAATGAAGTTTGGCGGTTAGAACCCATCAAGCGTTGAGCAAAATAATCAATGTAGGGGGTACAATGGCATTATGAATTATGATTATCACCCGTAAGAATACGTACCTGAGGGGGAGTCTGATGATTCTAGATAAAAGCAAAGAGATGGCATAGAAATAATGTGAAATAATACAAATAATTGGGGTAAGTGAAGATAGAAAGGGAATATGATGATTACAACTCAACCCATGATGTGAGCAATGACAGAGGTGAGAGGTCCGACAACCTTGGATGTGAGCAATGACAGTGTGCAGAGGTCCGACAACTTTTTGTCAGCAATGACATTAAGCAGAGGTTCCACGACCTTTTGTCAGCAGTGACAGTGAGCAGAGGTCCGATGACCATTGGTGACAGAAGTGACAGTGTGCAGAGGTCCGATGACCTTTGTGTCAGCAACGACAGTGTGCAGAGGCCCCACAACCATATGAAAGGCAGCAATGACCTGAATTATGCAGCTGTGAATTAATAGTGATAAATGAGATAACTTAGTGACCCAATGTGAATCCGACCACCACCAGTTATATGTTTTGATTATTTTAACATTTAATACTCACATACTGGAAACTTTAGTGCTTTAGGTGCTGCTCTATTTTGCATAATCTGTTGAGCAGTTGCCATTCCTTGTTTTAGGGGTTAATTCTCTTCATGTATGTTTTCTTGTTTTGTAATGGGAGCAGGAGTAAGATGGAGTAGTAGGAATAGAAAGTCTTGTATCTTGTATGATACAGAAGTTAAGTTTTCCCAAGGGATTCTTTTGTTTTGTTTTGAGTGCATGAGAAGCAGAGGGGAACCCTCTGGGCCTTTCAAGGTATTCAGTGAAGGCCTAATAAAAATATTAAAAGAACTCCTTAATAGTTATTTTATTTCTTTATTTTGTTTTTATTTATTTATTTTACTCAATGAAATCATAGCAATGAGTTTTATATTATTTTTATAAACTTGTCCTGGCAAACAATGGGTTAATATAACTATATGGAAAATGGACCAATCACAATTTTCCTTTTGACGGTATCTGGGTAAATCAGCGACACATTCTGGCAGGCAGGGCCTTCAGTAACTGCAACGAATGCCTGTGTAACTCAAGGGAATGTGGACACAATTTGACAATGACAGCTGTCTTAGCCAATCATATCTATTTAAGTTGTGGGCGGGATCATTTCCTGTCATCTTCCGGGGATTCGCGAATACTTACCAAACACCCCTTCCCTGCTCCTCTGCACTCAGACGGGGCCATATTTTACTTGAAAAAAATCTGATATCGGTCTGCATTCACGCTTTATTTAGAGAATTTTCAGTGCGTTACTTTCACACGAAAACACCGCTAAATAAGGCTCTAGTTCTCATCGTGTCGTAAAACGGCGCTACCTCTGCTGCAGAGCCACAGCTGGCTACGAGGCTCTCGCCGCTTAGTTTATCAGTTCGCGCGCACGGCGTGCCAGATATAAACAAACGCAGGTAGTCTGCCAGGACGAAGAGACACGATGAGAACTAGAGCCTTATTTAGCGGTGTTTTTGTGTGAAAGTAGCACGCTGAAAATTCTCTAAATAAAGCGTGAATTCAGACCGATATCAGATTTTTTCGGTTGGAGTCCGTTTATTTGTGTTATTGGTCAAGTAAAAGATGGCCCGGTCTGAGTGTAGAGGAAACCGGTAGTGATGGTGAGATGAAGCCTCATGAAGCATCGAACCACTTAAGCCCAAGTGGTTTGAGAAAGGGTTCATCTCGCGAAGCTTCATGTGCTCATGAAACCACCTGCTGATCAGGCACACAATCACAGGCAGTTATAGCTTAACCACATAATGTGTGATTGAATTTCTGTGCCTATTTTTGCTCTTGGGAACGACTGTTAATTACAAAAATGAAAATAAAAAAATGTTCAACAAAATAAATTCTCTACATAAATGAACACATATTCATATAAAACAGCATTTTTTAATATTCTGTGTGTAAATTTCCCATAAATGGTAGTATCAATGATATGGCAGGTTGTGTAATAATGCTTTACTGTTGGTTTAGGAAAATTGCATGAGCTCAAACAGGCAGAGCACAGTAAAAGTGTGGAACTAGCGAGCACTGAATATGCTTATGGGCAATATAATATAATATACAGTACAGGGGAGATTTTACTCATTTTTATTTTGAAAACTAAAACTGCTATCCCAACTCTAGTATCAACACTATTAGTGACTGATCAACTCTATCAAAAGCCTACATTTTGAATAGGATAGAATAGAATAGAAAATACTTTATTTATCCCCGAGGGGAAATTCAGGAGTCACCGCAGCATTTAAGAAAACAAAAGTAAGAAAGAGCATAGAAAGTGCAACAATGTCCATAAGAAATTAGATGACGACAGCCCGTCCACCACTCTCCAGCCCAGCCAGTCTCCACCTCCGCAGGGTCCAGGACTGAGCCTCCCCAGCAGTCTGTTCAGTCTCTGTCTCCTGGATCCTGTCTGCTCACAGCAGGCGAAGCTCCTCCAATGTGGCGCCGGCTTCCGATGTCAGCTCTGTCAGCCACGTCCGTGAACAGCACGATGCCGCTGGGTTAGCACAGCTAGCTCGTCCATCCCCCGGAGCTAGATCCCACGTTCCCAACAACGATGGATGGAAGGACAGGTCCACGTCGTCACCTCCCAGCTCACATCCAAGAACCAGCACGTCGTCCTCACCTCCTCCTCCTCAGCTCGAGAGGAATCATCAAGCCTTACACCAGTTAGCATTCACATGCTACAGGCTGCTAACAGCTAATTTCGCATGTAAATGCAGCTATGGTTACATGTAGGATCTCCAGACGAACACAGGAGAAAAGTAGTCAAAAATATCACCGAAGCCACAAAAAGTTTGGTGTCCGTGACCGACAATGAACCATACAAAGTGATGATCCACTCCAAATACAAAGATTACGAAAAAGAGATGAAAAAAATTACAAGAAACAGACAAAGACGAGAGAGCTGCTGCAACAGGCAGCTACTTGGGTAGCGCCTAGCAACCTATGATGGATAAACGCCTAACTGTAGCTGTGAGTGAGTGAGGAGAAAAGAGAAGATCTTGTTGGCAGAACATAAATAGTAATGGCGGAAAGTAATGGAGAAGACTGTGTGGTTGCTGGATTACTTGAAACTCTGTTTTTTTTTTTTTTGTTCAATTTTATATCTTTTTTTAATTGTTTGAAGTTGTGTTAGGTGTTGCAGTGTTCAGGCACATGATAAATTTGTAATCACACAAAACTATCAATATACTAAGCTTCCATGTCACATGATTCTGGCTATTGTTTTTATTTCTTTGTTTAATTGTTTATTGCCACGTGTGGTCCCATGGTCCTACTGGAGGCCCAGTGGCTGGGGCCACGGTTTGCCACTGATGAGAAGTATGTGTGTGTGTTTTGTCTCTCCTTGTATCTTGTTATCCCTCCTCCTTGTTTTTCTTTTTTCTTCTCTCTTTCTCTGTTTCATTTTCTCTCTCTGCTCTTTTCACAGCTCAGTCAGCCAGTTCTGTGAATAATCCATCTTGATGTCTGGTAGAAATCTTCTTTTCGTCTCATGGAATGTCAAAGGAATGAATAATGTCGTCAAAGTCAACAAGGTAATATCACACCTGCAACACCTGAAGGGGAGATCTGTGCTTCTTACAAGAAACTCACCTTCGCAATTCTGAAATATCTTGTGTAAAAAGGGCTTGGATGGGTCACTCATTCCACTCTGGGTTTACTGAGAGGGTAAGGGGTGCTTGCAATTGTTATACAACTCCTTCGAAACCTCTGTTACTATATCTGATCCTAACAGACGTGTTGTTATAGTCTCTGAGAAACCACCCCTGTAGTCCTGGCTTCAGTGTATGCTCCCACCTGGGATGATGAAAAATTTGTATCTTTCTTTTTTTCTTCTTCACTTAATCTTTAAGACCACCTTATCATTGTTTGGGGCGATTTCAATCTGGTATAAGACACCACACTTGATAGATCATCTGCTAAACATATCGCTCAAACAAAATCAGCTACCACCTTAAAATTTCATACAGACCATTTGGCATTGTCTGAGCCTTGGAGAACTAGGTTTCCTTACAATAAAGAATTTTCCTTCTTTTCTCATGTGCACCATAGCTTCTCGCAAATAGATTTCTTCCTACTGGATAATAAACTGTTGCACAGTACTGTTGCCTGTGAATATCATAGTATAGTCATCTCTGATCATGCCCTTGCCCCATTACTTTCTCCTGCTCACAAATTCTGGAAATTTAAGTCACAGTTGCTCTCTGCTAGCTAAATTTAAAGAATTTCTCATTTAGGAAATCAATTTCTTCTTTAACAATTACAATAATTGACATGCCTGATATCAGCAGTGATATGCTGTGGGATTCTTTTAAAACATATTTACGCGGGCAGATCATCCTATTTGTTTCCCATTCTAAAAAATCATAACTTTCTAAGTTGACAGAACTATCCGATGAAATCCGTATTTTAGATGCCCAATACGCCTCCAATCCCTCAGCTGCATTACACAAAAAGAGATTACAGCTACAGTTTCAATATGAATTGCTATCAACCAGCAAAGTTGAGATTCAGCTTTTACAAACAAAGCAACGCTTCTTTGAACAAGTTGATAAACCTGGCAAACTATTAGCATATCAAGCCCGCTCTGCAACTGCCTCTAAACTCATACCTAACATAGCACCCCCAGCTGGGTTAGTTACAACAGATCTGTAATAGCTAAAGCCCAATGCTTAGCTACCTTGGCGGCTAATATGGCTTGGTAACTGACGCGCTGCGCCCTCCACACCTGTATTGTGTATGGATAATGTCCGACATCATGTCTTGTATTTCTTTTGATTTATTTTCTCACCCAGTGGAGTCCACAATCATTCACAAAGGTCCACTATGTACTCGGCTTCACACAGTTTTACATCCGTTTTACATGTACGGCGTTAAGGAGCAGTGGCCTCACGGCGCTGCGGTCAGAAATCGTACGTGCTCCCCACCGCCTAGCAACACCCACTCCCACCAAAGGTTCCTACCTAAATACAATTGCATCTATGGCCCCCCAGTGCCATAGCACCCTCTAGTGGATATATACTGGGGGTAACACCCATCAAAAAACATGAACCAGTAAAATGGCCATTACAAGATCCTAGGGAAATTTTTAATACTTTCTCTAATTATTATTTAACACTCTACTCGTCCGAAATCTCCTTCCACAACTGGTCAGAGCCAAACCCCCTAGACTACTTTACATTCCCTCAAGTAGACAACAATGTGTTTAGTAATCTAGGAGCCCCCATAACATTTGCTGAGGTCCAAGAAGCTATCGGGTCTTTACAAAGCTCCAAATCCCCTGGACGGATACTCCACAGAATTTTTCAAAACCTTTTCTAGCAAACTAGCTCCCATCCTAGTAAGGGTATTTAATGATGCATTTGCAAGAGGGAAACTTCCTTCTACATTCTCAGAAGTGTCAATAACCTTGTTACTTAAGAAGGATAAAAATCCTCTCCACTGCAGCAGCTATAGGCCCATCCCCCTCTTAAATGTTGACTCTTAAAATTGTCCAAAGTACTCGCCACTCGTCTCCTGAAGGTCACCCCTACGCTAACGAACCCGCACCAGACCAGTTCATCTCTGGTCGACAATCTTTTTCAGTAATACTAGAAGATTATTCAACATCATCTGCTCTTCTTCAGACTCCATCCAGGCTGAAATCATCCTATCTCTAGACGCCGAAAAGGCTTTTAATCGGGTCGAGTGGAGCTACTTGTTCCATATTCTAAGTAAATTCAGTTTTGACTCCAACTTCATATCATGGATTACATTTCCCTTTACATTTCCCCCTATGGCTAAGATTAATATTAACGGTATAAAATCTAATTCATTTCCTTTATCCTGGGGCACTCGTCAGAGATGCCTGCTTTCCCCATCTCTGCTTGCTCTAGCCGTCAAGCCCTTAGCCGTATGGCTTCGTTATGAAGATAAATTTGAAGGGATTTTCTCGATTTGGCTTATTTCTTTATGCAGATGACCTTCTGCTTTACATCACCAATCCAACTTCATCACTTCCTGTTATCTTGGATATTCTAGAACAATTTATGAAATTATCTGATTATAGAATTAATAGGGATGTCCCGATATTACATTTTCACTTCCGATACGATACCGATACTGCAGCATTGAGTATTGGCCGATACCGATATTAATCCGATATGATATCAGCATTAAACATGCATACTTTTATTACTTATTTTGTAGTATGTCTGTCATGTTAGAAAAGGCTTGATTCAGTGATTTTATTCAAACAAAGAACAGCAGTCAGCAACAGTAGGTATGAGGAAAAACTGACCCATCTATTATTAACCATGGGTAACAGAAATTTTAACATTAAACTTAAAACTTACTAGTAATTGAATAAAATAAAGAATAAATTAGAAAACCCAGAAAATAACCTAAATAAATCAAATAAAAACAGCAGGAGCTTATATCGGAGTGCTTATATCGGAGATTTTAGATGCATTCCGATACGATACCGATATTTGTTTTTTTTGCTGATATTGGACCGATATCCGATATTAATATCGGACTGGGACACCTCTAAAAATTAACCTACATAAAAGCGAGTACCTTCCAATTAACTCCACTGCAGAGAACCTCCCTCTCGCTCTCTTTCCTTTTAGGAAAACAATCCAAGGATTAAAATATTTTGGTGTTCTTGTAACAAAACCATTCTCGGAGTATTTTTGCAAAAAACTTTCAACCTTTACTTGAGCACTGCAGATCAGATCTGACTAGGTGGTCCACTATCCCTTTACCTTTACCAGGTCGTATCAACCTGATCATAATGACGGTACTTTTCCCTGCTTTCTTGATATCTTTCAACATGTTCCAGTGCTCATCTGCGAATCTTTTTTTTCTTCACTTGGCCAGCTGATTAATTCCTTTTTTTACGGTGCAATAAATAAGCTAGAATAAAGATCAACTCTCCAACTTCCTAAATCTCGCTGGGGTCTGGCCTCACCTGATTTTTGCAGATACTTCTGGGCTAGCAATATCAGCAAATCCTTTATTGGAATGTTAAGATGGCTCCTAATAATCACCCTCTATGGGCCTACATGGAACAAGCCTCCTCACCCGTTGCGTTATGGTCAGTGATTTGTTCACAGTTAAGTTCACCAATCAAGCGAATAGCACAGAACGCCATTATTTCTGAGACCTTGAAAATTTGGAGTCAATTAAGGAAACAATTTGGCCTACATTCCTCATCGAAACCTGCTCCAGTTTATCAAAACCTTTTATTTCTTCCATCCTGCTCCGACTTAGCTTTTGAATCCTGGTCAAATAAAGGTCTGCAAATTCTTGATGACTTTTATATCGTGGGTGTTTTCCCTTCATTTGCAGTACTATCAAAAAAAATTCTCTACTTTAATCTCACTTATCCTGTTTTTTCAGATCCGTCATTTGTGAAAAATCAATCCCCCCCCCCCAGAGACCTTGATGGATTCCCTTCTTGACCAAAATAAACCATAAATCCCAGACCCCAGTCTTGTAAAACTCAATATTCAGAATAAACCCCACCTCCCTCCACTCCCTCAGGGCTATTTGGGACCAGGACCCCAGAATCACAGTCTCCGACGAACAATGGAACTGCATACTTAACCTTGCTCATACTTCTATATGCGCCAGACAACAACTTCAACAATGTAAGATTTTACGCAAGAGACACCTCACTAATGTGAGACTAGCCAAAATCTATCCAGATAGAGACGACTCCTGTAACAGGTGTAAACTGTCTCCAGCTGACCACATGCATATGTTTTGGTCATGCACTAAACTGACTGATTTTTGGGGCGCCATTTTTGATACGTTAGGGAAAGTCCTTGGCTGCACTGTGAACGCCGACCCTCTTATTGCTCTTTTTGGACTGCTTCCATCCTCTGGCTGGTCAAAATTTTCATATCGTATTTTTGACTTTTCTACCTTGCTAGCAAGTAGGCTCATTCTTCTTAAATGGACTCATTTATACCCACCTACACATAAAAGATGTATTCAAGAAATTTTACATTGCATGAGACTTGAGAAAATCAGATTCTCCCTGAAAGGTTCCCTTAAGACCTCCCATGAAATCTGGCAACCCTTTTTACCTCATATAGATACCCTATCATTGAGGCTGAAAACCTATGAACTACTGACTTGCTGATTTTCTTTCTTTCTTTCTTTCTTTCTTTATTTTCTTATTTATTTATTTATTTTCATTATTTGAATATTACTACATACTTAAATGCATATTTCTCCCTTCCTCTTTTTCTTTCTTTTTCTCTTGTCTTTCCCTTCCCCTTCATTTCTGCGATACCACTTGTCCACTTGTTGATACCCCATGTCGATTGAGTGTGTTGTCTTGTCTCTTAGTTCTTGTAGTGTGAATAAGTGTGATTGAATATAATATTTTTGTTCCGAAATTGTTCTGCTTTGTGTACCTAAAATGTCTTTTTCTTTCCTGTACACATAACAGAAAATATAATGAAAATCTTTGACAAAAAAACACACACACACACACATTATGGCTCTGTGATAGGTTGCAGGTCTAGAAAGAAGTGTCTGAGTAAAATCCTAAAAAAGAACTAGCATAAAAGAATAGCTCCCTAAAGGATCTTAAACCCCTTAAAACACTTAAAACCCACAAAGAGAAAAGAATAAAACTGGTGTTTTGTGTTTAAAAAGTTCCTTGACCCAATTATAACCGTGTCCAAGGTTCAATATAAAAAGGTCCTGTGAGGGTACTTAACTCAGAGAGGGGTGCATCCAACATTGCTTCTCCTCAAAGCTAATGCCAGTGCCTCACAGCAACGGTCCCCTTGGCAACTCCACGGTGACTCCCCAACATCAGCCTCCTTCTCTTCACAGGAAACCGTAAAGGCCCACAACTGGCTGCTGCTTCTTCTTCCTAGAGCAATCGGGTCTTTTCAGGGTTACTTCTCGTGCTTTGCTTGCGGTCTTACTGTCGTCCCTCTCTGCTATCTGCTGCTCTTTTTAGGTGTCTGTCCTGAAGTCCTGCCCGCCGGTCTCCTATGAGCTGGTTTTAGGGGGGGATACTTCAGGGCCAGTCAGAAAAGTCATTACCTACCCACACACTTCATATAACACCACATGCAATAAAAATGTAAAAGACCAACTCGTCACACAAACACAGATTCCGAAGATTGTCGTTTAGGCTCCTGTATGGCAGCTGTTACTACTGTCAGTCGTGTCTGTGACTGTTGAGGACCTGACTGTACCCGGCGTACTGCCGGTAAACATCAGAGCAGGTTATTTTGACTTTTTTTCTCGTCCTTTCGACTTTAATCTCAAATTACTTTATTGACTGTATTCTTGTCATTTCAACTTTATTCCCGTCATTTTGACTTTGATCTTGAATTTGTTTTTCAGCTTTATTCTAGTCATTTCCACTTTGATCTTGAAATTTCAATTTTATTCTCATCATTTCGACTTTATTCTGCATTCCATTTGTATTCGGAAGTCAGAATTTACGAGTTCCAGTTGGGAATGCCCAACAGGAACAGCTCCTGAAGTCGGAATTTCCGACTTGTAAGTTGGAGCACTCACACCAACCCCGAGTCCCCAGTAGGAAATTCTGAGTTCAGTTGTACAACGTAAATAAGCTTCTATTATATTCTTTTCTAACAATTTCTGACTAGTGTTTGTTGCAATTAAGCAGCTTTGTATACATAGTATAATTCAATGTTTATATACAGAAATACTGCTGTTATGCCAAGTTTTTTTTCCGACTTAGCAACTGGAACGCTGAACCTCGGAGATGACACCCCACTCCCGACTTCCAGCTCTGAGTACAAATGGAATGCAGCAATAATCTCGACCTGCCCAAAATTATTTTCTCCATCTCAAATGGCCCTAATCCACTTCTGTAGTTTTCACAGACTGCCCAACAGATTTGCTTTGCATAAAGTAGAGATGATAACCAAATGTATGGAGCTGAGTCAAGGCCAAAAGTTTTGTAAATAAGAAAAAAAAAAACCTTAAAAAAAAAAATTGAAACAATATTTTTTTTAGTTTGATCCTGATTTAAAAATAATAAAATAAAACAATCCTGATTTTAAAAATAAATAACACACTAAACCAAAACAAAAAAATAAGCAAAAGCAATTCTTTTTCAATCCAAAAATAGTCTTGATTCACCTCTTTAATGTTTTTAAACAAGTCAATTCAGTTTTTACTCTTGATTTTTTTAACATTTGAGGTGTTTGTTTTTTCTGGTGCAATTTTCTTTTTTCTAAAATCTCCCTCAGCCTGTTTTTTTTTAGGCATTCAAATCTTCATTTTGGGTTTCAGATATTTTTTTCACTTTCGGATTGTTTTTTTCTTCAGATTCAAACTTTTGGCCCTGTTTTGGTGCGGGGAGCTTGGTCTTGACTGAGAAGGGTGTGGGATTGTGAGTGACAGCATCAAAGATGGCTCAGAGCCTTCCTTGGTGCTGTTGCTTTCAGGAAGCGTAGGCACTTAAAGGAAAAGTTCGGTTTATACAGTTTTTACATTGTTTATAGAATGAAGTAGAACAAAATACTCACCCAGAAGGTTTTCCTGATCCAAGCAGTGCTTCAGGAGATATTTAGATCCAAAATCGTGCAGCGGACGTCCGTATAATGGGATCCATCGGGGCATAGACAGCACCGCTCCTAAAACTGCATTAATCGTCCAAAAACTCATGTTTTTCACCAATATTCCATCATGGTCCGCTCTGAGATAGTCCTCTGTTGCAGTCTTTGTCACTTCAGACAGCGCAATGTGGCTGTAATGACCTCTGAACTGACGAAGACTTTGTTTACGTTTGTCCCTCAAACATACCAGTCGGTACCAACCGACTGGTACGAGAAGAGTACCAGTCGGTACTCTTCTCGTCCTCTTCTCGTTGCTCTTCTCGTAGCAACAGTGTCAACCACACGTCCTCACTAAGGCTGTGTCTGAAATCACTTCTTATTCACTATATAGTGCACTGTATAGTGAATATGTCATTTTGTAGTGCTGTCCGAATTCTCAGTAAGCATGGTCATTCAATATATAGTCCACTCAATGTATCCCACAATGCATTTTGTAAAGTACTGTATTAGAGATGCTCACTATAATAGCAATATATACCATCATGATTTCAAACTGAAGGAATGGCTGATTACATGATTAGTGATTACTGATAACATGAAAAATCTTTAAAAACTGTCAGAGAATGACACTAAGCTCTCTGCTAAACTTTAGGACGAACGTGTCTCACAACTTTGAGCAGAGAAACAAACGACACAGATGTTAGCTGCAAAATTTTTCATTGCGGATGATGCATTCACCGGACTTTGTAATTCTTAAATATAGCACAAGTTGCTGTGCAAATATATGGTTTATGAATTTTATAAATAATGTGTAATAAGTTATTCTATTTAGCTGTTGCGGAAAATATGCCAAGTATAACATTAGTTATCACTGAAATAAAAAACGTTTTGCAGTGTTTGAGAAAAGTAATTACTGTAAATCCCTAGCCGTCCATGAGCGACGCGAGTGTAATTATGTCACTGTTAGCGGCTGGTGAGTGAGTAAGTAGTGTTGGAAATGTTGTTTTAATTTAGCTGATGTAGTCCGCTACATCGAATTCACTATATAGTGAGGAGTGAGTAGAGAATGAGTGAATGATTTCGGACACAACCTAAGATAAAAGTTTCTGTCTCCTCCTTGCTCAGAGTTGCTCTTACAACCTTCCTGAATCACTCTTGAGCTAAGACTCCTTGCTAGGAATTTTTAGTTAGGAGCTCTCTGAGAGGACTCTGAGAACCTTTGTGAATATGGGCCCAGGTTATCTGTGTGTGTGTGTGTGTGTGTGTGTGTGTGTGTGTGTGTGTGTGTGTGTGTGTGTGTGTGTGTGTGGTGTGTGTGTGTGTGTCATGTTTTATTTATTTTTTTTGTATTTTTAGTATAGTATGGTAATAGTATTTTTATATTTCAAATTCGTAATTTATATTTCAAAATCAGATCTCTCCCATTTTTTTTCACAGGAAATATTGTTCTGGAAAGCAAAAGACACAGAGTTTGAAAACCTATGGCACAGCATCTAAAAGTTCGGAGGCCTTTTAGCATCTATGGATAACTGTTAAACCTGAATCCGGAGATAACCCCAACCTCTTCTGAAGAGTTTGACCTTGCCCAGGCTGGTCTTGGAAAAAGGCATTCCAACATGTCCAGGGATATGGACCATGAAGAGGTGATATATTAAGAAAATGCAACCGTTACATACAAGTGACTTGTTATGCAAATTAGTTGATTACTGATTTAGTGTTGTAGATAATCTACAAAACACAGCACTGAAGAGTGAAGAAGATTAAAAAACAAAAACATAATAGAGCTAACTGGGCTGGTGTCAGGGGTAGAAGGGTACAAATATCAAGTAGTAATGGAGCCATATGTGCTCCAATACAGCAGGGATAATCATTTTAGTCTGAACACTGCAAAGACTCAAAATCTTTCAAAAATGTCTTGTTCCTAGTTAAAATGTCATATCTGTAGTCAGAATTTAAAATTTATCCCCCAAAGTGACTTGATTTTACACTTGCTTGAAACAAATTTCCATTTGAAAAATAATTGCTGTTTAAGTACGCCAAAATGCGTTTTATCTGAGTACTCGCGTACTCAATGTAATTTTCAGTAGAGTACGCGAGTACTAAAATTTGATAGTTGCAGCCCTAGAGGAAACACGTGAGCTGGCTTTGCGGAAGTCTTGCCACTGACTGACACGCCCCCATATGGAATATCGCTCTCTGATTGGACGCTGCAGCAGCTCAGACTTCTGTACATGAAACTTCACAAACACAACAGAGTTTAATGAGAGAGAAAAGGCGAGCTGAGGACAGGTGCTGAGGATTGTTCAGAAACTGATCATATATCAGGTAATAAAGTGTTTGTTGAGAGTTTAAAGCACAAAACACTGAACACAACCATCATCAAATCAATATAATGGAGGATTTTTACTGAAATCTAATAAATAATATCTTCCTGAAACAGAATAAACTAGGTTGGATTAATAAGCTTCAGAGTCCACGATCTAGATAAAGGCTAAATTATTCATAAATAATCTAACAATAACGCATTTTACCAGTAAAGTGATCCTCAAGCTTCATAACTGCACACAGAATAAACAGAGTGCAGGTTTTTTTCGTGGCAACGTGTTTCTTAAACTGGTTTAAGGAACAGACAAAGCTCTATTACTGTTTATGTTTTATCAGAGTTGTTACAGCGCACATGTGCAGACACACAAACAGCTGTTAGAGCTTGTTAGAGCTGACTGACAGATGATCCAGAGGTGATCAGCTGATGCCGTCATCAGTGAAACACGTTGCTTCATGTGACGCTCTGGAGGAGAGGATGTCCCATTGCTCTAAAAACGAATCTCCTCCATCCTCTCTCCTCTCTTCATTTCTTCGCGTCTCGCCCATGCATCCATCTCTGGTGGGAGGAACTAAGACTCAAGTGAACGACGCAAGTGGAGGAAGGGAGGATGGAACTTTATCGCTTTTAGACGCACCCAGGGCCTCCAGCTCTGCTTAGTGGCAGAGTCTCCCTTCCCCCCTCCTTTCCTCTTTTCCTTATCCAGGTGAGCATGAGTGAGGTGTGTGGAGTGCAGGCAGGGGCAGGCGATTGGTAATCACCAGACTGGTTCACCAGCAGTCACCTTCCTCTGCCATAAAACCAGACTGCAGCCGCTACTGTGAGCTAGATCTTTGCATACCACAGTCAGTAGTAAGCTTAAACTCAGTCTTTTCTTGCATATTACGCTCTGGATTTTAACACTGTTTCCTGTATCTCAGATCCTGGACCCATTCAGCCTGACTCACCTGTATTTTCTTGATTATCCAACTCTGAAGCCTCCCCTGCCTCGCTTGCACACCTCCTCAGCCTGCCTTCCTTAAAGCTCTCCCTTCTCTTAGGCTGTCTACCAAGGTTTCTCCTGTCTCTCTGGGTCAGCTAACTCTAGTGCGAGCTCTGTAGTGTGGTTGGGTCTGTTTCGTTTTTTAGTCCGTTTTGTTGTGTGTCTTTTGCCATGCGGGTTGTGTGTTTCCTAGCTCAGCCCCATTTAGTCTGAGATCGTGTTTTCTGTTTATCTTGAGTTAATTTCAGCATAACCTTAGTTAGTTTTGTAGCCTCCTGTGTAGCTCCTTATTTTGCCTGACTTCTTTAGTTAGTATTCTTCTTCAGCCAGTGTTTATTTACCGTGTGTTCTTTTTTTTTTTTTTTCCTCTACTATTTATTGTGTCTTTTACCTTCCCGCTGTTTAAACTTATTCTTATTAACGATTGTTTTAGTTGATTGTGGTTTTATCCATTTTGTTTTTATTGATCTTGATTTTAAGCCTGTACAGCACTTTGGCCAATTGCGGTTGTTTTACAATGTGCTATATGAATAAAGTTTGCAAACTGCAAACGATGTTGATGGCAGTTTCACAAAATCATTGTTCTTTCCCGGCATTACCTTGGCATGTTGCTGACATTGTTTGTAATACATCAAGGTACCCTCGGAAACTTGAGGATCTGAGGATAACGCCACTTTTTACAGCTTATGAATAGGACGAACGGTTTGTACATGCCAGTCGACCTGGGATCTTCAGGGTAAATCTTTTATTAGTCTCCATCAGAAGTTCCGATGCCATATCTGTTTCATCAAATTTACCCCAGAGTTCCTACAACTTCATGCAAGCACGTGTGGGTAAAGGTAATAGATAATCTTATATAGTGAGATGCTATTATGGCCTACTACCAATAGAGGTTGCTAGTGAGTTGTTTATACAGGGGTATAGCCAGAAGAAGAGTGTGAGTTGCTGTGATAGAAAACCTGTTGTAAGTCCCCCCCCCCAAGTTAAAAGCCAAGTCGAATAATAAGTAAATGCGTGCTTCTCTTCATAAATATCCGAAGATATTACATGTTTTATATGGGATTATTTTACTTGAAGATGCAACTTACATTACCCGTTTTTGCTATTCTTTTCAACCAAGATTCTTATTGTACTTTTGTAGAGGAATAGACCATCTTGAGACGGGTAAGGCAAATGCCTTGAGCCAGGAAAATGGAGAAGTCATCAAAAAGTAAATCTAGTGTGTAAATACATGGAGTTATCCTCGTGCATTTGTTTTCAACACAAGTAGTTTACATCTACTGATTATGCTTACTGTTTTTTTTTTGTTTTTTTTTAACCTTTATTTAACCAGAAGAGCCTCATTGAGATCAAAAATCTCTTTTTCAAGAGTGTCCTGGCCAAGATAGGCAGCAGCACATTTACAAAGTTACAGACATGAGACAATTTCAAACACAGATACAAACATTTCAATCAGTTAAGTCAGAGTCACAGAGCAGAACATTTCAGTCAAAGCATTTACAGCCTGCTTCATCGTCCTCTAAAGCCTTTAATCTGCATTTAAAACGATTCAAAGAGACCAGCTCTCCAAGACTCAGTTTTTCTTGTAACAGATTCCAGTCTGCAGGAGCAGCGTATCCAAAGTTTCTTTTACCCATTTCAAGACGAACTTTAGGGACCGATAGCAAGAGTAAATTTTGTGACTGAGTCACAGAACAAAGACTGTAGCTTCCAGAAATTTTCAAGTGAATATAGTTACTCAAGTAAGATGGGAGCAGGCCAAGAATAGCCTTGTAAATCAGGATGTGCCAATGATTCCGTCTACGAATGGTCAGAGAGGGCCACCCAACACGCTCATACAGAGTACAATGATGTGTTAGAGCCTTGAGATTTGTTATGAACCTTAGAGCTCCATGATAAACAGCATCCAAAGATTTAAGACATTGAGAAGAAGCATGCTGGTATAAGACATCACCATAATCAATCAGTGGCAAGAAAGTAGAAGAAACAACATGCTTTTTCACAGCAAAAGTGAAACAAGACTTATTCCTGTAGTAAAAGCCCAGTCGCAGCCTAAGCTTCTTTATGAGCTGCTCAATATGAAGCTTAAATGACAGAGAATCATCAATCACAAATCCAAGGTATTTATCCGAAGATACAGACTCAATTACATGACCCTGAGTTGTAACAATAGATGGTAGGTTCTGTGACCTCTTTCTCGAGTTTGTGAAAGTCATCAGTTTTGTTTTCTCAGAATTTAGAACCAACTTTAGCTCCCTCAGATTTTCCTGCAGAATATCAAAGGCCTCCTGCAGATAGCAAAGGGCTTGTTTTTGTGTGGGAGCCGAGCAATAAAATTTGACAGTGTTGATGATATCTTGGAAACCATGTGTCGAGGTGTTGATGTTGAAAAGCAGTTCCATATCCAGATCTCAACAAACATCCTTGAGAGAGGCCTTCTGCAGTGGTAACGCCAGCAGAAAAATTGGTAAGTGTTGCTGGTAAATCACCAGCAACACTTTTTCAGTCTTACACAGAGTCTTACAGAGCAAGCAGAAAATTAGATCAAGACTCAGATGTTGATTTAATTATTTAGTCATATTGTTCTGGCTTTTCTAACAAAACTGTGTCCCTGACCCCTGTCCATGATTCTCCTAAGAACCATGTGTCTTAAAGGGGTTCAATTTTATGACCTTTAAGCTACTGAATGAGAGTTTGTAAGAAAAAAAAAAAAAAAAAAGGCCATCCTATGTTAAACTTTCATCTGTTAAAAAAGATATGCACTTACTGAAGGATTTCTATTCTTGAGAAGTGTGTTATGCTGCAAACTTTGTTTCTCTTCTCTTCCTGTCTTTTCCCGTCTAAAGTCTTATTTACTGCTGGTACAAATTAGAAGAATTATAAAAACATGCAAATTATTTTGTTTGAGCACCACAGTAAATGCTTTGTTTTGTTTTTATGAAATGGTGACTGGAACTGAAGGTCGATTCTTTGAGGGACCTCGACATAACAAAAGCTCACAATATTCTCTGACTGATTTTGATTGTGGTCTCTACAGGTGTGTTTATATTTTCATTCTGATCGTTTTGTAAGGTATTCTAACTTAAGTGATACAACTGTGCAATTTTTTTGTGAACAGGACCGTAGGAGTGATTTTAGCTGCAAGTTTGGCTCAAGGTGCCCCAACCCCAGCCTTTTGTGTCATTACTACATTGGTAGTGGCCATATAAATCCAATAATTCTCAACAGTGATGCAGTAGCAGATGACCAGTTTCGAGGGTTAATTGACCAGGTATAATCTTGATTTGCTAGAAATGATGAGCTATAAGAGGATATAGAGCATGTTGTGTCAGGAAATACTGTTAAATTTTTTTTTTTTTTTGCCATGGTCATTTTATTTTCAGGTTGAGCTTTGAACTGCCTGATCTAGCTGATAAAATCCTTAACTGTGGATATACTGGAGTCTATTCCCAACAGGGAGTCCATTGTTGGGTATACAATTTTTTCTGTATGCACAAAATGTACATACAAATTGGAGGGTGCCATCAACTGTCGTCTGGACATTGTCAAGTTTGCAGTCTTTACCATGGTTGTGGCCCAAACTGAAAGACCATTTACAGGTTCAGCAAACCTTTGCAGGAGTTTGGAGTTTATTAACTGATTTGGGTGTGACATCATAACTTTACAATAATCAGCTTTTCCCACAATATTCTAACCGTTGAGACACTGAATTTGGGGGTTTCATTATCTGTGAGCCATAATAATCAACTTTTTAAAAAATAAATGCTTCAAAAATTTCACTCTGTGTGCCATAAATAGATTTACAATTTAGAAATGAGTGACCAAACAATCTAACTTTTTCACGTTATTCTCTTTTTTCGAGATATACCTGGAGCAATGCTACTCAGAACTACAACACACAGTACAAGGTGCTCCTGGAAATTGTACTTGCTTAGTACCAGTGCAAAGTTCAGTGTATCTGTGGGATTCTGGAGGAGTCCCACTCTCGACAGTTGTTGTTCTGTTCTTAGGGAGTGATTATCCCAACCCACCCTGGAGACATCAGGGCCCTGTTCTACGAAGCAGGATTACTGCTTAGCGAGGTAGTTTTGAGGATTGGTTCCGGATTCCCTGTTCTACGACACGGGATCACTTCTCAGCAAGGCGAGTCTCCATGGCAACACACGCTGAACGGCTAACCTGCTCCGGGGCAGGTTAGGTTCTAGATTGAACTCGCGGACTTTAAAAACCCCGCCCACTGACCAATGAGCCCTCACAAAAAAAGGCTTGTCCGTTCTTAGAGGATCCCATGGACATCGGAGCCCGACCCAGTCTCTTTTTCGGATGACCACCTTTATGAAAGTTTTTCCTGGGAGGGGTTGGTAGTACATGACACTTTCTACATGTAGTTAAAGGGAATGAAGAACTCTCATTGCCGTAATAAGATCTTTAATGCCCACACTTCTGTTCCATGACAATATTTTATTGCCCAAATTAAAATTGTGACAGGAATTCATATAGGGCTCATGTGGGCTACATATTGCAAAAAATGTAAACACGATAGTAATGAACAAATGAATAAATTAATCTAAGAAATAAATTAGGTATGGTGCATGTTACAGTAAAAGTGCATGGTGAACAGTGCTATTTCAGGATGATAATGGCACAAAAGATTACACTACTACACTTACGCATTTAGACTGTCAGCAATTTTCTGCCAGCACTCCTTAACACTCCTTAACAGCGGCGCTGTTGCTTTTAACGTTAATTACATGTTTCAGCTCGTCATACTTCCTCATGATCACCTCCTGCTCCTCCTGAGTGAAGTATGCGGTCCTTCTGTCTCCGGCCTGCTCTGACGCTCCAGACTGCTCCATGCTCGCGATTGGTCAGATGCAGCGGGCCCCGCCTTATATGTGTGCACGCGCTCATTGCCTAGCTGGATCCACCTATGAGGTTGATAACCAGCGTCGTGAAACCGTGTAGCGAGACCGCCGGCTACCGCGCTCAGTTCAGCGTGGTAGCTCCAAGGCTATCTCGGTAGGCTAAACTTGCTTCGTAGAACAGGGCCCAGGTCCCTTTGCAGATGCGGAAGGAAAACATGCTGGACAAAGAAGAGGTGGATGCTATCAGAGGGATCTAGAAGACCTTCATCTTCAAGGCTGTGAAGACTCTCATAGTGCACATTTGTTACAGCCATCCTTGCGTCTCGCCACAGACGTTCTAGTACAAGTTCTAGTACAAGTACAATTAACTTTAAATTCTCACAGTGCGTTTGTTTTGTTTTTTTTACCATAGATGATTTTTTTTTTACTGAAAATTATATATAAATGCATTAATACCACTGATTGTGCACCCTCTTTCCTGACGGGAAACTGCCCCTGCCACACCCCCTGAAAGTGAACATGCACCGTGCTATGTCAGCATTTTCAACTCCTTGGTCTCACTGATCAGACTTTGTGCAGCGCTAACAGCTCAGTAAAAGCATGGGTGATGTTCCCCGGCATCTCAACCTGGCTGGAAAATGTTCTAAAAAGTTGCATCTCCTGGTTGACAACAAAATTAAGCGTAGCGTTAGTTCAGGCAGGTCACGACGTCAAGCTCTAACAACATAGCTGTCATCATCGGTGCAGATCAGCTGATGGCTCGGCTGACTCCCGTGTCCACCTCCTATTGGAAAACTGCTGTTAGAGCGGGCTATTTAAGCTGCTCCTGTCAAACCTACTTCCTGCTTCCTCTGCTGGCACTTCGCAACCCACCTCCACCCCAGCTCCTCCTGTTATTTTATTCATGTTTTGCTCTGCTCTGTCTGGGTTTTTATTTTGCTGCTGCGCTCCCTGTTTATGCCGTTCATGATGGCTCATGATGGGCAGGAAGGTGTGCTCTTCCTGCCTCAGGCTTTCCACGCAAGCGCGTGGAAGAGCAGGGAGTCCCAGAACAGAACCATACCGCCAAATGAAAATTGTGCAAGTTAATAAAGTTTATTTTTGACAAAGTGGTCCTGACTGAACTGGAAATAGTCCACATCTAGGGGCAATTTTTGTGTGACTTCAGAAAGTTTGATTAGAAGCCACTGAAGAAATTCCCGTTTTTAGTTCCTCCTAGAAAAAAATAGCTCCATGCTTCTTTTTCTTTCATCATATTAACTCTAGAACTTAAAAGGAGCAAAAAGAGGACAACTTTATGTCGAAACGAAACATGCGCACTGCAGTTTATCTGTAATCTATCCCGCTAGTTTACCGTCATTTAAACTTGCAAACACTTGCCACAAGGGGTGAATGGAGCAATAAAATGTTTTGAAGGTCTGTGAAACGTGCGATGATTGGCACATGGAGGGGGCTGACATATTCACAATTCCTCCAGTATTTATTCACTGTAAGAAGACAGCAAAACACATGAATTGTCTTCTAAAATTTCCCTTGTACCTCTGTTCCTTCAGCAGTGCTACACGGCACAACTGTGACATCTAGTGGACAAAATAAACAATTACATGCAGCTAGATGTCTGAACGGTGCTGCACTGAAACCTGTGACCATCGGAAAATGTGAACGCAGGGGGCGATGGCGGGCATTGACTGTGTGTGCATTGTCCAAAAAAGAGGAGGAGAAGTTGAGTTACGTAAATGGCGTACTCAAAGATACATCTGGGGTAAATGTTTGCAAAATCTGTAGAAATTGTGTGTAATTTATACAAAGCAGTCGATTGATGTTGCTTTATTTGCTACCCACGAGTAAGCACCGCTTGTGATGGCTTCCTACTGATAAAGGAGAAACCATCGTATATACAGCTTCATAACCCAGGAACTGAAAACCCTACATTAGATCAGGCGACTTTTAAAGGAAATATATACTATAATCATAGTTTGCTAAGAGCTACATTTTATGTAAAAGTCTATATGAACTGTTTCAAATATGTAGTTTGCTGTGCCTGCTCTCATGAGATACATGTACAAATCCTTTTAAATTTACGTTTTAGTTTATCTATACTTGTCTTCACAATCGTTATATAATGTAATCCCTCTAAACATGTTCAATAAATAAGTAAAAATTTAAAATGAGCGTTGTGGCTATAATTTAAAAAAACAACTATTTAAGAACATGCTGTAAGGAGACAACAGCGTAGCCATCAGATAATGTGACCCTGCTTTACTCACATAATAACTGATTAAATCACCCACATATCTTTTATGTGGACATTTGTCATCCTCTCACATTGATCTGGACTCAAGTATTCCTATTATGGATCATCATACAGTCAGAAACACAGAGCTAGGCGCCGCCCTGTTGGCTATGGCTGCCTTTTGCAGCAGCTCTCTCTTTTTTTGTCCATTTCTTGTCATTTTTTTTGTCTCTTTTTCGTAATTTTTGTATTTGGAGTAGATCATTTCTTTGTTTGGCTCATTTGTTGGTCATGGACACCAAACTTTTTGTGGCTTCAGTGATATTTTTACTATTTTTGCTCCTGTGTTTGTCTGGAGATCCTACATGTAACCATGGCCACATTGTTTACATGTGAACTCAGCTGTTAGCAGTCTGTAGCATGTCAATGCTAACTGGTGTAAGGCCTGATGTCTTCCCACAAAGTGAGGAGAAGGAGGTGAGGACGACATGCTGGTTCTCAGGTGTGAGCTAAGAAGTGATGATATGAGCCTGTCCTTCCATCCATTGTTATTGGGGACGTAGGATCTATCTCCAATGGGATGGACGAGCTAGCTGTGCTAACCCAGCAATAGAGGGAAAACCAGAGGGCAGAGTCGCATCATGCTATTCACAAACATGGCTACGAAGCTAACATCAGACACCAACGCCATGTTGGAAGAGCTTCACCTGCTGTGAGCAAACAGGATACAGGAGACAGAGATGGAGCATGACTGAAGAAGCTTAGTCCTGGACCCTGTGGAGGTGGAGGCTGGTTGAACTGGAGAATGATGGACAAGCTGTCATCATCTATTTTCTTATGGACCTTTTTGCACTTTCTTACTTTTGTTTTCTTGATTGCTGCCGTGATTTCAATTTCGTTGTACATGTTACAATGACAATAAAGTTCTATTCTATTCTTTTCTGTTCTATTCTCTCCCACCCAATCAACACAATCCCCCGAACTTGTATACAGGCACAGCACAGATGAACATGACAAAACTTACACACAATAAATATAGATAAATACGGGGAATGAACTGATACCGACAACAGAGCCTCTCCTTCTCTTTTAGTGAACCCCCTTCAGTCTAGGATGCATCTGCCAGAATACCTTACATATTCTCGGTCCCACATAATCAAGAAAGGGAGTCCATATATGATGAAATGTTCCAATTTTCCTTTTTGGTGCGGTATGTCAAATAATCTATGGGAAGCAGTGCAAATATAACTTTGTGCCATTCTGAGAGGGTTGGTGGCTTTTCTGAAGTCCATTTAAGTTACAAACTTTCTTGCAGCATAGGTCAACATTCCACAGTTTTTCATTATAGGTGTTCTTGATTTTAACCCCAACAGAAGGCATACAAGGGTCCATTCTCCAATCCTTGTTAAAAAGCACACTTTGAAACAATTTTCCCAAAAAATTCCTGTATATACACATAAGACTACGTAGTATGTATAAAGCTACTGATCTCTGTGTTACACTTGGTACACCTCTAGACTTCTGAAGGTCCATTCTATTTCTAAGATGAGGCGATATCTTTATTCCTGTTTGAAATGCTTTTTTTCTTCCCTCACATTTATCTGAATCACCCCTTTAGCTAAGCATGAGTAGTAGATCTGCACAATATTGGGGCCATATTTTTGGTTCCATGATATCAGTTTCCCTTTGCAACCAAATACTACAACAGGGCCCAAGTGAGTATGAGGCCTAGGCAAATTTCATTTGGGGGCCCCCTTACACTGAAGCACAGACTTCTGTAAATGAATGCTGTATCATTCACACATGGTTATCGTTCACCAACACTTAATCTCTCACGTCCACTATAAAGTACACTATATCTCTTCAACATAATGCGAAGCACTCATAATTTATATGTCTTTGTTAGAGATGTGGTCTTGTATTAATTTACGCCTTAGGATTAAATACTCTGCATGCAGTCTTTTGGTTTGCAAACTGAAAATTTCAACACACACTCACTGCGCTCAGGAGTTCCATAAGAGACAGGATGCTCTAACTGAAGTGTGTGATGAAGTAGGGATGGAACGGTTCACAAAATCCACGGTTCAGTTCTTATCACGGTTTTGTAGTCACGGTTCTCGGTTGAGTTCGGTGTAAATTGTTGTTGTTTTTAACACCCCAGATTACTATATACCCAAATAATCCACTATTAACAGATTATTTTTAATCAATTATATCATGTATAGTCATGAAATACCTGAAAGAATGAGACTGTTTACCATTTCGAACATAATTAAAGCTGAGTGAAACATTGCCAGTTTCAACATGCCAACTCCTCAGTAAAGAAAGTCACTATTGACTGTCCACAAAGTCACTAAAAGTCACTAAATGACGCTGCTGTCTAATCTGCAGAATAATTCATGTGCATGTAATTTTCATGGACTTTGTAGGGCAGAGAAATAACAATGGAAGAGAGAAAGCAGGTAAAACACAACATCATAATCAACTACAAAATTACTACAACTACAAATTAACTGTCTTCCGTCCATACTTTTTTTTTTTTCTTAAATGTCTAAATAGCAACCCTCTTCCTTAATCTGGGCCGGGGATGATAGAAGTGACCATAATGAGACACACACTTGCATGATTCATGTGAATGCAGGAGGAGACTACTGTGAGTGAGGAGTAGAGGTGGGCGGATCAATACAAATATTGATAATATCGTGTAACACAGCAATACTGTAGTTTTAATTTTTTTTAAAAGTGGAGACTTGACTATGTCTGTGTCACAGGGCAGCACCCCCACCCCCACCCCCATACTCTCCTGATTTTTGATGATGACAGTCACGTGGCTCAGCCGCACCAGGAAAACAAAAAAGCAGACTCCAAAAAAAGGGGTTTGTTCCAATTTTTTTTCACAACATTTATTCTGGTGTGGTTTTTCATTATACTTTACTCTTTTAAAAAAATGAGTGCAATAATGGGGGAACATTTTATTTATTTACTTATTTTTTGTATTGTAGTCTTTAACTCTGTACCCTAAAGAAGAATTTGTTTTAATTTTACCTTAAAGTGATAATTTTTTGCACTTTAGTTTCCTTAAAAAAAAAAAATCCCAATGTTTTGGGTAAAATTTGTTTTGTTACCGTTGTATTGTTTCTTAACATATGATTTATAATGACACAAAATTAATTTGTAGTCACCTTCAAACTTTGCCAAAATTTTGTCCTAGGTTTTAACAACATAATTAAAAAAAACAAACAAAAAAAACACCTTGAGGTCTGCAGCTCGATGATACATCAACCCTTAATATTAAAAAGTATCTGTATCTGTATCTGTGTCTGTATCTGTATCTGTGTCTGTATCTGTATCTGTATCTGTATCTGCCATACTGGCTCTGTATTTACTTGGTATCGGATCAATACCTAAAGTCCCAGTATCGCCCATCTCTAGTAAGGAGGACTGTCTGTGTTTTGGATAGGGGAGGGACTCACACACGCTGACCATTAAGACCCAAATCCACATTATTTTCATTGTTTGTATTAACTAAGTTTCCTTTTGGGGAAATTCTATTCCATTATAATAAAATTATTCTATTCTATTCTATTCTATTCTATTCTATTCTATTCTATTCTATTCTATTCTATTCTTACAATTGTTTAAAGTATGTTGTCAGTAACTGTCGTCGTATTTCTATTGCAGCCAAAGGTGAAGAGGATTTTAATGACATGGAGCTCAAGAAAACAGGTCAGTCAAGTCCAGCAAGGAAGGATGAGTGATAAGGAGTTACAATGGAGACAAGGCTTCCTGCAGGTAAATGAGAGATAGGAAACTCAGAAAATCTTCAGAAAAGGTTTGAGGGGCTTGAAGAGAAAACCAAAGGCTGCTGCTGTGCCACCGTTCGAACAATAAAGCAGAGGTGAACACATGAGATCCTGTGCAGCGCGCACATCAAGACAGAACATACTAAAATTACGCCTGTACCATTAATTTCATAACTGGGTTTGGTGGGTGGGTGGTGTATCTTTAATTCAACATTGTTCAGCCTGAATACTGAAGATGAAGACATGTTTTTGCAGTGATTTCACTTGTAGTCACATGCTGCCATCCTGTGGTCACAATGTAGGGTGACATCAGCTAAATTGGGCCACTTCTTGGTAAATAGCTTCAGGCATTTACAAAAAATAATGCATTCTATTAAAATGTGGTTTTATGGCTAATAATAATAATGGTTGTTTTCTTTACATTTTGTGTTGGAATTATGCAGTATTTTTTTTAGGCCCTACAGGTCTTAATAGGTCAGCTGTGCCAACTTTTTTACACAAGCAGAATTCAGGTAAAATGGGTCAGCTGATCAGGTAAAATGCGATGCTTATCGGGTAAGTTGGGCCAGTCCAGCTGCAAAGGGATAGTCATTAATTTTTATTGTAAAACAACTATCGATGTGGCAACATAATTTATTAGAACAATTTCATATTATCAGGACAATTAATTACATAGTAAATGATGAATAAATGAATGAATAAATAGACACCAACTGATATGCTCATCGCAAATGGCAATGTGAACTTTGGCATAAAACACATTGATAAAAACAATAAAAACTGCAACCTACTAGGCCTTAAAATGGGATTTATGCAAAAACTGTTACTTAAAACACGAATTTAGACACATTCCTAACAGGTGAAGCAGTCATCGCCACAGATGACGTTCTTTTCGCCATAGCTCTCATGGCACCTGACCAAGCAGTTAGAGACTTGATGATCCATTCCTCTGTTGCCTTTGGATCATCAGGGTTACCATGGCGAGCCTTACAGAAGTGACATGGCTGGTTGTCTTGCTGTGTTTTCCTGTTGACCTTTTTGCCCTTTTGTATTTTTTTTTTTTTTGATTGCTTTGGTTTGGTTTTATTTTTTGTGGCAATGTAGCTAAGGTGTTCCTCACTTGTGAGGTTGTAGCTTGGTGGTTTAGATCTTTTTCTTGTGGCCCTCTCTTGTGAATGGATGGGGATCAGGTCACTGAATAGCTCCAACAGACTAAAATGAGACAATAATAGACTACACGTGAATATACACATAAACTCAACTTTCGTTTGTGTGTGTGTGTGTGTGTGTGTGTGTGTGTGTGTGTGTGTGTGTGTGTGTGTGTGTGTGTGTGTGTGTGCGTGTGCATCATGCATGCATCTGTGTGTATGTTTTTCATTTAGGCTTTACATGATGAAGTATCACCTACTGTGGAAGTGGTTGGTTCTTCCCAGAAAGTAGTTTATTCCCGGGGAGTAAAGACAATGATCTTCACTGTCTTTCCAAAGGCAAATGTTTTTGCAGCTCTGTGCAATATTATTTCACATTTTGTCATTCATTGCTTTGTACCACAACTTTATGTAGTTTTTATTTTACATGTTTTGCATTTTCAGTTGTCATGCACTGCTTTTGTGCAATTAATTTCACAGTTTTGCATTGCAGCTTTTCGTGTCAGCCTTTCTAGCATTTTCTGCAAGGCACCTTTCCAGTTCAATATTGTTCAGCCTGAATACTGAAGACAAAATTGTTTTGCGGTGATTTCACTTGTAGTCACATGCTGCCATCTTGTGGTCACAAAGTACAGCTTTGCACGTTTTAGTTCCAAGTACCATAGGTAGGCAGTAAAACTTGCTGATATCGCATTCTGAAGCACATAAAAATATTGTGAGTGATAATATTGTAATTTTTTCACTAAAAAGCAACAACTGCTCATGTTTTTAGAAGCCATAGCTGAGTTTCTACCTTTGCAGAGTGAAATAGCACGTCGTTACAACTCATTCAAAAAGTATTACCTAAAGCTATGTGACATGAGCTTAAAAGCAATTATGTGTTAATTAAATACTGATCGAAATAAAGAGCACATCACAGTTTTATGCATATAAGGCTTTGCAGAGCAAAAAACACCATGTCATGATTCAATTTATGATTTGAGATGCTGAAGACGTCTTTATTGCGTCTGTCAGCTTTTTGTAGGTAAACTCAAGCGTTTGATGTTTGATTTTGAACGCTTTTTGTTCATCATTCAAAATCACTCTTGAACACACCTTTTCCGATTGTTTTCTCCTGGATATGAATGCAACACAGGAAAAGTCTACGGAGGGCAGAGATAGCAGAAATATGAAATGATGACAGTAATCACAACAGTACTGTGCCGGATGCCAAAACAGCACTGAAAACGCACGACAGTGAATAAGATGGATTTTTGTACAACATAGATCACACAGATGTGATTAAGTGACAAAGTAGTGAGGACGGCAATACCAATGGACCTGTTTAGTGAAAGAAAAAAGGTTTGCAGAGCGATAAAGGAAAATGAAAAAATATTTTAAATCGTGCTTTAAGTTCTCATCATCTGTTGGACTGTTTCTGAAGTCATTTTGATGTAACTCGTGTGTGTTCTATGTCAAATATGAAAAGCTAAAAAGGAGAGAGAAAGCAGAGGTATTGATGTGTAATGACAAAAGCGCAACAACACCATGCTGTATGACAAAACAGCAACGAAGAGGCTCAGGACACTGGAAGTGTACTCTGGTTTACTCATTTCAGTAGTAGTGTCAAAAGCTTAATTTTGTTACAGTTCCCATGAATCTGCATCATAGAGTCGTTGTAAAGGACCAAAAACGCTTTGCTTTAGCCATAAAAACACATAAAAGGCTCATGACACGGAATTACATGGATTTGTACTCTGATTTGCTCATTGCAGTTCTTATGTCATGAAAGCATAATCATGCGTAGCGGAGCAAGAAACGCCAAAAAGACAGGACACCATGCTGTATGACAAAACAACCGCGAAAAGGCTCAGGACACGGATAATGTACTCTAAACTACTCGTTTCAGTGAGTGTAACAAAGGCATAATGATTCCACAGTTCTCTTTTACCTGCATTGCAGAGTCGTGGTAAAGAGCCAAAACACTTTGCAGAGCGAGAAACACCAAAAAAACACAACAACATACTGTAAGACAAAACAACACCGAAAAGGCTCGGGACACGGGAGGTGTACTCTGATTTGCTCATTTCGGTGAGTGTGTCTCAAAAGCATTATTGATTTGCACAGTTCTCATGCACCTGCATCATAGAATCCTGGTTAAGCACCAAAAGTGCTTTGCTTTAGCGAGAAAAACCATTTATGACATATTATTTAAATCAAACTTTAAACTCTAATTACACTCATTCGCGGATTATCTTCCCTTGAATCTGAAAGTTTCTCAGGTTTGGGGGTCAAATACCAGCGCTTTTGCAGGAGAAAGCTTAAGAGGACAGAGACAATACAGTAGTGCAATTGATCACAGAAAGAACAACAATGACATGCTGGATGTCGAAATAAGGCTCAGGACACGGCATTACATGGATTTGTACTCTGAGTTGCTCATTTCAGTAATAGTGTCTTAAAAGCGTAATGATTCCACAGTTTTCTTGTACCTGCATCAAAGAGTCAGTGTAATGACCCAAAACGCTTTGCAGGCAAGAAACACATAAAAAAACACAATAACATGCTGCATGACAAAACAACACCGAAAAGGCTCAGTACATAGGACAAATTCTCTGAACAAGTAATTTTCGTGATTGTGTCACAAATGCACTACTGATTTGTACAGTTCTAATGCATCTGCATCATAGAGTCGTGGTTAAGCACCAAAACGCCTTGCCTTAGCAAGAAAAACCTATTAATGACATATTATTCAAAATCATATTTTAACAATAAAAACAATACAGATCAGGACACAGAATTACATGTATTTGTACTCTGTTTTGCTCATTTCAGTATAAGTGTCACAAAAGCATAATAGTTCCTAGTTCTTTCCTGAATCTGCATCAGAGAGTCGCTTTAATGAACCAAAACGCTTTGCAGGGCGAGAAACACCAAAAAGACTTGACAACATGCTGAATGAGACACATCAACACCGAAAAGGCTCAAGAAACGGGAAAAGTACTCTGAATAACTCATTTCTGTGAGTGTGTGACAAACGCACAATTGTGTTAAAGATCCCATGCATCTGCATCATAGAGTGGTGGTTAAGCACCAAAAGCACTTTGCTTAAGAAAGAAAACCATAAAAATGACATATTATATGAATCAAACTTTAAACTCTTATTTGCAACTGTCTCCCCTTGAATTTGAAAGTTTCTCACGTTTTGGAGGTCAAATATCACAGCATTTGCAGGAAAAAGCTAAAGAGGGCAGAGAACGCAGAAATTTGCAATAACCATAGGAAGCACTACAATAACATGCTGGATGTCAAAACAGCACAGAAAAGGCTCAGGACACGGAATTACCTGTATTTGTGCTCTTTTTGCTCATTACAGTGTAAGTGTCACAAAAGCATAATAGTTCCTAGTTCTTTCTTGAATCTGCATCAGAGAGTCGCTGTAATGAACCAAAACGCTTTGCGGGGCGAGAAACACCAAAAAGACTAGACAACATGCTGAATGAGACAAATCAACACCGAAAAGGCTCAAGAAACGGGAAAAGTACTCTGATTAACTCATTTCAGTGAGTGTGTGACAAAAGCACAGTATAAGTGTCACAAAAGCATAATAGTTCCTAGTTCTTTCTTGAATCTGCATCAGAGAGTCGCTGTAATGAACCAAAACGCTTTGCGGGGCGAGAAACACCAAAAAGACTAGACAACATGCTGAATGTTGATTTGTCTCAAATCAACACAGAAAAGGCTCAGGAAACAGGAAAGTACTCTGATTTACTCATTGCAGTAAGTGTGTGACAAAAGCTCAATTGTGTTACAGTTCCCATGCACCTGCATCATAGAGTTGTGGTTAAGCATTAAAAGCGCTTTGCTTTAGCGAGAAAAACGTGAAAATGACATGTTATTTTAATCAAACTTTAAACTCTTATTTGCATTTTAACATCCTTGAATCTGAAAGCTTCCCACGTTTTGGGGGTCAAATAGCACAGCATTTGCAGGAAAAAGCTAAAGAGGGCAGATAATGCAGAAATTTGCAATGACCATAGACAGCACTACAGTAACATGCTGGATGCCAAATCAATACTGATCAGGACACGGAATTACATGTATTTGTACTCTGTTTTGCTCATTTCAGTGTTAGTGTCACAAAAGCATAATAGTTCCTCGTTCTCTCTTGAATCTGCATCAGAGAGTTGCTGTAATGAACCAAAACGCTTTGCAGGGCGAGAAACACCAAAAAGACTAGACAACATGCTGAATGAGACAAATCAACACCGAAAAGGCTCGAGAAACGGGAAAAGTACTCTGATTTACTCATTTCACTGAGTGTGTGACAAAAGCACAATTGTGTTAAATATCCCATGTACCTGCATCAAAGAGTTGTGGTTAAGCACCAAAAGCACTTTGCTTAAGAAAGAAAACCATAAAAATGACATATTATATGAATCAAACTTTAAACTCTTATTTGCATTTGTCTTCCCTTGAATTTGAAAGTTTCTCACGTTTTGGGGGTCAAATATAACAGCATTTGCAGGAAAAAGCTAAAGAGGGCAGAGAATGCAGAAATTTGCAATGACCATAGGAAAAATCTACAATAACATGCTGGATGCCAAAACAGCACAGAAAAGGCTCAGGACACGGAATTACATGTTTTTGTACTCTGTTTTGCTCATTTCAGTATTAGTGCCACAAAAGCATAATAATTCCTCGTTCTCTCTTGAATCTGCATCAGAGTCGCTGTAATGAACCAAAACGCTTTGCAGGGAGAGAAACACCAAAAAGACTAGACAACATGCTGAATGTTGATTTGTCTCACCACCGAAAAGGCTCAGGAAACAGGAAAAGTACTCTGATTTACTCATTGCAGTAAGTGTGTGACAAAAGCACAATTGTGTTACAGTTCCCATGTACCTGCATCATAGAGTCGTGGTTAAGCACCAAAAGCGCTTTGCTTAAGCGAGGAAAACATAAAAATGACATATTAATTGAATCTAACTTGAAACTCATATTCACGTTTTATCTTCCCATAAATATGAAAGTTTCTCACGTTTTGGGGGTCAAATATCACAGCATTTGCAGGAAAAAGCTAAAGAGGGCAGAGAATGCAGAAATTTGCAATGACCATAGGAAAAATCTACAATAACATGCTGGATGCCAAAACAGCACAGAAAAGGCTCAGGACACGGAATTACGTGTTTTTGTACTCTGTTTTGCTCATTTCAGTATAAGTGCGACAAAAGCATAATAATTCCTCGTTCTCTCTTGAATCTGCATCAAAGAGTTGCTGTAATGAACCAAAACGCTTTGCAGGGCGAGAAACACAAAAAGACTAGACAACATGCTGAATGAGACAAATCAACACCGAAAAGGCTCAGGAAACGGGAAAAGTACTCTGATTTACTCATTTCAGTGAGTGTGTGACAAAAGCACAATTGTGTTACAGTGTCCATGTACCTGCATCATAGAGTCGTGGTTTAGCACCAAAAGCGCTTTGCTTAAGCGAGAAAAACATAAAAATGACATTATTTGAATCAAACTTGAAACTCTTATTTGCTTTTTATCTTCCCATAAATATGAGAGTTTCTCACGTTTTGGGGGTCAAATATCACAGCATTTGCAGGAAAAAGCTAAAGAGGGCAGAGAATGCAGAAATTTGCAATGACCATAGGAAGCACTACAATAACATGCTGGATGCCAAAACAATACTGATCAGGACACGGAATTACCTGTATTTGTGCTTTGTTTTGCTCATTTCAGTATAAGTGCGACAAAAGCATAATAATTCCTCGTTCTCTCTTGAATCTGCATCAAAGAGTCGCTGTAATGAACCAAAACGCTTTGCTGGGCGAGAAACACAAAAAGACTAGACAACATGCTGAATGAGACAAATCAACACCGAAAAGGCTCAGGAAATGGGAAAAGTACTCTGATTTTTTCATTAGAGTGAGTGTGTGACAAAAGCACAATTGTGTTACAGTTCCCATGTACCTGCATCATAGAGTTGTGGTTAAGCACCAAAAGCGCTTTGCTTAAGCGAGGAAAACATAAAAATGACATATTAGATGAATCAACTTGAAACTCTTATTTTCTTTTCATCTTCCCATGAATATGAAAGTTTCTCACGTTTTGGGGGTCAAATATCACAGCATTTGCAGGAAAAAGCTAAAGAGGGCAGAGAATGCAGAAATTTGCAATGACCATAGGAAACACTACAATAACATGCTGGATGCCAAAACAATACTGATCAGGACACGGAATAACCTGTATTTGTGATCTGTTTTGCTCATTTCAGTATTAGTGCCACAAAAGCATAATAATTCCTCGTTCTCTCTTGAATCTGCATCAAAGAGTCGCTGTAATGAACCAAAACGCTTTGCTGGGCGAGAAACACAAAAAGACTAGACAACATGCTGAATAAGACAAATCAACACCGAAAAGGCTCAGGAAATGGGAAAAGTACTCTGATTTACTCATTTCAGTGAGTGTGTGACAAAAGCACAATTGTGTTACAGTGCCCATGTACCTGCTTCATAGAGTCGTGGTTAAGCACCAAAAGCACTTTGCTTAAGCGAGAAAAACATAAAAATGACATATTATATGAATCAAACTTGAAACTCATATTCGCGTTTTATCTTCCCATAAATATGAAAGTTTCTCACGTTTTGGGGGTCAAATATCACAGCATTTGCAGGAAAAAGCTAAAGAGGGCAGAGAATGCAGAAATTTGCAATGACCATAGGAAAAATCTACAATAACATGCTGGATGCCAAAACAGCACAGAAAAGGCTCAGGACACGGAATTACATGTTTTTGTAATCTGTTTCGCTCATTTCAGTATTAGTGCCACAAAAGCATAATAATTCCTCGTTCTCTCTTGAATCTGCATCAGAGAGTCGCTGTAATGAACCAAAACGCTTTGCAGGGCGAGAAACACCAAAAAGACTAGACAACATGCTGAATGTTGATTTGTCTCAAATCAACACCGAAAAGGCTCAGGAAATGGGAAAAGTACTCTGATTTTTTCATTAGAGTGAGTGTGTGACAAAAGCACAATTGTGTTACAGTTCCCATGTACCTGCATCATAGAGTCGTGGTTAAGCACCAAAAGCGCTTTGCTTAAGCGAGGAAAACATAAAAATGACATATTAGATGAATCAACTTGAAACTCTTATTTTCTTTTCATCTTCCCATGAATATGAAAGTTTCTCACGTTTTGGGGGTCAAATATCACAGCATTTGCAGGAAAAAGCTAAAGAGGGCAGAGAATGCAGAAATTTGCAATGACCATAGGAAACACTACAATAACATGCTGGATGCCAAAACAATACTGATCAGGACACGGAATTACCTGTATTTGTGCTCTGTTTTGCTCATTTCAGTATTAGTGCCACAAAAGCATAATAATTCCTCGTTCTCTCTTGAATCTGCATCAAAGAGTCGCTGTAATGAACCAAAACGCTTTGCTGGGCGAGAAACACAAAAAGACTAGACAACATGCTGAATGAGACAAATCAACACCGAAAAGGCTCAGGAAATGGGAAAAGTACTGTGATTTACTCATTTCAGTGAGTGTGTGACAAAAGCACAATTGTGTTACAGTGCCCATTTACCTGCTTCATAGAGTCGTGGTTAAGCACCAAAAGCGCTTTGCTTAAGCGAGAAAAACATAAAAATGACATATTATATGAATCAAACTTGAAACTCATATTCGCGTTTTATCTTCCCATAAATATGAGAGTTTCTCACGTTTTGGGGGTCAAATATCACAGCATTTGCAGGAAAAAGCTAAAGAGGGCAGAGAATGCAGAAATTTGCAATGACCATAGGAAAAATCTACAATAACATGCTGGATGCCAAAACAGCACAGAAAAGGCTCAGGACACGGAATTACATGTATTTGTGCTCTGTTTTGCTCATTTCAGTATTAGTGCCACAAAAGCATAATAATTCCTCGTTCTCTCTTGAATCTGCATCAGAGAGTCGCTGTAATGAACCAAAACGCTTTGCAGGGCGAGAAACACCAAAAAGACTAGACAACATGCTGAATGTTGATTTGTCTCAAATCAACACCGAAAAGGCTCAGGAAATGGGAAAAGTACTCTGATTTTTTCATTAGAGTGAGTGTGTGACAAAAGCACAATTGTGTTACAGTTCCCATGTACCTGCATCATAGAGTCGTGGTTAAGCACCAAAAGCGCTTTGCTTAAGCGAGGAAAACATAAAAATGACATATTAGATGAATCAACTTGAAACTCTTATTTTCTTTTCATCTTCCCATGAATATGAAAGTTTCTCACGTTTTGGGGGTCAAATATCACAGCATTTGCAGGAAAAAGCTAAAGAGGGCAGAGAATGCAGAAATTTGCAATGACCATAGGAAACACTACAATAACATGCTGGATGCCAAAACAATACTGATCAGGACACGGAATTATCCTGTATTTGTGCTCTGTTTTGCTCATTTCAGTATTAGTGCCACAAAAGCATAATAATTCCTCGTTCTCTCTTGAATCTGCATCAAAGAGTCGCTGTAATGAACCAAAGCGCTTTGCAGGGCAAGAAACACAAAAAGACTAGACAACATGTTGAATAAGACAAATCAACACCGAAAAGGCTCAGGAAATGGGAAAAGTACTCTGATTTTTTTATTAGAGTGAGTGTGTGACAAAAGCACAATTGTGTTACAGTTCCCATGTACCTGCATCATAGAGTCGTGGTTAAGCACCAAAAGCGCTTTGCTTAAGCGAGGAAAACATAAAAATGACATATTAGATGAATCAACTTGAAACTCTTATTTTCTTTTCATCTTCCCATGAATATGAAAGTTTCTCACGTTTTGGGGGTCAAATATCACAGCATTTGCAGGAAAAAGCTAAAGAGGGCAGAGAATGCAGAAATTTGCAATGACCATAGGAAACACTACAATAACATGCTGGATGCCAAAACAATACTGATCAGGACACGGAATTACCTGTATTTGTGCTCTGTTTTGCTCATTTCAGTATAAGTGCCACAAAAGCATAATAATTCCTCGTTCTCTCTTGAATCTGCATCAAAGAGTCGCTGTAATGAACCAAAACTCTTTGCAGGGCGAGGAAAACATAAAAATGACATATTAGATGAATCAAACTTGAAACTCTTATTTTCTTTTTATCTTCCCATAAATATGAGAGTTTCTCACGTTTTGGGGGTCAAATATCACAGCATTTGCAGGAAAAAGCTAAAGAGGGCAGAGAATGCAGAAATTTGCAATGACCATAGGAAAAATCTACAATAACATGCTGGATGCCAAAACTGCACAGAAAAGGCTCAGGACACGGAATTACATGTTTTTGTACTCTGTTTTGCTCATATCAGTATTAGTGCCACAAAAGCATAATAGTTCTTAGTTATCTCTTGAATCTGCATCAAAGAGTTGCTGTAATGAACCAAAACGCTTTGCAGGGCGAGAAACACCAAAAAGACTAGACAACATGCTGAATGTTGATTTGTCTCAAATCAACACCGAAAAGGCTCAGGAAATGGAAAAAGTACTCTGATTTTTTCATTGCAGTGAGTGTGTGACAAAAGCACAATTGTGTTACAGTTCCCATGTACCTGCATCATAGAGTCGTGGTTAAGCACCAAAAGCGCTTTGCTTGAGCGAGAAAAACATAAAAATGACATATTAGATGAATCAAACTTGAAACTCTTATTTTCTTTTTATCTTCCCATAAATATGAGAGTTTCTCACGTTTTGGGGGTCAAATATCACAGCATTTGCAGGAAAAAGCTAAAGAGGGCAGAGAATGCAGAAATTTGCAATGACCATAGGAAAAATCTACAATAACATGCTGGATGCCAAAACAGCACAGAAAAGGCTCAGGACACGGAATTACATGTTTTTGTGCTCTGTTTTGCTCATTTCAGTATTAGTGCCACAAAAGCATAATAGTTCCTAGTTATCTCCAGAATCTGCATCAGAGAGTCGCTGTAATGAACCAAAACGCTTTGCAGGGCGAGAAACACAAAAAGACTAGATAACATGCTGAATGAGACAAATCAACACCGAAAAGGCTCAGGAAATGGGAAAAGTACTCTGATTTACTCATTTCAGTGAGTGTGTGACAAAAGCACAATTGTGTTACAGTTTCCATGTACCTGCATCATAGAGTTGTGGTTTAGCACCAAAAGCGCTTTGCTTAAGCGAGGAAAACATAAAAATGACATTATTTGAATCAAACTTGAAACTCTTATTTGCTTTTTATCTTCCCATAAATATGAGAGTTTCTCACGTTTTGGGGGTCAAATATCACAGCATTTGCAGGAAAAAGCTAAAGAGGGCAGAGAATGCAGAAATTTGCAATGACCATAGGAAACACTACAATAACATGCTGGATGCCAAAACAGCACAGAAAAGGCTCAGGACACGGAATTACCTGTATTTGTGCTCTGTTTTGCTCATTTCAGTATTAGTGCCACAAAAGCATAATAGTTCCTAGTTATCTCTTGAATCTGCATCAAAGAGTCGCTGTAATGAACCAAAATGCTTTGCAGGGCGAGAAACACAAAAAGACTAGACAACATGCTGAATGTTGATTTGTCTCAAATCAACACCGAAAAGGCTCAGGAAACGGAAAAAGTACTCTGATTTACTCATTTCAGTGAGTGTGTGACAAAAGCACAATTGTGTTACAGTTCCCATGTACCTGCATCAAAGAGTCGTGGTTAAGCACCAAAAGCGCTTTGCTTAAGCGAGAAAAACATAAAAATGACATTATTTGAATCAAACTTGAAACTCTTATTTGCTTTTTATCTTCCCATAAATATGAAAGTTTCTCACGTTTTGGGGGTCAAATATAACAGCATTTGCAGGAAAAAGCTAAAGAGGGCAGAGAATGCAGAAATTTGCAATGACCATAGGAAGCACTAAAATAACATGCTGGATGCCAAAACAATTCTGATCAGGACACGGAATTACCTGTATTTGTGCTCTGTTTTGCTCATTTCAGTATTAGTGCCACAAAAGCATAATAGTTCCTCGTTCTCTCTTGAATCTGCATCAAAGAGTCGCTGTAATGAACCAAAACGCTTTGCAGGGCGAGAAACACAAAAAGACTAGACAACATGCTGAATGAGACAAATCAACACCGAAAAGGCTCAGGAATTGGGAAAAGTACTCTGATTTTTTCATTGCAGTAAGTCTTTGACAAAAGCACAATTGTGTTACAGTTCCCATGTACCTGCATCATAGAGTTGTTGTTAAGCACCAAAAGCGCTTTGCTTAAGAAAGAAAACCATAAAAATGACATATTATATGAATCAAACTTTAAACTCTTATTTGCAATTGTCTTCCCTTGAATTTGAAAGTTTCTCACGTTTTGGGGGTCAAATATAACAGCATTTGCAGGAAAAAGCTAAAGAGGGCAGAGAATGCAGAAATTTGCAATGACCATAGGAAGCACTACAATAACATGCTGGATGCCAAAACAATACTGATCAGGACACGGAATTACCTGTATTTGTGCTCTGTTTTGCTCATTTCAGTATTAGTGCCACAAAAGCATAATAATTCCTCGTTCTCTCTTGAATCTGCATCAAAGAGTCGCTGTAATGAACCAAAACGCTTTGCAGGGCGAGAAACACAAAAAGACTAGACAACATGCTGAATGTTGATTTGTCTCAAATCAACACCGAAAAGGCTCAGGAAACGGAAAAAGTACTCTGATTTACTCATTTCAGTGAGTGTGTGACAAAAGCACAATTGTGTTACAGTTTCCATGTACCTGCATCATAGAGTCGTGGTTAAGCACCAAAAGCGCTTTGCTTAAGCGAGGAAAACATAAAAATGACATATTAGATGAATCAAACTTGAAAGTCATATTCGCGTTTTATCTTTCCATAAATATGAAAGTTTCTCACGTTTTGGGGGTCAAATATCACAGCATTTGCAGGAAAAAGCTAAAAAGGGCAGAGAATGCAGAAATTTGCAATGACCATAGGAAAAATCTACAATAACATGCTGGATGCCAAAACAGCACAGAAAAGGCTCAGGACACAGAATTACATGTTTTTGTACTCTGTTTTGCTCATTTCAGTATAAGTGCCACAAAAGCATAATAATTCCTCGTTCTCTCTTGAATCTGCATCAAAGAGTCGCTGTAATGAACCAAAACTCTTTGCAGGGCGAGGAAAACATAAAAATGACATATTAGATGAATCAAACTTGAAACTCTTATTTTCTTTTTATCTTCCCATAAATATGAGAGTTTCTCACGTTTTGGGGGTCAAATATCACAGCATTTGCAGGAAAAAGCTAAAGAGGGCAGAGAATGCAGAAATTTGCAATGACCATAGGAAAAATCTACAATAACATGCTGGATGCCAAAACAGCACAGAAAAGGCTCAGGACACGGAATTACATGTTTTTGTGCTCTGTTTTGCTCATTTCAGTATTAGTGCCACAAAAGCATAATAGTTCCTAGTTATCTCCTGAATCTGCATCAGAGAGTCGCTGTAATGAACCAAAACACTTTGCAGGGCGAGAAACACAACAAGACTAGATAACATGCTGAATGAGACAAATAAACACCGAAAAGGCTCAGGAAATGGGAAAAGTACTCTGATTTACTCATTTCAGTGAGTGTGTGACAAAAGCACAATTGTGTTACAGTTTCCATGTACCTGCATCATAGAGTTGTGGTTTAGCACCAAAAGCGCTTTGCTTAAGCGAGGAAAACATAAAAATGACATTATTTGAATCAAACTTGAAACTCTTATTTGCTTTTTATCTTCCCATAAATATGAGAGTTTCTCACGTTTTGGGGGTCAAATATCACAGCATTTGCAGGAAAAAGCTAAAGAGGGCAGAGAATGCAGAAATTTGCAATGACCATAGGAAGCACTACAATAACATGCTGGATGCCAAAACAATACTGATCAGGACACGGAATTACCTGTATTTGTGCTCTGTTTTGCTCATTTCAGTATTAGTGCCACAAAAGCATAATAGCTCCTAGTTATCTCTTGAATCTGCATCAAGGAGTCGCTGTAATGAACCAAAACGCTTTGCAGGACGAGAAACACAAAAAGACTAGACAACATGCTTAATGTTGATTTGTCTCAAATCAACACCGAAAAGGCTCAGGAAACGGAAAAAGTCCTCTGATTTACTCATTTCAGTGAGTGTGTGACAAAAGCACAATTGTGTTACAGTTCCCATGTACCTGCATCATAGAGTCGTGGTTAAGCACCAAAAGCGCTTTGCTTAAGCGAGGAAAACATAAAAATGACATATTAGATGAATCAAACTTGAAACTCTTATTTTCTTTTTATCTTCCCATAAATATGAGAGTTTCTGACGTTTTGGGGGTCAAATATCACAGCATTTGCAGGAAAAAGCTAAAGAGGGCAGAGAATAAAGAAATTTGCAATGACCATAGGAAGCACTACAATAACATGCTGGATGCCAAAACAATACTGATCAGGACACGGAAGTACCTGTATTTGTGCTCTGTTTTGCTCATTTCAGTATTAGTGCCACAAAAGCATAATAATTCCTCGTTCTCTCTTGAATCTGCATCAAAGAGTCGCTGTAATGAACCAAAACGCTTTGCAGGACGAGAAACACAAAAAGACTAGACAACATGCTTAATGTTGATTTGTCTCAAATCAACACCGAAAAGGCTCAGGAAACGGAAAAAGTCCTCTGATTTACTCATTTCAGTGAGTGTGTGACAAAAGCACAATTGTGTTACAGTTCCCATGTACCTGCATCATAGAGTCGTGGTTAAGCACCAAAAGCGCTTTGCTTAAGCGAGGAAAACATAAAAATGACATATTAGATGAATCAAACTTGAAACTCATATTCGCGTTTTATCTTCCCATAAATATGAAAGTTTCTCACGTTTTGGGGGTCAAATATCACAGCATTTGCAGGAAAAAGCTAAAGAGGGCAGAGAATAAAGAAATTTGCAATGACCATAGGAAGCACTACAATAACATGCTGGATGCCAAAACAATACTGATCAGGACACGGAAGTACCTGTATTTGTGCTCTGTTTTGCTCATTTCAGTATTAGTGCCACAAAAGCATAATAATTCCTCGTTCTCTCTTGAATCTGCATCAAAGAGTCGCTGTAATGAACCAAAACGCTTTGCAGGGCGAGAAACACCAAAAAGACTAGATAACATGCTGAATGAGACAAATCAACACCGAAAAGGCTCAGGAAATGGGAAAAGTACTCTGATTTACTCATTTCAGTGAGTGTGTGACAAAAGCACAATTGTGTTACAGTTTCCATGTACCTGCATCATAGAGTCGTGGTTAAGCACCAAAAGCGCTTTGCTTAAGCGAGGAAAACATAAAAATGACATATTAGATGAATCAAACTTGAAACTCATATTCGCGTTTTATCTTCCCATAAATATGAAAGTTTCTCACGTTTTGGGGGTCAAATATCACAGCATTTGCAGGAAAAAGCTAAAGAGGGCAGAGAATGCAGAAATTTGCAATGACCATAGGAAAAATCTACAATAACATGCTGGATGCCAAAACAGCACAGAAAAGGCTCAGGACACGGAATTACATGTTTTTGTGCTCTGTTTTGCTCATTTCAGTATTAGTGCCACAAAAGCATAATAATTCCTAGTTATCTCCTGAATCTGCATCAGAGAGTCCCAGTAATGAATCAAAACGCCATGTGGGGCGAGAAACACCAAAAAGACTAGATAACATGCTGAATGAGACAAATCAACACCGAAAAGGCTCAGGAAATGGGAAAAGTACTGTGATTTACTCATTTCAGTGAGTGTGTGACAGAAGCACAATTGTGTTACAGTGTCCATGTACCTGCATCATAGAGTCGTGGTTAAGCACCAAAAGCGCTTTGCTTAAGCGAGAAAAACATAAAAATGACATATTAGATGAATCAAACTTGAAACTCTTATTTTCTTTTTATCTTCCCATAAATATGAGAGTTTCTCACGTTTTGGGGGTCAAATATCACAGCATTTGCAGGAAAAAGCTAAAGAGGGCAGAGAATGAAGAAATTTGCAATGACCATAGGAAAAATCTACAATAACATGCTGGATGCCAAAACTGCACCGAAAAGGCTCAGGACACGGAATTACATGTTTTTGTACTCTGTTTTGCTCATATCAGTATTAGTGCCACAAAAGCATAATAGTTCCTAGTTATCTCTTTAATCTGCATCAAGGAGTCGCTGTAATGAACCAAAACGCTTTGCAGGGCGAGAAACACCAAAAAGACTAGACAACATGCTGAATGTTGATTTGTCTCAAATCAACACCGAAAAGGCTCAGGAAATGGAAAAAGTACTCTGATTTTTTCATTGCAGTGAGTGTGTGACAAAAGCACAATTGTGTTACAGTTCCCATGTACCTGCATCATAGAGTCGTGGTTAAGCACCAAAAGCGCTTTGCTTGAGCGAGAAAAACATAAAAATGACATATTAGATGAATCAAACTTGAAACTCATATTCGCGTTTTATCTTCCCATAAATATGAGAGTTTCTCACGTTTTGGGGGTCAAATATAACAGCATTTGCAGGAAAAAGCTAAAGAGGGCAGAGAATGCAGAAATTTGCAATGACCATAGGAAAAATCTACAATAACATGCTGGATGCCAAAACAGCACAGAAAAGGCTCAGGACACGGAATTACATGTTTTTGTGCTCTGTTTTGCTCATTTCAGTATTAGTGCCACAAAAGCATAATAGTTCCTAGTTATCTCCAGAATCTGCATCAGAGAGTCGCTGTAATGAACCAAAACACTTTGCAGGGCGAGAAACACAACAAGACTAGATAACATGCTGAATGAGACAAATCAACACCGAAAAGGCTCAGGAAATGGGAAAAGTACTCTGATTTACTCATATCAGTGAGTGTGTGACAAAAGCACAATTGTGTTACAGTTTCCATGTACCTGCATCATAGAGTTGTGGTTTAGCACCAAAAGCGCTTTGCTTAAGCGAGGAAAACATAAAAATGACATTATTTGAATCAAACTTGAAACTCTTATTTGCTTTTTATCTTCCCATAAATATGAGAGTTTCTCACGTTTTGGGGGTCAAATATCACAGCATTTGCAGGAAAAAGCTAAAGAGGGCAGAGAATGCAGAAATTTGCAATGACCATAGGAAGCACTACAATAACATGCTGGATGCCAAAACAATACTGATCAGGACACGGAATTACCTGTATTTGTGCTCTGTTTTGCTCATTTCAGTATTAGTGCCACAAAAGCATAAAAGTTCCTAGTTATCTCTTGAATCTGCATCAAAGAGTCGCTGTAATGAACCAAAATGCTTTGCAGGGCGAGAAACACAAAAAGACTAGACAACATGCTGAATGTTGATTTGTCTCAAATCAACACCGAAAAGGCTCAGGAAACGGAAAAAGTACTCTGATTTACTCATTTCAGTGAGTGTGTGACAAAAGCACAATTGTGTTACAGTTCCCATGTACCTGCATCATAGAGTTGTGGTTAAGCACCAAAAGCGCTTTGCTTAAGCGAGGAAAACATAAAAATGACATATTAGATGAATCAACTTGAAACTCATATTCGCGTTTTATCTTCCCATAAATATGAAAGTTTCTCACGTTTTGGGGGTCAAATATCACAGCATTTGCAGGAAAAAGCTAAAGAGGACAGAGAATGCAGAAATTTGCAATGACCATAGGAAGCACTCCAATAACATGCTGGATGCCAAAACAATACTGATCAGGACACGGAAGTACCTGTAATTGTGCTCTGTTTTGCTCATTTCAGTATAAGCGCCACAAAAGCATAATAATTCCTCGTTCTCTCTTGAATCTGCATCAAAGAGTCGCTGTAATGAACCAAAACGCTTTGCAGGGCGAGAAACACAAAAAGACTAGACAACATGCTGAATGAGACAAATCAACACCGAAAAGGCTCAGGAATTGGGAAAAGTACTCTGATTTTTTCATTGCAGTGAGTGTGTGACAAAAGCACAATTGTGTTACAGTTCCCATGTACCTGCATCATAGAGTTGTGGTTAACCACCAAAAGCGCTTTGCTTTAGAAAGAAAACCATAAAAATGACATATTAGATGAATCAAACTTTAAACTCTTATTTGCAATTGTCTTCCCTTGAATTTGAAAGTTTCTCACGTTTTGGGGGTCAAATATAACAGCATTTGCAGGAAAAAGCTAAAGAGGGCAGAGAATGCAGAAATTTGCAATGACCATAGGAAGCACTACAATAACATGCTGGATGCCAAAACAATACTGATCAGGACACGGAATTACCTGTATTTGTGCTCTGTTTTGCTCATTTCAGTATTAGTGCCACAAAAGCATAATAATTCCTCGTTCTCTCTTGAATCTGCATCAAAGAGTCGCTGTAATGAACCAAAACGCTTTGCAGGGCGAGAAACACAAAAAGACTAGACAACATGCTGAATGTTGATTTGTCTCAAATCAACACCGAAAAGGCTCAGGAAACGGAAAAAGTACTCTGATTTACTCATTTCAGTGAGTGTGTGACAAAAGCACAATTGTGTTACAGTGCCCATGTACCTGCATCATAGAGTCGTGGTTTGGCACCAAGAGCGCTTTGCTTAAGCGAGAAAAACATAAAAATGACATATTAGATGAATCAAACTTGAAACTCTTATTTGCTTTTAATCTTCCCATAAATATGAGAGTTTCTCACGTTTTGGGGGTCAAATATCACAGCATTTGCAGGAAAAAGCTAAAGAGGGCAGAGAATGAAGAAATTTGCAATGACCATAGGAAGCACTCCAATAACATGCTGGATGCCAAAACAATACTGATCAGGACACGGAATTACCTGTATTTGTGCTCTGTTTTGCTCATTTCAGTATTAGTGCCACAAAAGCATAATAGTTCCTAGTTATCTCTTGAATCTGCATCAAAGAGTCGCTGTAATGAACCAAAACGCTTTGCAGGGCGAGAAACACAAAAAGACTAGACAACATGTTGAATAAGACAAATCAACACCGAAAAGGCTCAGGAAATGGGAAAAGTACTGTGATTTACTCATTTCAGTGAGTGTGTGACAAAAGCACAATTGTGTTACAGTGCCCATGTACCTGCATCATAGAGTCGTGGTTAAGCACCAAAAGCGCTTTGCTTAAGCGAGGAAAACATAAAAATGACATATTAGATGAATCAAACTTGAAACTCATATTCGCGTTTTATCTTCCCATAAATATGAAAGTTTCTCACGTTTTGGGGGTCAAATATCACAGCATTTGCAGGAAAAAGCTAAAGAGGGCAGAGAATGCAGAAATTTGCAATGACCATAGGAAAAATCTACAATAACATGCTGGATGCCAAAACTGCACAGAAAAGGCTCAGGACACGGAATTACATGTTTTTGTACTCTGTTTTGCTCATATCAGTATTAGTGCCACAAAAGCATAATAGCTCCTAGTTATCTCTTGAATCTGCATCAAAGAGTCGCTGTAATGAACCAAAACGCTTTGCAGGGCGAGAAACACCAAAAAGACTAGACAACATGCTGAATGTTGATTTGTCTCAAATCAACACCGAAAAGGCTCAGGAAATGGAAAAAGTACTCTGATTTTTTCATTGCAGTGAGTGTGTGACAAAAGCACAATTGTGTTACAGTTCCCATGTACCTGCATCATAGAGTCGTGGTTAAGCACCAAAAGCGCTTTGCTTGAGCGAGAAAAACATAAAAATGACATATTAGATGAATCAAACTTGAAACTCATATTCGCGTTTTATCTTCCCATAAATATGAGAGTTTCTCACGTTTTGGGGGTCAAATATAACAGCATTTGCAGGAAAAAGCTAAAGAGGGCAGAGAATGCAGAAATTTGCAATGACCATAGGAAAAATCTACAATAACATGCTGGATGCCAAAACAGCACAGAAAAGGCTCAGGACACGGAATTACATGTTTTTGTGCTCTGTTTTGCTCATTTCAGTATTAGTGCCACAAAAGCATAATAGTTCCTAGTTATCTCCAGAATCTGCATCAGAGAGTCGCTGTAATGAACCAAAACACTTTGCAGGGCGAGAAACACAACAAGACTAGATAACATGCTGAATGAGACAAATCAACACCGAAAAGGCTCAGGAAATGGGAAAAGTACTGTGATTTACTCATTTCAGTGAGTGTGTGACAAAAGCACAATTGTGTTACAGTTTCCATGTACCTGCATCATAGAGTTGTGGTTTAGCACCAAAAGCGCTTTGCTTAAGCGAGGAAAACATAAAAATGACATTATTTGAATCAAACTTGAAACTCTTATTTGCTTTTTATCTTCCCATAAATATGAGAGTTTCTGACGTTTTGGGGGTCAAATATCACAGCATTTGCAGGAAAAAGCTAAAGAGGGCAGAGAATGAAGAAATTTGCAATGACCATAGGAAGCACTCCAATAACATGCTGGATGCCAAAACAATACTGATCAGGACACGGAATTACCTGTATTTGTGCTCTGTTTTGCTCATTTCAGTATTAGTGCCACAAAAGCATAATAGTTCCTAGTTATCTCTTGAATCTGCATCAAAGAGTCGCTGTAATGAACCAAAACGCTTTGCAGGGCGAGAAACACAAAAAGACTAGACAACATGTTGAATAAGACAAATCAACACCGAAAAGGCTCAGGAAATGGGAAAAGTACTGTGATTTACTCATTTCAGTGAGTGTGTGACAAAAGCACAATTGTGTTACAGTGCCCATGTACCTGCATCATAGAGTCGTGGTTAAGCACCAAAAGCGCTTTGCTTAAGCGAGGAAAACATAAAAATGACATATTAGATGAATCAAACTTGAAAGTCATATTCGCGTTTTATCTTCCCATAAATATGAGAGTTTCTCACGTTTTGGGGGTCAAATATCACAGCATTTGCAGGAAAAAGCTAAAGAGGGCAGAGAATGCAGAAATTTGCAATGACCATAGGAAAAATCTACAATAACATGCTGGATGCCAAAACAATACTGATCAGGACACGGAATTACCTGTATTTGTGCTCTGTTTTGCTCATTTCAGTATAAGTGCCACAAAAGCATAATAATTCCTCGTTCTCTCTTGAATCTGCATCAAAGAGTCGCTGTAAGGAACCAAAATGCTTTGCAGGGCGAGAAACACAAAAAGACTAGACAACATGCTGAATGTTGATTTGTCTCAAATCAACACCGAAAAGGCTCAGGAAACGGAAAAAGTCCTCTGATTTACTCATTTCAGTGAGTGTGTAACAAAAGCACAATTGTGTTACAGTTCCCATGTACCTGCATCATAGAGTCGTGGTTAAGCACCAAAAGCGCTTTGCTTAAGCGAGAAAAACATAAAAATGACATTATTTGAATCAAACTTGAAACTCTTATTTGCTTTTTATCTTCCCATAAATATGAGAGTTTCTCACGTTTTGGGGGTCAAATATCACAGCATTTGCAGGAAAAAGCTAAAGAGGGCAGAGAATGCAGAAATTTGCAATGACCATAGGAAGCACTATAATAACATGCTGGATGCCAAAACAATTCTGATCAGGACACGGAATTACCTGTATTTGTGCTCTGTTTTGCTCATTTCAGTATTAGTGCCACAAAAGCATAATAGTTCCTCGTTCCTCTTGAATCTGAATCAAAGAGTCGCTGTAATGAACCAAAACGCTTTGCAGGGCGAGAAACACAAAAAGACTAGACAACATGCTGAATGAGACAAATCAACACCGAAAAGGCTCAGGAATTGGGAAAAGTACTCTGATTTTTTCATTGCAGTAAGTGTGTGACAAAAGCACAATTGTGTTACAGTTCCCATGTACCTGCCTCATAGAGTTGTTGTTAAGCACCAAAAGCGCTTTGCTTAAGAAAGAAAACCATAAAAATGACATATTATATGAATCAAACTTTAAACTCTTATTTGCAATTGTCTTCCCTTGAATTTGAAAGTTTCTCACGTTTTGGGGGTCAAATATAACAGCATTTGCAGGAAAAAGCTAAAGAGGGCAGAGAATGCAGAAATTTGCAATGACCATAGGAAGCACTACAATAACATGCTGGATGCCAAAACAGCACAGAAAAGGCTCAGGACACGGAATTACATGTTTTTGTGCTCTGTTTTGCTCATTTCAGTATTAGTGCCACAAAAGCATAATAGTTCCTAGTTATCTCCTGAATCTGCATCAGAGAGTCGCTGTAATGAACCAAAACGCTTTGCAGGGCGAGAAACACAAAAAGACTAGATAACATGCTGAATGAGACAAATAAACACCGAAAAGGCTCAGGAAATGGGAAAAGTACTCTGATTTACTCACTTCAGTGAGTGTGTGACAAAAGCACAATTGTGTTACAGTTTCCATGTACCTGCATCATAGAGTTGTGGTTTAGCACCAAAAGCGCTTTGCTTAAGCGAGGAAAACATAAAAATGACATTATTTGAATCAAACTTGAAACTCTTATTTGCTTTTTATCTTCCCATAAATATGAGAGTTTCTCACGTTTTGGGGGTCAAATATCACAGCATTTGCAGGAAAAAGCTAAAGAGGGCAGAGAATGAAGAAATTTGCAATGACCATAGGAAGCACTACAATAACATGCTGGATGCCAAAACAATACTGATCAGGACACGGAATTACCTGTATTTGTGCTCTGTTTTGCTCATTTCAGTATTAGTGCCACAAAAGCATAATAGCTCCTAGTTATCTCTTGAATCTGCATCAAAGAGTCGCTGTAATGAACCAAAACGCTTTGCAGGGCGAGAAACACCAAAAAGACTAGACAACATGCTTAATGTTGCTTTGTCCCAAATCAACACCGAAAAGGCTCAGGAAACGGAAAAAGTCCTCTGATTTACTCATTTCAGTGAGTGTGTGACAAAAGCACAATTGTGTTACAGTTCCCATGTACCTGCATCATAGAGTCGTGGTTAAGCACCAAAAGCGCTTTGCTTGAGCGAGAAAAACATAAAAATGACATATTAGATGAATCAAACTTGAAAGTCATATTCGCGTTTTATCTTCCCATAAATATGAGAGTTTCTCACGTTTTGGGGGTCAAATATCACAGCATTTGCAGGAAAAAGCTAAAGAGGGCAGAGAATGCAGAAATTTGCAATGACCATAGGAAAAATCTACAATAACATGCTGGATGCCAAAACAGCACAGAAAAGGCTCAGGACACGGAATTACATGTTTTTGTACTCTGTTTTGCTCATTTCAGTATTAGTGCCACAAAAGCATAATAGCTCCTAGTTATCTCTTGAATCTGCATCAGAGAGTCCCAGTAATGAATCAAAACGCCATGTGGGGCGAGAAACACCAAAAAGACTAGACAACATGCTGAATGAGACAAATCAACACCGAAAAGGCTCAGGAAATGGGAAAAGTACTGTGATTTACTCATTTCAGTGAGTGTGTGACAGAAGCACAATTGTGTTACAGTGTCCATGTACCTGCATCATAGAGTCGTGGTTAAGCACCAAAAGCGCTTTGCTTAAGCGAGGAAAACATAAAAATGACATATTAGATGAATCAAACTTGAAAGTCATATTCGCGTTTTATCTTTCCATAAATATGAAAGTTTCTCACGTTTTGGGGGTCAAATATCACAGCATTTGCAGGAAAAAGCTAAAAAGGGCAGAGAATGCAGAAATTTGCAATGACCATAGGAAAAATCTACAATAACATGCTGGATGCCAAAACTGCACAGAAAAGGCTCAGGACACGGAATTACATGTTTTTGTACTCTGTTTTGCTCATATCAGTATAAGTGCCACAAAAGCATAATAATTCCTCGTTCTCTCTTGAACCTGCATCAAAGAGTCGCTGTAATGAACCAAAACTCTTTGCAGGGCGAGGAAAACATAAAAATGACATATTAGATGAATCAAACTTGAAACTCTTATTTTCTTTTTATCTTCCCATAAATATGAGAGTTTCTCACGTTTTGGGGGTCAAATATCACAGCATTTGCAGGAAAAAGCTAAAGAGGGCAGAGAATGCAGAAATTTGCAATGACCATAGGAAAAATCTACAATAACATGCTGGATGCCAAAACAGCACAGAAAAGGCTCAGGACACGGAATTACATGTTTTTGTGCTCTGTTTTGCTCATTTCAGTATTAGTGCCACAAAAGCATAATAGTTCCTAGTTATCTCCTGAATCTGCATCAGAGAGTCGCTGTAATGAACCAAAACGCTTTGCAGGGCGAGAAACACAAAAAGACTAGATAACATGCTGAATGAGACAAATAAACACCGAAAAGGCTCAGGAAATGGGAAAAGTACTCTGATTTACTCATTTCAGTGAGTGTGTGACAAAAGCACAATTGTGTTACAGTTTCCATGTACCTGCATCATAGAGTTGTGGTTTAGCACCAAAAGCGCTTTGCTTAAGCGAGGAAAACATAAAAATGACATTATTTGAATCAAACTTGAAACTCTTATTTGCTTTTTATCTTCCCATATATGTGAGAGTTTCTCACGTTTTGGGGGTCAAATATCACAGCATTTGCAGGAAAAAGCTAAAGAGGGCAGAGAATGCAGAAATTTGCAATGACCATAGGAAGCACTACAATAACATGCTGGATGCCAAAACAATACTGATCAGGACACGGAATTACCTGTATTTGTGCTCTGTTTTGCTCATTTCAGTATTAGTGCCACAAAAGCATAATAATTCCTCGTTCTCTCTTGAATCTGCATCAAAGAGTCGCTGTAATGAACCAAAACGCTTTGCAGGACGAGAAACACAAAAAGACTAGACAACATGCTTAATGTTGCTTTGTCTCAAATCAACACCGAAAAGGCTCAGGAAACGGAAAAAGTACTCTGATTTTTTCATTGCAGTAAGTGTGTGACAGAAGCACAATTGTGTTACAGTGTCCATGTACCTGCATCATAGAGTCGTGGTTTAGCACCAAAAGCGCTTTGCTTAAGCGAGAAAAACATAAAAATGACATATTAGATGAATCAAACTTGAAACTCTTATTTTCTTTTTATCTTCCCATAAATATGAGAGTTTCTCACGTTTTGGGGGTCAAATATCACAGCATTTGCAGGAAAAAGCTAAAGAGGGCAGAGAATGCAGAAATTTGCAATGACCATAGGAAAAATCTACAATAACATGCTGGATGCCAAAACAGCACAGAAAAGGCTCAGGACACGAAATTACATGTTTTTGTGCTCTGTTTTGCTCATTTCAGTATTAGTGCCACAAAAGCATAATAGTTCCTAGTTATCTCCTGAATCTGCATCAGAGAGTCGCTGTAATGAACCAAAACGCTTTGCAGGGCGAGAAACACAAAAAGACTAGACAACATGCTGAATGTTGATTTGTCTCAAATCAACACCGAAAAGGCTCAGGAAACGGAAAAAGTACTCTGATTTACTCATTTCAGTGAGTGTGTGACAAAAGCACAATTGTGTTACAGTTCCCATGTACCTGCATCATAGAGTCGTGGTTAAGCACCAAAAGCGCTTTGCTTAAGCGAGAAAAACATAAAAATGACATATTAGATGAATCAAACTTGAAACTCATATTCGCGTTTTATCTTTCCATAAATATGAAAGTTTCTCACGTTTTGGGGGTCAAATATCACAGCATTTGCAGGAAAAAGCTAAAAAGGGCAGAGAATGCAGAATTTTGCAATGACCATAGGAACAATCTACAATAACATGCTGGATGCCAAAACAGCACAGAAAAGGCTCAGGACACAGAATTACATGTTTTTGTACTCTGTTTTGCTCATTTCAGTATAAGTGCCACAAAAGCATAATAATTCCTCGTTCTCTCTTGAATCTGCATCAAAGAGTCGCTGTAATGAACCAAAACTCTTTGCAGGGCGAGGAAAACATAAAAATGACATATTAGATGAATCAAACTTGAAACTCTTATTTTCTTTTTATCTTCCCATAAATATGAGAGTTTCTGACGTTTTGGGGGTCAAATATCACAGCATTTGCAGGAAAAAGCTAAAGAGGGCAGAGAATAAAGAAATTTGCAATGACCATAGGAAGCACTACAATAACATGCTGGATGCCAAAACAGCACAGAAAAGGCTCAGGACACGGAATTACATGTTTTTGTGCTCTGTTTTGCTCATTTCAGTATTAGTGCCACAAAAGCATAATAGTTCCTAGTTATCTCCTGAATCTGCATCAGAGAGTCGCTGTAATGAACCAAAACGCTTTGCAGGGCGAGAAACACAAAAAGACTAGATAACATGCTGAATGAGACAAATAAACACCGAAAAGGCTCAGGAAATGGGAAAAGTACTCTGATTTACTCATTTCAGTGAGTGTGTGACAAAAGCACAATTGTGTTACAGTTTCCATGTACCTGCATCATAGAGTTGTGGTTTAGCACCAAAAGCGCTTTGCTTAAGCGAGGAAAACATAAAAATGACATTATTTGAATCAAACTTGAAACTCTTATTTGCTTTTTATCTTCCCATAAATATGAGAGTTTCTCACGTTTTGGGGGTCAAATATCACAGCATTTGCAGGAAAAAGCTAAAGAGGGCAGAGAATGCAGAAATTTGCAATGACCATAGGAAGCACTACAATAACATGCTGGATGCCAAAACAATACTGATCAGGACACGGAATTACCTGTATTTGTGCTCTGTTTTGCTCATTTCAGTATTAGTGCCACAAAAGCATAATAATTCCTCGTTCTCTCTTGAATCTGCATCAAAGAGTCGCTGTAATGAACCAAAACGCTTTGCAGGACGAGAAACACAAAAAGACTAGACAACATGCTTAATGTTGCTTTGTCTCAAATCAACACCGAAAAGGCTCAGGAAACGGAAAAAGTACTCTGATTTTTTCATTGCAGTAAGTGTGTGACAGAAGCACAATTGTGTTACAGTGTCCATGTACCTGCATCATAGAGTCGTGGTTTAGCACCAAAAGCGCTTTGCTTAAGCGAGAAAAACATAAAAATGACATATTAGATGAATCAAACTTGAAACTCTTATTTTCTTTTTATCTTCCCATAAATATGAGAGTTTCTCACGTTTTGGGGGTCAAATATCACAGCATTTGCAGGAAAAAGCTAAAGAGGGCAGAGAATGCAGAAATTTGCAATGACCATAGGAAAAATCTACAATAACATGCTGGATGCCAAAACAGCACAGAAAAGGCTCAGGACACGAAATTACATGTTTTTGTGCTCTGTTTTGCTCATTTCAGTATTAGTGCCACAAAAGCATAATAGTTCCTAGTTATCTCCTGAATCTGCATCAGAGAGTCGCTGTAATGAACCAAAACGCTTTGCAGGGCGAGAAACACAAAAAGACTAGACAACATGCTGAATGTTGATTTGTCTCAAATCAACACCGAAAAGGCTCAGGAAACGGAAAAAGTACTCTGATTTACTCATTTCAGTGAGTGTGTGACAAAAGCACAATTGTGTTACAGTTCCCATGTACCTGCATCATAGAGTCGTGGTTAAGCACCAAAAGCGCTTTGCTTAAGCGAGAAAAACATAAAAATGACATATTAGATGAATCAAACTTGAAACTCATATTCGCGTTTTATCTTTCCATAAATATGAAAGTTTCTCACGTTTTGGGGGTCAAATATCACAGCATTTGCAGGAAAAAGCTAAAAAGGGCAGAGAATGCAGAATTTTGCAATGACCATAGGAACAATCTACAATAACATGCTGGATGCCAAAACAGCACAGAAAAGGCTCAGGACACAGAATTACATGTTTTTGTACTCTGTTTTGCTCATTTCAGTATAAGTGCCACAAAAGCATAATAATTCCTCGTTCTCTCTTGAATCTGCATCAAAGAGTCGCTGTAATGAACCAAAACTCTTTGCAGGGCGAGGAAAACATAAAAATGACATATTAGATGAATCAAACTTGAAACTCTTATTTTCTTTTTATCTTCCCATAAATATGAGAGTTTCTCACGTTTTGGGGGTCAAATATCACAGCATTTGCAGGAAAAAGCTAAAGAGGGCAGAGAATGCAGAAATTTGCAATGACCATAGGAAGCACTACAATAACATGCTGGATGCCAAAACAGCACAGAAAAGGCTCAGGACACGGAATTACATGTTTTTGTGCTCTGTTTTGCTCATTTCAGTATTAGTGCCACAAAAGCATAATAGTTCCTAGTTATCTCCTGAATCTGCATCAGAGAGTCGCTGTAATGAACCAAAACGCTTTGCAGGGCGAGAAACACAAAAAGACTAGATAACATGCTGAATGAGACAAATAAACACCGAAAAGGCTCAGGAAATGGGAAAAGTACTCTGATTTACTCATTTCAGTGAGTGTGTGACAAAAGCACAATTGTGTTACAGTTTCCATGTACCTGCATCATAGAGTTGTGGTTTAGCACCAAAAGCGCTTTGCTTAAGCGAGGAAAACATAAAAATGCTATTATTTGAATCAAACTTGAAACTCTTATTTGCTTTTTATCTTCCCATAAATATGAGAGTTTCTCACGTTTTGGGGGTCAAATATCACAGCATTTGCAGGAAAAAGCTAAAGAGGGCAGAGAATGAAGAAATTTGCAATGACCATAGGAAGCACTACAATAACATGCTGGATGCCAAAACAATACTGATCAGGACACGGAATTACCTGTATTTGTGCTCTGTTTTGCTCATTTCAGTATTAGTGCCACAAAAGCATAATAATTCCTCGTTCTCTCTTGAATCTGCATCAAAGAGTCGCTGTAATGAACCAAAACGCTTTGCAGGACGAGAAACACAAAAAGACTAGACAACATGTTGAATAAGACAAATCAACACCGAAAAGGCTCAGGAAATGGGAAAAGTACTGTGATTTACTCATTACAGTGAGTGTGTGACAAAAGCACAATTGTGTTACAGTGCCCATGTACCTGCATCATAGAGTCGTGGTTAAGCACCAAAAGCGCTTTGCTTAAGAAAGAAAACCATAAAAATGACATATTATATGAATCAAACTTTAAACTCTTATTTGCAATTGTCTTCCCTTGAATTTGAAAGTTTCTCACGTTTTGGGGGTCAAATATAACAGCATTTGCAGGAAAAAGCTAAAGAGGGCAGAGAATGCAGAAATTTGCAATGACCATAGGAAGCACTACAATAACATGCTGGATGCCAAAACAGCACAGAAAAGGCTCAGGACACGGAATTACATGTTTTTGTGCTCTGTTTTGCTCATTTCAGTATTAGTGCCACAAAAGCATAATAGTTCCTAGTTATCTCCTGAATCTGCATCAGAGAGTCGCTGTAATGAACCAAAACGCTTTGCAGGGCGAGAAACACAAAAAGACTAGATAACATGCTGAATGAGACAAATAAACACCGAAAAGGCTCAGGAAATGGGAAAAGTACTCTGATTTACTCATTTCAGTGAGTGTGTGACAAAAGCACAATTGTGTTACAGTTTCCATGTACCTGCATCATAGAGTTGTGGTTTAGCACCAAAAGCGCTTTGCTTAAGCGAGGAAAACATAAAAATGACATTATTTGAATCAAACTTGAAACTCTTATTTGCTTTTTATCTTCCCATAAATATGAGAGTTTCTCACGTTTTGGGGGTCAAATATCACAGCATTTGCAGGAAAAAGCTAAAGAGGGCAGAGAATGAAGAAATTTGCAATGACCATAGGAAGCACTACAATAACATGCTGGATGCCAAAACAATACTGATCAGGACACGGAATTACCTGTATTTGTGCTCTGTTTTGCTCATTTCAGTATTAGTGCCACAAAAGCATAATAATTCCTCGTTCTCTCTTGAATCTGCATCAAAGAGTCGCTGTAATGAACCAAAACGCTTTGCAGGACGAGAAACACAAAAAGACTAGACAACATGTTGAATAAGACAAATCAACACCGAAAAGGCTCAGGAAATGGGAAAAGTACTGTGATTTACTCATTACAGTGAGTGTGTGACAAAAGCACAATTGTGTTACAGTGCCCATGTACCTGCATCATAGAGTCGTGGTTAAGCACCAAAAGCGCTTTGCTTAAGCGAGGAAAACATAAAAATGACATATTAGATGAATCAAACTTGAAACTCATATTCGCGTTTTATCTTCCCATAAATATGAAAGTTTCTCACGTTTTGGGGGTCAAATATCACAGCATTTGCAGGAAAAAGCTAAAGAGGGCAGAGAATGCAGAAATTTGCAATGACCATAGGAACAATCTACAATAACATGCTGGATGCCAAAACAATACTGATCAGGACACGGAATTACCTGTATTTGTGCTCTGTTTTGCTCATTTCAGTATAAGTGCCACAAAAGCATAATAATTCCTCGTTCTCTCTTGAATCTGCATCAAAGAGTCGCTGTAATGAACCAAAACGCTTTGCAGGGCGAGAAACACAAAAAGACTAGACAACATGTTGAATAAGACAAATCAACACCGAAAAGGCTCAGGAAATGGGAAAAGTACTGTGATTAACTCATTTCAGTGAGTGTGTGACAAAAGCACAATTGTGTTACAGTGCCCATGTACCTGCATCATAGAGTCGTGGTTAAGCACCAAAAGCGCTTTGCTTAAGCGAGGAAAACATAAAAATGACATATTAGATGAATCAAACTTGAAACTCATATTCGCGTTTTATCTTCCCATAAATATGAGAGTTTCTCACGTTTTGGGGGTCAAATATCACAGCATTTGCAGGAAAAAGCTAAAGAGGGCAGAGAATGCAGAAATTTGCAATGACCATAGGAAAAATCTACAATAACATGCTGGATGCCAAAACAGCACAGACAAGGCTCAGGACACGGAATTACATGTTTTTGTACTCTGTTTTGCTCATTTCAGTATTAGTGCCACAAAAGCATAATAGCTCCTAGTTATCTCTTGAATCTGCATCAGAGAGTCCCAGTAATGAATCAAAACGCCATGTGGGGCGAGAAACACCAAAAAGACTAGACAACATGCTGAATGAGACAAATCAACACCGAAAAGGCTCAGGAAATGGGAAAAGTACTGTGATTTACTCATTTCAGTGAGTGTGTGACAGAAGCACAATTGTGTTACAGTGTCCATGTACCTGCATCATAGAGTCGTGGTTAAGCACCAAAAGCGCTTTGCTTAAGCGAGGAAAACATAAAAATGACATATTAGATGAATCAAACTCGAAAGTCATATTCGCGTTTTATCTTTCCATAAATATGAAAGTTTCTCACGTTTTGGGGGTCAAATATCACAGCATTTGCAGGAAAAAGCTAAAAAGGGCAGAGAATGCAGAAATTTGCAATGACCATAGGAAAAATCTACAATAACATGCTGGTTGCCAAAACAGCACAGAAAAGGCTCAGGACACAGAATTACATGTTTTTGTACTCTGTTTTGCTCATTTCAGTATAAGTGCCACAAAAGCATAATAATTCCTCGTTCTCTCTTGACTCTGCATCAAAGAGTCGCTGTAATGAACCAAAACTCTTTGCAGGGCGAGGAAAACATAAAAATGACTTATTAGATGAATCAAACTTGAAACTCTTATTTTCTTTTTATCTTCCCATAAATATGAGAGTTTCTCACGTTTTGGGGGTCAAATATCACAGCATTTGCAGGAAAAAGCTAAAGAGGGCAGAGAATGCAGAAATTTGCAATGACCATAGGAAAAATCTACAATAACATGCTGGATGCCAAAACAGCACAGAAAAGGCTCAGGACACGGAATTACATGTTTTTGTGCTCTGTTTTGCTCATTTCAGTATTAGTGCCACAAAAGCATAATAGTTCCTAGTTATCTCCTGAATCTGCATCAGAGAGTCGCTGTAATGAACCAAAACGCTTTGCAGGGCGAGAAACACAAAAAGACTAGATAACATGCTGAATGAGACAAATAAACACCGAAAAGGCTCAGGAAATGGGAAAAGTACTCTGATTTACTCATTTCAGTGAGTGTGTGACAAAAGCACAATTGTGTTACAGTTTCCATGTACCTGCATCATAGAGTTGTGGTTTAGCACCAAAAGCGCTTTGCTTAAGCGAGGAAAACATAAAAATGACATTATTTGAATCAAACTTGAAACTTTTATTTGCTTTTTATCTTCCCATAAATATGAGAGTTTCTCACGTTTTGGGGGTCAAATATCACAGCATTTGCAGGAAAAAGCTAAAGAGGGCAGAGAATGCAGAAATTTGCAATGACCATGGGAAGCACTACAATAACATGCTGGATGCCAAAACAATACTGATCAGGACACGGAATTACCTGTATTTGTGCTCTGTTTTGCTCATTTCAGTATTAGTGCCACAAAAGCATAATAATTCCTCGTTCTCTCTTGAATCTGCATCAAAGAGTCGCTGTAATGAACCAAAACGCTTTGCAGGACGAGAAACACAAAAAGACTAGACAACATGTTGAATAAGACAAATCAACACCGAAAAGGCTCAGGAAATGGGAAAAGTACTGTAATTTACTCATTACAGTGAGTGTGTGACAAAAGCACAATTGTGTTACAGTGCCCATGTACCTGCATCATAGAGTCGTGGTTAAGCACCAAAAGCGCTTTGCTTAAGCGAGGAAAACATAAAAATGACATATTAGATGAATCAACTTGAAACTCATATTCGCGTTTTATCTTCCCATAAATATGAAAGTTTCTCACGTTTTGGGGGTCAAATATCACAGCATTTGCAGGAAAAAGCTAAAGAGGGCAGAGAATGCAGAAATTTGCAATGACCATAGGAACAATCTACAATAACATGCTGGATGCCAAAACAATACTGATCAGGACACGGAATTACCTGTATTTGTGCTCTGTTTTGCTCATTTCAGTATTAGTGCCACAAAAGCATAATAATTCCTCGTTCTCTCTTGAATCTGCATCAAAGAGTCGCTGTAATGAACCAAAACGCTTTGCAGGGCGAGAAACACAAAAAGACTAGACAACATGCTGAATGTTGATTTGTCTCAAATCAACACCGAAAAGGCTCAGGAAACAGAAAAAGTACTCTGATTTACTCATTTCAGGGATTGTGTGACAAAAGCACAATTGTGTTACAGTTCCCATGTACCTGCATCATAGAGTCGTGGTTAAGCACCAAAAGCGCTTTGCTTAAGCGAGAAAAACATAAAAATGACATATTAGATGAATCAAACTTGAAACTCATATTCGCGTTTTATCTTTCCATAAATATGAAAGTTTCTCACGTTTTGGGGGTCAAATATCACAGCATTTGCAGGAAAAAGCTAAAAAGGGCAGAGAATGCAGAATTTTGCAATGACCATAGGAACAATCTACAATAACATGCTGGATGCCAAAACGGCACAGAAAAGGCTCAGGACACAGAATTACATGTTTTTGTACTCTGTTTTGCTCATTTCAGTATAAGTGCCACAAAAGCATAATAATTCCTCGTTCTCTCTTGAATCTGCATCAAAGAGTCGCTGTAATGAACCAAAACTCTTTGCAGGGCGAGGAAAACATAAAAATGACATATTAGATGAATCAAACTTGAAACTCTTATTTTCTTTTTATCTTCCCATAAATATGAGAGTTTCTGACGTTTTGGGGGTCAAATATCACAGCATTTGCAGGAAAAAGCTAAAGAGGGCAGAGAATGAAGAAATTTGCAATGACCATAGGAAGCACTACAATAACATGCTGGATGCCAAAACAATACTGATCAGGACACGGAAGTACCTGTATTTGTGCTCTGTTTTGCTCATTTCAGTATTAGTGCCACAAAAGCATAATAATTCCTCGTTCTCTCTTGAATCTGCATCAAAGAGTCGCTGTAATGAACCAAAACGCTTTGCAGGGCGAGAAACACAAAAAGACTAGACAACATGCTGAATGTTGATTTGTCTCAAATCAACACCGAAAAGGCTCAGGAAACGGAAAAAGTACTCTGATTTACTCATTTAAGTGAGTGTGTGACAAAAGCACAATTATGTTACAGTTCCCATGTACCTGCATCATAGAGTCGTGGTTAAGCACCAAAAGCGCTTTGCTTAAGCGAGAAAAACATAAAAATGACATTATTTGAATCAAACTTGAAACTCTTATTTGCTTTTTATCTTCCCATAAATATGAGAGTTTCTCACGTTTTGGGGGTCAAATATCACAGCATTTGCAGGAAAAAGCTAAAGAGGGCAGAGAATGCAGAAATTTGCAATGACCATAGGAAGCACTGCAATAACATGCTGGATGCCAAAACAATACTGATCAGGACACGGAATTACCTGTATTTGTGCTCTGTTTTGCTCATTTCAGTATTAGTGCCACAAAAGCATAATAATTCCTCGTTCTCTCTTGAATCTGCATCAAAGAGTCGCTGTAATGAACCAAAACGCTTTGCAGGACGAGAAACACAAAAAGACTAGACAACATGCTAAATGTTGCCTTGTCTCAAATCAACACCGAAAAGGCTCAGGAAACGGAAAAAGTACTCTGATTTTTTCATTGCAGTAAGTGTGTGACAGAAGCACAATTGTGTTACAGTGTCCATGTACCTGCATCATAGAGTCGTGGTTAAGCACCAAAAGCGCTTTGCTTAAGCGAGAAAAACATAAAAATGACATATTAGATGAATCAAACTTGAAACTCTTATTTTCTTTTTATCTTCCCATAAATATGAGAGTTTCTCACGTTTTGGGGGTCAAATATCACAGCATTTGCAGGAAAAAGCTAAAGAGGGCAGAGAATGCAGAAATTTGCAATGACCATAGGAAAAATCTACAATAACATGCTGGATGCCAAAACAGCACAGAAAAGGCTCAGGACACGGAATTACATGTTTTTGTGCTCTGTTTTGCTCATTTCAGTATTAGTGCCACAAAAGCATAATAGTTCCTAGTTATCTCCTGAATCTGCATCAGAGAGTCGCTGTAATGAACCAAAACGCTTTGCAGGGCGAGAAACACAAAAAGACTAGATAACATGCTGAATGAGACAAATAAACACCGAAAAGGCTCGGGAAATGGGAAAAGTACTCTGATTTACTCATTTCAGTGAGTGTGTGACAAAAGCACAATTGTGTTACAGTTTCCATGTACCTGCATCATAGAGTTGTGGTTTAGCACCAAAAGCGCTTTGCTTAAGCGAGGAAAACATAAAAATGACATTATTTGAATCAAACTTGAAACTCTTATTTGCTTTTTATCTTCCCATAAATATGAGAGTTTCTCACGTTTTGGGGGTCAAATATCACAGCATTTGCAGGAAAAAGCTAAAGAGGGCAGAGAATGCAGAAATTTGCAATGACCATAGGAACAATCTACAATAACATGCTGGATGCCAAAACAATACTGATCAGGACACGGAATTACCTGTATTTGTGCTCTGTTTTGCTCATTTCAGTATAAGTGCCACAAAAGCATAATAATTCCTCGTTCTCTCTTGAATCTGCATCAAAGAGTCGCTGTAATGAACCAAAACGCTTTGCAGGGCGAGAAACACAAAAAGACTAGACAACATGCTGAATGTTGATTTGTCTCAAATCAACACCGAAAAGGCTCAGGAAACGGAAAAAGTACTCTGATTTACTCATTTCAGGGATTGTGTGACAAAAGCACAATTGTGTTACAGTTCCCATGTACCTGCATCATAGAGTCGTGGTTAAGCACCAAAAGCGCTTTGCTTAAGCGAGAAAAACATAAAAATGACATTATTTGAATCAAACTTGAAACTCTTATTTGCTTTTTATCTTCCCATAAATATGAGAGTTTCTCACGTTTTGGGGGTCAAATATCACAGCATTTGCAGGAAAAAGCTAAAGAGGGCAGAGAATGCAGAAATTTGCAATGACCATAGGAAAAATCTACAATAACATGCTGGATGCCAAAACAATTCTGATCAGGACACGGAATTACCTGTATTTGTGCTCTGTTTTGCTCATTTCAGTATTAGTGCCACAAAAGCATAATAGTTCCTCGTTCCTCTTGAATCTGCATCAAAGAGTCGCTGTAATGAACCAAAACGCTTTGCAGGGCGAGAAACACAAAAAGACTAGATAACATGCTGAATGAGACAAATAAACACCGAAAAGGCTCAGGAAATGGGAAAAGTACTCTGATTTACTCATTTCAGTGAGTGTGTGACAAAAGCACAATTGTGTTACAGTTTCCATGTACCTGCATCATAGAGTTGTGGTTTAGCACCAAAAGCGCTTTGCTTAAGCGAGGAAAACATAAAAATGACATTATTTGAATCAAACTTGAAACTCTTATTTGCTTTTTATCTTCCCATAAATATGAGAGTTTCTCACGTTTTGGGGGTCAAATATCACAGCATTTGCAGGAAAAAGCTAAAGAGGGCAGAGAATGAAGAAATTTGCAATGACCATAGGAAGCACTCCAATAACATGCTGGATGCCAAAACAATACTGATCAGGACACGGAATTACCTGTATTTGTGCTCTGTTTTGCTCATTTCAGTATTAGTGCCACAAAAGCATAATAGTTCCTAGTTATCTCTTGAATCTGCATCAAAGAGTCGCTGTAATGAACCAAAACGCTTTGCAGGGCGAGAAACACAAAAAGACTAGACAACATGTTGAATAAGACAAATCAACACCGAAAAGGCTCAGGAAATGGGAAAAGTACTGTGATTTACTCATTTCAGTGAGTGTGTGACAAAAGCACAATTGTGTTACAGTGCCCATGTACCTGCATCATAGAGTCGTGGTTAAGCACCAAAAGCGCTTTGCTTAAGCGAGGAAAACATAAAAATGACATATTAGATGAATCAAACTTGAAACTCATATTCGCGTTTTATCTTCCCATAAATATGAGAGTTTCTCACGTTTTGGGGGTCAAATATCACAGCATTTGCAGGAAAAAGCTAAAGAGGGCAGAGAATGCAGAAATTTGCAATGACCATAGGAAAAATCTACAATAACATGCTGGATGCCAAAACAGCACAGAAAAGGCTCAGGACACGGAATTACATGTTTTTGTACTCTGTTTTGCTCATTTCAGTATTAGTGCCACAAAAGCATAATAGCTCCTAGTTATCTCTTGAATCTGCATCAGAGAGTCCCAGTAATGAATCAAAACGCCATGTGGGGCGAGAAACACCAAAAAGACTAGACAACATGCTGAATGAGACAAATCAACACCGAAAAGGCTCAGGAAATGGGAAAAGTACTGTGATTTACTCATTTCAGTGAGTGTGTGACAGAAGCACAATTGTGTTACAGTGTCCATGTACCTGCATCATAGAGTCGTGGTTAAGCACCAAAAGCGCTTTGCTTAAGCGAGGAAAACATAAAAATGACATATTAGATGAATCAAACTTGAAAGTCATATTCGCGTTTTATCTTTCCATAAATATGAAAGTTTCTCACGTTTTGGGGGTCAAATATCACAGCATTTGCAGGAAAAAGCTAAAAAGGGCAGAGAATGCAGAAATTTGCAATGACCATAGGAAAAATCTACAATAACATGCTGGATGCCAAAACAGCACAGAAAAGGCTCAGGACACAGAATTACATGTTTTTGTACTCTGTTTTGCTCATTTCAGTATAAGTGCCACAAAAGCATAATAATTCCTCGTTCTCTCTTGAATCTGCATCAAAGAGTCGCTGTAATGAACCAAAACGCTTTGCAGGGCGAGGAAAACATAAAAATGACATATTAGATGAATCAAACTTGAAACTCTTATTTTCTTTTTATCTTCCCATAAATATGAGAGTTTCTCACGTTTTGGGGGTCAAATATCACAGCATTTGCAGGAAAAAGCTAAAGAGGGCAGAGAATGCAGAAATTTGCAATGACCATAGGAAAAATCTACAATAACATGCTGGATGCCAAAACAGCACAGAAAAGGCTCAGGACACGGAATTACATGTATTTGTGCTCTGTTTTGCTCATTTCAGTATTAGTGCCACAAAAGCATAATAGTTCCTAGTTATCTCCTGAATCTGCATCAGAGAGTCGCTGTAATGAACCAAAACGCTTTGCAGGGCGAGAAACACAAAAAGACTAGATAACATGCTGAATGAGACAAATAAACACCGAAAAGGCTCAGGAAATGGGAAAAGTACTCTGATTTACTCATTTCAGTGAGTGTGTGACAAAAGCACAATTGTGTTACAGTTTCCATGTACCTGCATCATAGAGTTGTGGTTTAGCACCAAAAGCGCTTTGCTTAAGCGAGGAAAACATAAAAATGACATTATTTGAATCAAACTTGAAACTCTTATTTGCTTTTTATCTTCCCATAAATATGAGAGTTTCTCACGTTTTGGGGGTCAAATATCACAGCATTTGCAGGAAAAAGCTAAAGAGGGCAGAGAATGCAGAAATTTGCAATGACCATAGGAAGCACTACAATAACATGCTGGATGCCAAAACAATACTGATCAGGACACGGAATTACCTGTATTTGTGCTCTGTTTTGCTCATTTCAGTATTAGTGCCACAAAAGCATAATAATTCCTCGTTCTCTCTTGAATCTGCATCAAAGAGTCGCTGTAATGAACCAAAACGCTTTGCAGGACGAGAAACACAAAAAGACTAGACAACATGCTTAATGTTGCTTTGTCTCAAATCAACACCGAAAAGGCTCAGGAAACGGAAAAAGTACTCTGATTTTTTCATTGCAGTAAGTGTGTGACAGAAGCACAATTGTGTTACAGTGTCCATGTACCTGCATCATAGAGTCGTGGTTTAGCACCAAAAGCGCTTTGCTTAAGCGAGAAAAACATAAAAATGACATATTAGATGAATCAAACTTGAAACTCTTATTTTCTTTTTATCTTCCCATAAATATGAGAGTTTCTCACGTTTTGGGGGTCAAATATCACAGCATTTGCAGGAAAAAGCTAAAGAGGGCAGAGAATGCAGAAATTTGCAATGACCATAGGAAAAATCTACAATAACATGCTGGATGCCAAAACAGCACAGAAAAGGCTCAGGACACGGAATTACATGTTTTTGTGCTCTGTTTTGCTCATTTCAGTATTAGTGCCACAAAAGCATAATAGTTCCTAGTTATCTCCTGAATCTGCATCAGAGAGTCGCTGTAATGAACCAAAACGCTTTGCAGGGCGAGAAACACAAAAAGACTAGATAACATGCTGAATGAGACAAATAAACACCGAAAAGGCTCAGGAAATGGGAAAAGTACTCTGATTTACTCATTTCAGTGAGTGTGTGACAAAAGCACAATTGTGTTACAGTTTCCATGTACCTGCATCATAGAGTTGTGGTTTAGCACCAAAAGCGCTTTGCTTAAGCGAGGAAAACATAAAAATGACATTATTTGAATCAAACTTGAAACTTTTATTTGCTTTTTATCTTCCCATAAATATGAGAGTTTCTCACGTTTTGGGGGTCAAATATCACAGCATTTGCAGGAAAAAGCTAAAGAGGGCAGAGAATGCAGAAATTTGCAATGACCATGGGAAGCACTACAATAACATGCTGGATGCCAAAACAATACTGATCAGGACACGGAATTACCTGTATTTGTGCTCTGTTTTGCTCATTTCAGTATTAGTGCCACAAAAGCATAATAATTCCTCGTTCTCTCTTGAATCTGCATCAAAGAGTCGCTGTAATGAACCAAAACGCTTTGCAGGACGAGAAACACAAAAAGACTAGACAACATGTTGAATAAGACAAATCAACACCGAAAAGGCTCAGGAAATGGGAAAAGTACTGTAATTTACTCATTACAGTGAGTGTGTGACAAAAGCACAATTGTGTTACAGTGCCCATGTACCTGCATCATAGAGTCGTGGTTAAGCACCAAAAGCGCTTTGCTTAAGCGAGGAAAACATAAAAATGACATATTAGATGAATCAACTTGAAACTCATATTCGCGTTTTATCTTCCCATAAATATGAAAGTTTCTCACGTTTTGGGGGTCAAATATCACAGCATTTGCAGGAAAAAGCTAAAGAGGGCAGAGAATGCAGAAATTTGCAATGACCATAGGAACAATCTACAATAACATGCTGGATGCCAAAACAATACTGATCAGGACACGGAATTACCTGTATTTGTGCTCTGTTTTGCTCATTTCAGTATTAGTGCCACAAAAGCATAATAATTCCTCGTTCTCTCTTGAATCTGCATCAAAGAGTCGCTGTAATGAACCAAAACGCTTTGCAGGGCGAGAAACACAAAAAGACTAGACAACATGCTGAATGTTGATTTGTCTCAAATCAACACCGAAAAGGCTCAGGAAACAGAAAAAGTACTCTGATTTACTCATTTCAGGGATTGTGTGACAAAAGCACAATTGTGTTACAGTTCCCATGTACCTGCATCATAGAGTCGTGGTTAAGCACCAAAAGCGCTTTGCTTAAGCGAGAAAAACATAAAAATGACATATTAGATGAATCAAACTTGAAACTCATATTCGCGTTTTATCTTTCCATAAATATGAAAGTTTCTCACGTTTTGGGGGTCAAATATCACAGCATTTGCAGGAAAAAGCTAAAAAGGGCAGAGAATGCAGAATTTTGCAATGACCATAGGAACAATCTACAATAACATGCTGGATGCCAAAACGGCACAGAAAAGGCTCAGGACACAGAATTACATGTTTTTGTACTCTGTTTTGCTCATTTCAGTATAAGTGCCACAAAAGCATAATAATTCCTCGTTCTCTCTTGAATCTGCATCAAAGAGTCGCTGTAATGAACCAAAACTCTTTGCAGGGCGAGGAAAACATAAAAATGACATATTAGATGAATCAAACTTGAAACTCTTATTTTCTTTTTATCTTCCCATAAATATGAGAGTTTCTGACGTTTTGGGGGTCAAATATCACAGCATTTGCAGGAAAAAGCTAAAGAGGGCAGAGAATGAAGAAATTTGCAATGACCATAGGAAGCACTACAATAACATGCTGGATGCCAAAACAATACTGATCAGGACACGGAAGTACCTGTATTTGTGCTCTGTTTTGCTCATTTCAGTATTAGTGCCACAAAAGCATAATAATTCCTCGTTCTCTCTTGAATCTGCATCAAAGAGTCGCTGTAATGAACCAAAACGCTTTGCAGGGCGAGAAACACAAAAAGACTAGACAACATGCTGAATGTTGATTTGTCTCAAATCAACACCGAAAAGGCTCAGGAAACGGAAAAAGTACTCTGATTTACTCATTTAAGTGAGTGTGTGACAAAAGCACAATTATGTTACAGTTCCCATGTACCTGCATCATAGAGTCGTGGTTAAGCACCAAAAGCGCTTTGCTTAAGCGAGAAAAACATAAAAATGACATTATTTGAATCAAACTTGAAACTCTTATTTGCTTTTTATCTTCCCATAAATATGAGAGTTTCTCACGTTTTGGGGGTCAAATATCACAGCATTTGCAGGAAAAAGCTAAAGAGGGCAGAGAATGCAGAAATTTGCAATGACCATAGGAAAAATCTACAATAACATGCTGGATGCCAAAACAATTCTGATCAGGACACGGAATTACCTGTATTTGTGCTCTGTTTTGCTCATTTCAGTATTAGTGCCACAAAAGCATAATAGTTCCTCGTTCCTCTTGAATCTGCATCAAAGAGTCGCTGTAATGAACCAAAACGCTTTGCAGGGCGAGAAACACAAAAAGACTAGATAACATGCTGAATGAGACAAATAAACACCGAAAAGGCTCAGGAAATGGGAAAAGTACTCTGATTTACTCATTTCAGTGAGTGTGTGACAAAAGCACAATTGTGTTACAGTTTCCATGTACCTGCATCATAGAGTTGTGGTTTAGCACCAAAAGCGCTTTGCTTAAGCGAGGAAAACATAAAAATGACATTATTTGAATCAAACTTGAAACTCTTATTTGCTTTTTATCTTCCCATAAATATGAGAGTTTCTCACGTTTTGGGGGTCAAATATCACAGCATTTGCAGGAAAAAGCTAAAGAGGGCAGAGAATGCAGAAATTTGCAATGACCATAGGAAGCACTGCAATAACATGCTGGATGCCAAAACAATACTGATCAGGACACGGAATTACCTGTATTTGTGCTCTGTTTTGCTCATTTCAGTATTAGTGCCACAAAAGCATAATAATTCCTCGTTCTCTCTTGAATCTGCATCAAAGAGTCGCTGTAATGAACCAAAACGCTTTGCAGGACGAGAAACACAAAAAGACTAGACAACATGCTAAATGTTGCCTTGTCTCAAATCAACACCGAAAAGGCTCAGGAAACGGAAAAAGTACTCTGATTTTTTCATTGCAGTAAGTGTGTGACAGAAGCACAATTGTGTTACAGTGTCCATGTACCTGCATCATAGAGTCGTGGTTAAGCACCAAAAGCGCTTTGCTTAAGCGAGAAAAACATAAAAATGACATATTAGATGAATCAAACTTGAAACTCTTATTTTCTTTTTATCTTCCCATAAATATGAGAGTTTCTCACGTTTTGGGGGTCAAATATCACAGCATTTGCAGGAAAAAGCTAAAGAGGGCAGAGAATGCAGAAATTTGCAATGACCATAGGAAAAATCTACAATAACATGCTGGATGCCAAAACAGCACAGAAAAGGCTCAGGACACGGAATTACATGTTTTTGTGCTCTGTTTTGCTCATTTCAGTATTAGTGCCACAAAAGCATAATAGTTCCTAGTTATCTCCTGAATCTGCATCAGAGAGTCGCTGTAATGAACCAAAACGCTTTGCAGGGCGAGAAACACAAAAAGACTAGATAACATGCTGAATGAGACAAATAAACACCGAAAAGGCTCGGGAAATGGGAAAAGTACTCTGATTTACTCATTTCAGTGAGTGTGTGACAAAAGCACAATTGTGTTACAGTTTCCATGTACCTGCATCATAGAGTTGTGGTTTAGCACCAAAAGCGCTTTGCTTAAGCGAGGAAAACATAAAAATGACATTATTTGAATCAAACTTGAAACTCTTATTTGCTTTTTATCTTCCCATAAATATGAGAGTTTCTCACGTTTTGGGGGTCAAATATCACAGCATTTGCAGGAAAAAGCTAAAGAGGGCAGAGAATGCAGAAATTTGCAATGACCATAGGAACAATCTACAATAACATGCTGGATGCCAAAACAATACTGATCAGGACACGGAATTACCTGTATTTGTGCTCTGTTTTGCTCATTTCAGTATAAGTGCCACAAAAGCATAATAATTCCTCGTTCTCTCTTGAATCTGCATCAAAGAGTCGCTGTAATGAACCAAAACGCTTTGCAGGGCGAGAAACACAAAAAGACTAGACAACATGCTGAATGTTGATTTGTCTCAAATCAACACCGAAAAGGCTCAGGAAACGGAAAAAGTACTCTGATTTACTCATTTCAGGGATTGTGTGACAAAAGCACAATTGTGTTACAGTTCCCATGTACCTGCATCATAGAGTCGTGGTTAAGCACCAAAAGCGCTTTGCTTAAGCGAGAAAAACATAAAAATGACATTTTTTGAATCAAACTTGAAACTCTTATTTGCTTTTTATCTTCCCATAAATATGAGAGTTTCTCACGTTTTGGGGGTCAAATATCACAGCATTTGCAGGAAAAAGCTAAAGAGGGCAGAGAATGCAGAAATTTGCAATGACCATAGGAAAAATCTACAATAACATGCTGGATGCCAAAACAATTCTGATCAGGACACGGAATTACCTGTATTTGTGCTCTGTTTTGCTCATTTCAGTATTAGTGCCACAAAAGCATAATAGTTCCTCGTTCCTCTTGAATCTGCATCAAAGAGTCGCTGTAATGAACCAAAACGCTTTGCAGGGCGAGAAACACAAAAAGACTAGATAACATGCTGAATGAGACAAATAAACACCGAAAAGGCTCAGGAAATGGGAAAAGTACTCTGATTTACTCATTTCAGTGAGTGTGTGACAAAAGCACAATTGTGTTACAGTTTCCATGTACCTGCATCATAGAGTTGTGGTTTAGCACCAAAAGCGCTTTGCTTAAGCGAGGAAAACATAAAAATGACATTATTTGAATCAAACTTGAAACTCTTATTTGCTTTTTATCTTCCCATAAATATGAGAGTTTCTCACGTTTTGGGGGTCAAATATCACAGCATTTGCAGGAAAAAGCTAAAGAGGGCAGAGAATGAAGAAATTTGCAATGACCATAGGAAGCACTCCAATAACATGCTGGATGCCAAAACAATACTGATCAGGACACGGAATTACCTGTATTTGTGCTCTGTTTTGCTCATTTCAGTATTAGTGCCACAAAAGCATAATAGTTCCTAGTTATCTCTTGAATCTGCATCAAAGAGTCGCTGTAATGAACCAAAACGCTTTGCAGGGCGAGAAACACAAAAAGACTAGACAACATGTTGAATAAGACAAATCAACACCGAAAAGGCTCAGGAAATGGGAAAAGTACTGTGATTTACTCATTTCAGTGAGTGTGTGACAAAAGCACAATTGTGTTACAGTGCCCATGTACCTGCATCATAGAGTCGTGGTTAAGCACCAAAAGCGCTTTGCTTAAGCGAGGAAAACATAAAAATGACATATTAGATGAATCAAACTTGAAACTCATATTCGCGTTTTATCTTCCCATAAATATGAGAGTTTCTCACGTTTTGGGGGTCAAATATCACAGCATTTGCAGGAAAAAGCTAAAGAGGGCAGAGAATGCAGAAATTTGCAATGACCATAGGAAAAATCTACAATAACATGCTGGATGCCAAAACAGCACAGAAAAGGCTCAGGACACGGAATTACATGTTTTTGTACTCTGTTTTGCTCATTTCAGTATTAGTGCCACAAAAGCATAATAGCTCCTAGTTATCTCTTGAATCTGCATCAGAGAGTCCCAGTAATGAATCAAAACGCCATGTGGGGCGAGAAACACCAAAAAGACTAGACAACATGCTGAATGAGACAAATCAACACCGAAAAGGCTCAGGAAATGGGAAAAGTACTGTGATTTACTCATTTCAGTGAGTGTGTGACAGAAGCACAATTGTGTTACAGTGTCCATGTACCTGCATCATAGAGTCGTGGTTAAGCACCAAAAGCGCTTTGCTTAAGCGAGGAAAACATAAAAATGACATATTAGATGAATCAAACTTGAAAGTCATATTCGCGTTTTATCTTTCCATAAATATGAAAGTTTCTCACGTTTTGGGGGTCAAATATCACAGCATTTGCAGGAAAAAGCTAAAAAGGGCAGAGAATGCAGAAATTTGCAATGACCATAGGAAAAATCTACAATAACATGCTGGATGCCAAAACAGCACAGAAAAGGCTCAGGACACAGAATTACATGTTTTTGTACTCTGTTTTGCTCATTTCAGTATAAGTGCCACAAAAGCATAATAATTCCTCGTTCTCTCTTGAATCTGCATCAAAGAGTCGCTGTAATGAACCAAAACGCTTTGCAGGGCGAGGAAAACATAAAAATGACATATTAGATGAATCAAACTTGAAACTCTTATTTTCTTTTTATCTTCCCATAAATATGAGAGTTTCTCACGTTTTGGGGGTCAAATATCACAGCATTTGCAGGAAAAAGCTAAAGAGGGCAGAGAATGCAGAAATTTGCAATGACCATAGGAAAAATCTACAATAACATGCTGGATGCCAAAACAGCACAGAAAAGGCTCAGGACACGGAATTACATGTATTTGTGCTCTGTTTTGCTCATTTCAGTATTAGTGCCACAAAAGCATAATAGTTCCTAGTTATCTCCTGAATCTGCATCAGAGAGTCGCTGTAATGAACCAAAACGCTTTGCAGGGCGAGAAACACAAAAAGACTAGATAACATGCTGAATGAGACAAATAAACACCGAAAAGGCTCAGGAAATGGGAAAAGTACTCTGATTTACTCATTTCAGTGAGTGTGTGACAAAAGCACAATTGTGTTACAGTTTCCATGTACCTGCATCATAGAGTTGTGGTTTAGCACCAAAAGCGCTTTGCTTAAGCGAGGAAAACATAAAAATGACATTATTTGAATCAAACTTGAAACTCTTATTTGCTTTTTATCTTCCCATAAATATGAGAGTTTCTCACGTTTTGGGGGTCAAATATCACAGCATTTGCAGGAAAAAGCTAAAGAGGGCAGAGAATGCAGAAATTTGCAATGACCATAGGAAGCACTACAATAACATGCTGGATGCCAAAACAATACTGATCAGGACACGGAATTACCTGTATTTGTGCTCTGTTTTGCTCATTTCAGTATTAGTGCCACAAAAGCATAATAATTCCTCGTTCTCTCTTGAATCTGCATCAAAGAGTCGCTGTTATGAACCAAAACGCTTTGCAGGACGAGAAACACAAAAAGACTAGACAACATGTTGAATAAGACAAATCAACACCGAAAAGGCTCAGGAAATGGGAAAAGTACTGTGATTTACTCATTACAGTGAGTGTGTGACAAAAGCACAATTGTGTTACAGTGCCCATGTACCTGCATCATAGAGTCGTGGTTAAGCACCAAAAGCGCTTTGCTTAAGCGAGGAAAACATAAAAATGACATATTAGATGAATCAAACTTGAAACTCATATTCGCGTTTTATCTTCCCATAAATATGAAAGTTTCTCACGTTTTGGGGGTCAAATATCACAGCATTTGCAGGAAAAAGCTAAAGAGGGCAGAGAATGCAGAAATTTGCAATGACCATAGGAACAATCTACAATAACATGCTGGATGCCAAAACAATACTGATCAGGACACGGAATTACCTGTATTTGTGCTCTGTTTTGCTCATTTCAGTATAAGTGCCACAAAAGCATAATAATTCCTCGTTTTCTCTTGAATCTGCATCAAAGAGTCGCTGTAATGAACCAAAACGCTTTGCAGGGCGAGAAACACAAAAAGACTAGACAACATGCTGAATGTTGATTTGTCTCAAATCAACACCGAAAAGGCTCAGGAAACGGAAAAAGTACTCTGATTTACTCATTTCAGGGATTGTGTGACAAAAGCACAATTGTGTTACAGTTCCCATGTACCTGCATCATAGAGTCGTGGTTAAGCACCAAAAGCGCTTTGCTTAAGCGAGAAAAACATAAAAATGACATATTAGATGAATCAAACTTGAAACTCATATTCGCGTTTTATCTTTCCATAAATATGAAAGTTTCTCACGTTTTGGGGGTCAAATATCACAGCATTTGCAGGAAAAAGCTAAAAAGGGCAGAGAATGCAGAATTTTGCAATGACCATAGGAACAATCTACAATAACATGCTGGATGCCAAAACGGCACAGAAAAGGCTCAGGACACAGAATTACATGTTTTTGTACTCTGTTTTGCTCATTTCAGTATAAGTGCCACAAAAGCATAATAATTCCTCGTTCTCTCTTGAATCTGCATCAAAGAGTCGCTGTAATGAACCAAAACTCTTTGCAGGGCGAGGAAAACATAAAAATGACATATTAGATGAATCAAACTTGAAACTCTTATTTTCTTTTTATCTTCCCATAAATATGAGAGTTTCTGACGTTTTGGGGGTCAAATATCACAGCATTTGCAGGAAAAAGCTAAAGAGGGCAGAGAATGAAGAAATTTGCAATGACCATAGGAAGCACTACAATAACATGCTGGATGCCAAAACAATACTGATCAGGACACGGAAGTACCTGTATTTGTGCTCTGTTTTGCTCATTTCAGTATTAGTGCCACAAAAGCATAATAATTCCTCGTTCTCTCTTGAATCTGCATCAAAGAGTCGCTGTAATGAACCAAAACGCTTTGCAGGGCGAGAAACACAAAAAGACTAGACAACATGCTGAATGTTGATTTGTCTCAAATCAACACCGAAAAGGCTCAGGAAACGGAAAAAGTACTCTGATTTACTCATTTAAGTGAGTGTGTGACAAAAGCACAATTATGTTACAGTTCCCATGTACCTGCATCATAGAGTCGTGGTTAAGCACCAAAAGCGCTTTGCTTAAGCGAGAAAAACATAAAAATGACATTATTTGAATCAAACTTGAAACTCTTATTTGCTTTTTATCTTCCCATAAATATGAGAGTTTCTCACGTTTTGGGGGTCAAATATCACAGCATTTGCAGGAAAAAGCTAAAGAGGGCAGAGAATGCAGAAATTTGCAATGACCATAGGAAAAATCTACAATAACATGCTGGATGCCAAAACAATTCTGATCAGGACACGGAATTACCTGTATTTGTGCTCTGTTTTGCTCATTTCAGTATTAGTGCCACAAAAGCATAATAGTTCCTCGTTCCTCTTGAATCTGCATCAAAGAGTCGCTGTAATGAACCAAAACGCTTTGCAGGGCGAGAAACACAAAAAGACTAGACAACATGCTGAATGAGACAAATCAACACCGAAAAGGCTCAGGAATTGGGAAAAGTACTCTGATTTTTTCATTGCAGTAAGTGTGTGACAAAAGCACAATTGTGTTACAGTTCCCATGTACCTGCCTCATAGAGTTGTTGTTAAGCACCAAAAGCGCTTTGCTTAAGAAAGAAAACCATAAAAATGACATATTATATGAATCAAACTTTAAACTCTTATTTGCAATTGTCTTCCCTTGAATTTGAAAGTTTCTCACGTTTTGGGGGTCAAATATAACAGCATTTGCAGGAAAAAGCTAAAGAGGGCAGAGAATGCAGAAATTTGCAATGACCATAGGAAGCACTACAATAACATGCTGGATGCCAAAACAGCACAGAAAAGGCTCAGGACACGGAATTACATGTTTTTGTGCTCTGTTTTGCTCATTTCAGTATTAGTGCCACAAAAGCATAATAGTTCCTAGTTATCTCCTGAATCTGCATCAGAGAGTCGCTGTAATGAACCAAAACGCTTTGCAGGGCGAGAAACACAAAAAGACTAGATAACATGCTGAATGAGACAAATAAACACCGAAAAGGCTCAGGAAATGGGAAAAGTACTCTGATTTACTCATTTCAGTGAGTGTGTGACAAAAGCACAATTGTGTTACAGTTTCCATGTACCTGCATCATAGAGTTGTGGTTTAGCACCAAAAGCGCTTTGCTTAAGCGAGGAAAACATAAAAATGACATTATTTGAATCAAACTTGAAACTCTTATTTGCTTTTTATCTTCCCATAAATATGAGAGTTTCTCACGTTTTGGGGGTCAAATATCACAGCATTTGCAGGAAAAAGCTAAAGAGGGCAGAGAATGCAGAAATTTGCAATGACCATAGGAAGCACTACAATAACATGCTGGATGCCAAAACAATACTGATCAGGACACGGAATTACCTGTATTTGTGCTCTGTTTTGCTCATTTCAGTATTAGTGCCACAAAAGCATAATAATTCCTCGTTCTCTCTTGAATCTGCATCAAAGAGTCGCTGTAATGAACCAAAACGCTTTGCAGGGCGAGAAACACAAAAAGACTAGACAACATGCTGAATGAGACAAATCAACACCGAAAAGGCTCAGGAAACGGAAAAAGTACTCTGATTTACTCATTTCAGGGATTGTGTGACAAAAGCACAATTGTGTTACAGTTCCCATGTACCTGCATCATAGAGTCGTGGTTAAGCACCAAAAGCGCTTTGCTTAAGCGAGAAAAACATAAAAATGACATATTAGATGAATCAAACTTGAAACTCATATTCGCGTTTTATCTTTCCATAAATATGAAAGTTTCTCACGTTTTGGGGGTCAAATATCACAGCATTTGCAGGAAAAAGCTAAAAAGGGCAGAGAATGCAGAATTTTGCAATGACCATAGGAACAATCTACAATAACATGCTGGATGCCAAAACGGCACAGAAAAGGCTCAGGACACAGAATTACATGTTTTTGTACTCTGTTTTGCTCATTTCAGTATAAGTGCCACAAAAGCATAATAATTCCTCGTTCTCTCTTGAATCTGCATCAAAGAGTCGCTGTAATGAACCAAAACTCTTTGCAGGGCGAGGAAAACATAAAAATGACATATTAGATGAATCAAACTTGAAACTCTTATTTTCTTTTTATCTTCCCATAAATATGAGAGTTTCTGACGTTTTGGGGGTCAAATATCACAGCATTTGCAGGAAAAAGCTAAAGAGGGCAGAGAATGAAGAAATTTGCAATGACCATAGGAAGCACTACAATAACATGCTGGATGCCAAAACAATACTGATCAGGACACGGAAGTACCTGTATTTGTGCTCTGTTTTGCTCATTTCAGTATTAGTGCCACAAAAGCATAATAATTCCTCGTTCTCTCTTGAATCTGCATCAAAGAGTCGCTGTAATGAACCAAAACGCTTTGCAGGGCGAGAAACACAAAAAGACTAGACAACATGCTGAATGTTGATTTGTCTCAAATCAACACCGAAAAGGCTCAGGAAACGGAAAAAGTACTCTGATTTACTCATTTAAGTGAGTGTGTGACAAAAGCACAATTATGTTACAGTTCCCATGTACCTGCATCATAGAGTCGTGGTTAAGCACCAAAAGCGCTTTGCTTAAGCGAGAAAAACATAAAAATGACATTATTTGAATCAAACTTGAAACTCTTATTTGCTTTTTATCTTCCCATAAATATGAGAGTTTCTCACGTTTTGGGGGTCAAATATCACAGCATTTGCAGGAAAAAGCTAAAGAGGGCAGAGAATGCAGAAATTTGCAATGACCATAGGAAAAATCTACAATAACATGCTGGATGCCAAAACAATTCTGATCAGGACACGGAATTACCTGTATTTGTGCTCTGTTTTGCTCATTTCAGTATTAGTGCCACAAAAGCATAATAGTTCCTCGTTCCTCTTGAATCTGCATCAAAGAGTCGCTGTAATGAACCAAAACGCTTTGCAGGGCGAGAAACACAAAAAGACTAGACAACATGCTGAATGAGACAAATCAACACCGAAAAGGCTCAGGAATTGGGAAAAGTACTCTGATTTTTTCATTGCAGTAAGTGTGTGACAAAAGCACAATTGTGTTACAGTTCCCATGTACCTGCCTCATAGAGTTGTTGTTAAGCACCAAAAGCGCTTTGCTTAAGAAAGAAAACCATAAAAATGACATATTATATGAATCAAACTTTAAACTCTTATTTGCAATTGTCTTCCCTTGAATTTGAAAGTTTCTCACGTTTTGGGGGTCAAATATAACAGCATTTGCAGGAAAAAGCTAAAGAGGGCAGAGAATGCAGAAATTTGCAATGACCATAGGAAGCACTACAATAACATGCTGGATGCCAAAACAGCACAGAAAAGGCTCAGGACACGGAATTACATGTTTTTGTGCTCTGTTTTGCTCATTTCAGTATTAGTGCCACAAAAGCATAATAGTTCCTAGTTATCTCCTGAATCTGCATCAGAGAGTCGCTGTAATGAACCAAAACGCTTTGCAGGGCGAGAAACACAAAAAGACTAGATAACATGCTGAATGAGACAAATAAACACCGAAAAGGCTCAGGAAATGGGAAAAGTACTCTGATTTACTCATTTCAGTGAGTGTGTGACAAAAGCACAATTGTGTTACAGTTTCCATGTACCTGCATCATAGAGTTGTGGTTTAGCACCAAAAGCGCTTTGCTTAAGCGAGGAAAACATAAAAATGACATTATTTGAATCAAACTTGAAACTCTTATTTGCTTTTTATCTTCCCATAAATATGAGAGTTTCTCACGTTTTGGGGGTCAAATATCACAGCATTTGCAGGAAAAAGCTAAAGAGGGCAGAGAATGAAGAAATTTGCAATGACCATAGGAAGCACTACAATAACATGCTGGATGCCAAAACAATACTGATCAGGACACGGAATTACCTGTATTTGTGCTCTGTTTTGCTCATTTCAGTATTAGTGCCACAAAAGCATAATAATTCCTCGTTCTCTCTTGAATCTGCATCAAAGAGTCGCTGTAATGAACCAAAACGCTTTGCAGGACGAGAAACACAAAAAGACTAGACAACATGCTTAATGTTGATTTGTCTCAAATCAACACCGAAAAGGCTCAGGAAACGGAAAAAGTCCTCTGATTTACTCATTTCAGTGAGTGTGTGACAAAAGCACAATTGTGTTACAGTTCCCATGTACCTGCATCATAGAGTCGTGGTTAAGCACCAAAAGCGCTTTGCTTGAGCGAGAAAAACATAAAAATGACATATTAGATGAATCAAACTTGAAAGTCATATTCGCGTTTTATCTTCCCATAAATATGAGAGTTTCTCACGTTTTGGGGGTCAAATATCACAGCATTTGCAGGAAAAAGCTAAAGAGGGCAGAGAATGAAGAAATTTGCAATGACCATAGGAAAAATCTACAATAACATGCTGGATGCCAAAACAGCACAGAAAAGGCTCAGGACACGGAATTACATGTTTTTGTGCTCTGTTTTGCTCATTTCAGTATTAGTGCCACAAAAGCATAATAGTTCCTAGTTATCTCCTGAATCTGCATCAGAGAGTCGCTGTAATGAACCAAAACGCTTTGCAGGGCGAGAAACACAAAAAGACTAGATAACATGCTGAATGAGACAAATCAACACCGAAAAGGCTCAGGAAATGGGAAAAGTACTCTGATTTACTCATTTCAGTGAGTGTGTGACAAAAGCACAATTGTTTTACAGTTTCCATGTACCTGCATCATAGAGTTGTGGTTTAGCACCAAAAGCGCTTTGCTTAAGCGAGAAAAACATAAAAATGACATATTAGATGAATCAAACTTGAAACTCTTATTTTCTTTTTATCTTCCCATAAATATGAGAGTTTCTCACGTTTTGGGGGTCAAATATCACAGCATTTGCAGGAAAAAGCTAAAGAGGGCAGAGAATGCAGAAATTTGCAATGACCATAGGAAGCACTACAATAACATGCTGGCTGCCAAAACAATACTGATCAGGACACGGAATTACCTGTATTTGTGCTCTGTTTTGCTCATTTCAGTATTAGTGCCACAAAAGCATAATAATTCCTCGTTCTCTCTTGAATCTGCATCAAAGAGTCGCTGTAATGAACCAAAACGCTTTGCAGGGCGAGAAACACAAAAAGACTAGACAACATGCTGAATGAGACAAATCAACACCGAAAAGGCTCAGGAAACGGAAAAAGTACTCTGATTTACTCATTTCAGGGATTGTGTGACAAAAGCACAATTGTGTTACAGTTCCCATGTACCTGCATCATAGAGTCGTGGTTAAGCACCAAAAGCGCTTTGCTTAAGCGAGAAAAACATAAAAATGACATATTAGATGAATCAAACTTGAAACTCATATTCGCGTTTTATCTTTCCATAAATATGAAAGTTTCTCACGTTTTGGGGGTCAAATATCACAGCATTTGCAGGAAAAAGCTAAAAAGGGCAGAGAATGCAGAATTTTGCAATGACCATAGGAACAATCTACAATAACATGCTGGATGCCAAAACGGCACAGAAAAGGCTCAGGACACAGAATTACATGTTTTTGTACTCTGTTTTGCTCATTTCAGTATAAGTGCCACAAAAGCATAATAATTCCTCGTTCTCTCTTGAATCTGCATCAAAGAGTCGCTGTAATGAACCAAAACTCTTTGCAGGGCGAGGAAAACATAAAAATGACATATTAGATGAATCAAACTTGAAACTCTTATTTTCTTTTTATCTTCCCATAAATATGAGAGTTTCTGACGTTTTGGGGGTCAAATATCACAGCATTTGCAGGAAAAAGCTAAAGAGGGCAGAGAATGAAGAAATTTGCAATGACCATAGGAAGCACTACAATAACATGCTGGATGCCAAAACAATACTGATCAGGACACGGAAGTACCTGTATTTGTGCTCTGTTTTGCTCATTTCAGTATTAGTGCCACAAAAGCATAATAATTCCTCGTTCTCTCTTGAATCTGCATCAAAGAGTCGCTGTAATGAACCAAAACGCTTTGCAGGGCGAGAAACACAAAAAGACTAGACAACATGCTGAATGTTGATTTGTCTCAAATCAACACCGAAAAGGCTCAGGAAACGGAAAAAGTACTCTGATTTACTCATTTAAGTGAGTGTGTGACAAAAGCACAATTATGTTACAGTTCCCATGTACCTGCATCATAGAGTCGTGGTTAAGCACCAAAAGCGCTTTGCTTAAGCGAGAAAAACATAAAAATGACATTATTTGAATCAAACTTGAAACTCTTATTTGCTTTTTATCTTCCCATAAATATGAGAGTTTCTCACGTTTTGGGGGTCAAATATCACAGCATTTGCAGGAAAAAGCTAAAGAGGGCAGAGAATGCAGAAATTTGCAATGACCATAGGAAAAATCTACAATAACATGCTGGATGCCAAAACAATTCTGATCAGGACACGGAATTACCTGTATTTGTGCTCTGTTTTGCTCATTTCAGTATTAGTGCCACAAAAGCATAATAGTTCCTCGTTCCTCTTGAATCTGCATCAAAGAGTCGCTGTAATGAACCAAAACGCTTTGCAGGGCGAGAAACACAAAAAGACTAGACAACATGCTGAATGAGACAAATCAACACCGAAAAGGCTCAGGAATTGGGAAAAGTACTCTGATTTTTTCATTGCAGTAAGTGTGTGACAAAAGCACAATTGTGTTACAGTTCCCATGTACCTGCCTCATAGAGTTGTTGTTAAGCACCAAAAGCGCTTTGCTTAAGAAAGAAAACCATAAAAATGACATATTATATGAATCAAACTTTAAACTCTTATTTGCAATTGTCTTCCCTTGAATTTGAAAGTTTCTCACGTTTTGGGGGTCAAATATAACAGCATTTGCAGGAAAAAGCTAAAGAGGGCAGAGAATGCAGAAATTTGCAATGACCATAGGAAGCACTACAATAACATGCTGGATGCCAAAACAGCACAGAAAAGGCTCAGGACACGGAATTACATGTTTTTGTGCTCTGTTTTGCTCATTTCAGTATTAGTGCCACAAAAGCATAATAGTTCCTAGTTATCTCCTGAATCTGCATCAGAGAGTCGCTGTAATGAACCAAAACGCTTTGCAGGGCGAGAAACACAAAAAGACTAGATAACATGCTGAATGAGACAAATAAACACCGAAAAGGCTCAGGAAATGGGAAAAGTACTCTGATTTACTCATTTCAGTGAGTGTGTGACAAAAGCACAATTGTGTTACAGTTTCCATGTACCTGCATCATAGAGTTGTGGTTTAGCACCAAAAGCGCTTTGCTTAAGCGAGGAAAACATAAAAATGACATTATTTGAATCAAACTTGAAACTCTTATTTGCTTTTTATCTTCCCATAAATATGAGAGTTTCTCACGTTTTGGGGGTCAAATATCACAGCATTTGCAGGAAAAAGCTAAAGAGGGCAGAGAATGAAGAAATTTGCAATGACCATAGGAAGCACTACAATAACATGCTGGATGCCAAAACAATACTGATCAGGACACGGAATTACCTGTATTTGTGCTCTGTTTTGCTCATTTCAGTATTAGTGCCACAAAAGCATAATAATTCCTCGTTCTCTCTTGAATCTGCATCAAAGAGTCGCTGTAATGAACCAAAACGCTTTGCAGGACGAGAAACACAAAAAGACTAGACAACATGCTTAATGTTGATTTGTCTCAAATCAACACCGAAAAGGCTCAGGAAACGGAAAAAGTCCTCTGATTTACTCATTTCAGTGAGTGTGTGACAAAAGCACAATTGTGTTACAGTTCCCATGTACCTGCATCATAGAGTCGTGGTTAAGCACCAAAAGCGCTTTGCTTGAGCGAGAAAAACATAAAAATGACATATTAGATGAATCAAACTTGAAAGTCATATTCGCGTTTTATCTTCCCATAAATATGAGAGTTTCTCACGTTTTGGGGGTCAAATATCACAGCATTTGCAGGAAAAAGCTAAAGAGGGCAGAGAATGAAGAAATTTGCAATGACCATAGGAAAAATCTACAATAACATGCTGGATGCCAAAACAGCACAGAAAAGGCTCAGGACACGGAATTACATGTTTTTGTGCTCTGTTTTGCTCATTTCAGTATTAGTGCCACAAAAGCATAATAGTTCCTAGTTATCTCCTGAATCTGCATCAGAGAGTCGCTGTAATGAACCAAAACGCTTTGCAGGGCGAGAAACACAAAAAGACTAGATAACATGCTGAATGAGACAAATCAACACCGAAAAGGCTCAGGAAATGGGAAAAGTACTCTGATTTACTCATTTCAGTGAGTGTGTGACAAAAGCACAATTGTTTTACAGTTTCCATGTACCTGCATCATAGAGTTGTGGTTTAGCACCAAAAGCGCTTTGCTTAAGCGAGAAAAACATAAAAATGACATATTAGATGAATCAAACTTGAAACTCTTATTTTCTTTTTATCTTCCCATAAATATGAGAGTTTCTCACGTTTTGGGGGTCAAATATCACAGCATTTGCAGGAAAAAGCTAAAGAGGGCAGAGAATGCAGAAATTTGCAATGACCATAGGAAGCACTACAATAACATGCTGGATGCCAAAACAATACTGATCAGGACACGGAATTACCTGTATTTGTGCTCTGTTTTGCTCATTTCAGTATTAGTGCCACAAAAGCATAATAATTCCTCGTTCTCTCTTGAATCTGCATCAAAGAGTCGCTGTAATGAACCAAAACGCTTTGCAGGGCGAGAAACACAAAAAGACTAGACAACATGCTGAATGAGACAAATCAACACCGAAAAGGCTCAGGAATTGGGAAAAGTACTGTGATTTACTCATTACAGTGAGTGTGTGACAAAAGCACAATTGTGTTACAGTGCCCATGTACCTGCATCATAGAGTCGTGGTTAAGCACCAAAAGCGCTTTGCTTAAGCGAGGAAAACATAAAAATGACATATTAGATGAATCAAACTTGAAACTCATATTCGCGTTTTATCTTCCCATAAATATGAAAGTTTCTCACGTTTTGGGGGTCAAATATCACAGCATTTGCAGGAAAAAGCTAAAGAGGGCAGAGAATGCAGAAATTTGCAATGACCATAGGAACAATCTACAATAACATGCTGGATGCCAAAACAATACTGATCAGGACACGGAATTACCTGTATTTGTGCTCTGTTTTGCTCATTTCAGTATAAGTGCCACAAAAGCATAATAATTCCTCGTTCTCTCTTGAATCTGCATCAAAGAGTCGCTGTAATGAACCAAAACGCTTTGCAGGGCGAGAAACACAAAAAGACTAGACAACATGCTGAATGTTGATTTGTCTCAAATCAACACCGAAAAGGCTCAGGAAACGGAAAAAGTACTCTGATTTACTCATTTCAGGGATTGTGTGACAAAAGCACAATTGTGTTACAGTTCCCATGTACCTGCATCATAGAGTCGTGGTTAAGCACCAAAAGCGCTTTGCTTAAGCGAGAAAAACATAAAAATGACATATTAGATGAATCAAACTTGAAACTCATATTCGCGTTTTATCTTTCCATAAATATGAAAGTTTCTCACGTTTTGGGGGTCAAATATCACAGCATTTGCAGGAAAAAGCTAAAGAGGGCAGAGAATGCAGAAATTTGCAATGACCATAGGAAGCACTACAATAACATGCTGGATGCCAAAACAATACTGATCAGGACACGGAATTACCTGTATTTGTGCTCTGTTTTGCTCATTTCAGTATTAGTGCCACAAAAGCATAATAATTCCTCGTTCTCTCTTGAATCTGCATCAAAGAGTCGTTGTAATGAACCAAAACGCTTTGCAGGACGAGAAACACAAAAAGACTAGACAACATGCTTAATGTTGATTTGTCTCAAATCAACACCGAAAAGGCTCAGGAAACGGAAAAAGTCCTCTGATTTACTCATTTCAGTGAGTGTGTGACAAAAGCACAATTGTGTTACAGTTCCCATGTACCTGCATCATAGAGTCGTGGTTAAGCACCAAAAGCGCTTTGCTTGAGCGAGAAAAACATAAAAATGACATATTAGATGAATCAAACTTGAAAGTCATATTCGCGTTTTATCTTCCCATAAATATGAGAGTTTCTCACGTTTTGGGGGTCAAATATCACAGCATTTGCAGGAAAAAGCTAAAGAGGGCAGAGAATGAAGAAATTTGCAATGACCATAGGAAAAATCTACAATAACATGCTGGATGCCAAAACAGCACAGAAAAGGCTCAGGACACGGAATTACATGTTTTTGTGCTCTGTTTTGCTCATTTCAGTATTAGTGCCACAAAAGCATAATAGTTCCTAGTTATCTCCTGAATCTGCATCAGAGAGTCGCTGTAATGAACCAAAACGCTTTGCAGGGCGAGAAACACAAAAAGACTAGATAACATGCTGAATGAGACAAATCAACACCGAAAAGGCTCAGGAAATGGGAAAAGTACTCTGATTTACTCATTTCAGTGAGTGTGTGACAAAAGCACAATTGTTTTACAGTTTCCATGTACCTGCATCATAGAGTTGTGGTTTAGCACCAAAAGCGCTTTGCTTAAGCGAGAAAAACATAAAAATGACATATTAGATGAATCAAACTTGAAACTCTTATTTTCTTTTTATCTTCCCATAAATATGAGAGTTTCTCACGTTTTGGGGGTCAAATATCACAGCATTTGCAGGAAAAAGCTAAAGAGGGCAGAGAATGCAGAAATTTGCAATGACCATAGGAAGCACTACAATAACATGCTGGATGCCAAAACAATACTGATCAGGACACGGAATTACCTGTATTTGTGCTCTGTTTTGCTCATTTCAGTATTAGTGCCACAAAAGCATAATAATTCCTCGTTCTCTCTTGAATCTGCATCAAAGAGTCGCTGTAATGAACCAAAACGCTTTGCAGGGCGAGAAACACAAAAAGACTAGACAACATGCTGAATGAGACAAATCAACACCGAAAAGGCTCAGGAATTGGGAAAAGTACTGTGATTTACTCATTACAGTGAGTGTGTGACAAAAGCACAATTGTGTTACAGTGCCCATGTACCTGCATCATAGAGTCGTGGTTAAGCACCAAAAGCGCTTTGCTTAAGCGAGGAAAACATAAAAATGACATATTAGATGAATCAAACTTGAAACTCATATTCGCGTTTTATCTTCCCATAAATATGAAAGTTTCTCACGTTTTGGGGGTCAAATATCACAGCATTTGCAGGAAAAAGCTAAAAAGGGCAGAGAATGCAGAATTTTGCAATGACCATAGGAACAATCTACAATAACATGCTGGATGCCAAAACGGCACAGAAAAGGCTCAGGACACAGAATTACATGTTTTTGTACTCTGTTTTGCTCATTTCAGTATAAGTGCCACAAAAGCATAATAATTCCTCGTTCTCTCTTGAATCTGCATCAAAGAGTCGCTGTAATGAACCAAAACTCTTTGCAGGGCGAGGAAAACATAAAAATGACATATTAGATGAATCAAACTTGAAACTCTTATTTTCTTTTTATCTTCCCATAAATATGAGAGTTTCTGACGTTTTGGGGGTCAAATATCACAGCATTTGCAGGAAAAAGCTAAAGAGGGCAGAGAATGAAGAAATTTGCAATGACCATAGGAAGCACTACAATAACATGCTGGATGCCAAAACAATACTGATCAGGACACGGAAGTACCTGTATTTGTGCTCTGTTTTGCTCATTTCAGTATTAGTGCCACAAAAGCATAATAATTCCTCGTTCTCTCTTGAATCTGCATCAAAGAGTCGCTGTAATGAACCAAAACGCTTTGCAGGGCGAGAAACACAAAAAGACTAGACAACATGCTGAATGTTGATTTGTCTCAAATCAACACCGAAAAGGCTCAGGAAACGGAAAAAGTACTCTGATTTACTCATTTAAGTGAGTGTGTGACAAAAGCACAATTATGTTACAGTTCCCATGTACCTGCATCATAGAGTCGTGGTTAAGCACCAAAAGCGCTTTGCTTAAGCGAGAAAAACATAAAAATGACATTATTTGAATCAAACTTGAAACTCTTATTTGCTTTTTATCTTCCCATAAATATGAGAGTTTCTCACGTTTTGGGGGTCAAATATCACAGCATTTGCAGGAAAAAGCTAAAGAGGGCAGAGAATGCAGAAATTTGCAATGACCATAGGAAAAATCTACAATATCATGCTGGATGCCAAAACAATTCTGATCAGGACACGGAATTACCTGTATTTGTGCTCTGTTTTGCTCATTTCAGTATTAGTGCCACAAAAGCATAATAGTTCCTCGTTCCTCTTGAATCTGCATCAAAGAGTCGCTGTAATGAACCAAAACGCTTTGCAGGGCGAGAAACACAAAAAGACTAGACAACATGCTGAATGAGACAAATCAACACCGAAAAGGCTCAGGAATTGGGAAAAGTACTCTGATTTTTTCATTGCAGTAAGTGTGTGACAAAAGCACAATTGTGTTACAGTTCCCATGTACCTGCCTCATAGAGTTGTTGTTAAGCACCAAAAGCGCTTTGCTTAAGAAAGAAAACCATAAAAATGACATATTATATGAATCAAACTTTAAACTCTTATTTGCAATTGTCTTCCCTTGAATTTGAAAGTTTCTCACGTTTTGGGGGTCAAATATAACAGCATTTGCAGGAAAAAGCTAAAGAGGGCAGAGAATGCAGAAATTTGCAATGACCATAGGAAGCACTACAATAACATGCTGGATGCCAAAACAGCACAGAAAAGGCTCAGGACACGGAATTACATGTTTTTGTGCTCTGTTTTGCTCATTTCAGTATTAGTGCCACAAAAGCATAATAGTTCCTAGTTATCTCCTGAATCTGCATCAGAGAGTCGCTGTAATGAACCAAAACGCTTTGCAGGGCGAGAAACACAAAAAGACTAGATAACATGCTGAATGAGACAAATAAACACCGAAAAGGCTCAGGAAATGGGAAAAGTACTCTGATTTACTCATTTCAGTGAGTGTGTGACAAAAGCACAATTGTGTTACAGTTTCCATGTACCTGCATCATAGAGTTGTGGTTTAGCACCAAAAGCGCTTTGCTTAAGCGAGGAAAACATAAAAATGACATTATTTGAATCAAACTTGAAACTCTTATTTGCTTTTTATCTTCCCATAAATATGAGAGTTTCTCACGTTTTGGGGGTCAAATATCACAGCATTTGCAGGAAAAAGCTAAAGAGGGCAGAGAATGAAGAAATTTGCAATGACCATAGGAAGCACTACAATAACATGCTGGATGCCAAAACAATACTGATCAGGACACGGAATTACCTGTATTTGTGCTCTGTTTTGCTCATTTCAGTATTAGTGCCACAAAAGCATAATAATTCCTCGTTCTCTCTTGAATCTGCATCAAAGAGTCGCTGTAATGAACCAAAACGCTTTGCAGGACGAGAAACACAAAAAGACTAGACAACATGCTTAATGTTGATTTGTCTCAAATCAACACCGAAAAGGCTCAGGAAACGGAAAAAGTCCTCTGATTTACTCATTTCAGTGAGTGTGTGACAAAAGCACAATTGTGTTACAGTTCCCATGTACCTGCATCATAGAGTCGTGGTTAAGCACCAAAAGCGCTTTGCTTGAGCGAGAAAAACATAAAAATGACATATTAGATGAATCAAACTTGAAAGTCATATTCGCGTTTTATCTTCCCATAAATATGAGAGTTTCTCACGTTTTGGGGGTCAAATATCACAGCATTTGCAGGAAAAAGCTAAAGAGGGCAGAGAATGAAGAAATTTGCAATGACCATAGGAAAAATCTACAATAACATGCTGGATGCCAAAACAGCACAGAAAAGGCTCAGGACACGGAATTACATGTTTTTGTGCTCTGTTTTGCTCATTTCAGTATTAGTGCCACAAAAGCATAATAGTTCCTAGTTATCTCCTGAATCTGCATCAGAGAGTCGCTGTAATGAACCAAAACGCTTTGCAGGGCGAGAAACACAAAAAGACTAGATAACATGCTGAATGAGACAAATCAACACCGAAAAGGCTCAGGAAATGGGAAAAGTACTCTGATTTACTCATTTCAGTGAGTGTGTGACAAAAGCACAATTGTTTTACAGTTTCCATGTACCTGCATCATAGAGTTGTGGTTTAGCACCAAAAGCGCTTTGCTTAAGCGAGAAAAACATAAAAATGACATATTAGATGAATCAAACTTGAAACTCTTATTTTCTTTTTATCTTCCCATAAATATGAGAGTTTCTCACGTTTTGGGGGTCAAATATCACAGCATTTGCAGGAAAAAGCTAAAGAGGGCAGAGAATGCAGAAATTTGCAATGACCATAGGAAGCACTACAATAACATGCTGGATGCCAAAACAATACTGATCAGGACACGGAATTACCTGTATTTGTGCTCTGTTTTGCTCATTTCAGTATTAGTGCCACAAAAGCATAATAATTCCTCGTTCTCTCTTGAATCTGCATCAAAGAGTCGCTGTAATGAACCAAAACGCTTTGCAGGACGAGAAACACAAAAAGACTAGACAACATGTTGAATAAGACAAATCAACACCGAAAAGGCTCAGGAAATGGGAAAAGTACTGTGATTTACTCATTACAGTGAGTGTGTGACAAAAGCACAATTGTGTTACAGTGCCCATGTACCTGCATCATAGAGTCGTGGTTAAGCACCAAAAGCGCTTTGCTTAAGCGAGGAAAACATAAAAATGACATATTAGATGAATCAAACTTGAAACTCATATTCGCGTTTTATCTTCCCATAAATATGAAAGTTTCTCACGTTTTGGGGGTCAAATATCACAGCATTTGCAGGAAAAAGCTAAAGAGGGCAGAGAATGCAGAAATTTGCAATGACCATAGGAACAATCTACAATAACATGCTGGATGCCAAAACAATACTGATCAGGACACGGAATTACCTGTATTTGTGCTCTGTTTTGCTCATTTCAGTATAAGTGCCACAAAAGCATAATAATTCCTCGTTCTCTCTTGATTCTGCATCAAAGAGTCGCTGTAATGAACCAAAACGCTTTGCAGGGCGAGAAACACAAAAAGACTAGACAACATGCTGAATGTTGATTTGTCTCAAATCAACACCGAAAAGGCTCAGGAAACGGAAAAAGTACTCTGATTTACTCATTTCAGGGATTGTGTGACAAAAGCACAATTGTGTTACAGTTCCCATGTACCTGCATCATAGAGTCGTGGTTAAGCACCAAAAGCGCTTTGCTTAAGCGAGAAAAACATAAAAATGACATATTAGATGAATCAAACTTGAAACTCATATTCGCGTTTTATCTTTCCATAAATATGAAAGTTTCTCACGTTTTGGGGGTCAAATATCACAGCATTTGCAGGAAAAAGCTAAAAAGGGCAGAGAATGCAGAATTTTGCAATGACCATAGGAACAATCTACAATAACATGCTGGATGCCAAAACGGCACAGAAAAGGCTCAGGACACAGAATTACATGTTTTTGTACTCTGTTTTGCTCATTTCAGTATAAGTGCCACAAAAGCATAATAATTCCTCGTTCTCTCTTGAATCTGCATCAAAGAGTCGCTGTAATGAACCAAAACTCTTTGCAGGGCGAGGAAAACATAAAAATGACATATTAGATGAATCAAACTTGAAACTCTTATTTTCTTTTTATCTTCCCATAAATATGAGAGTTTCTGACGTTTTGGGGGTCAAATATCACAGCATTTGCAGGAAAAAGCTAAAGAGGGCAGAGAATGAAGAAATTTGCAATGACCATAGGAAGCACTACAATAACATGCTGGATGCCAAAACAATACTGATCAGGACACGGAAGTACCTGTATTTGTGCTCTGTTTTGCTCATTTCAGTATTAGTGCCACAAAAGCATAATAATTCCTCGTTCTCTCTTGAATCTGCATCAAAGAGTCGCTGTAATGAACCAAAACGCTTTGCAGGGCGAGAAACACAAAAAGACTAGACAACATGCTGAATGTTGATTTGTCTCAAATCAACACCGAAAAGGCTCAGGAAACGGAAAAAGTACTCTGATTTACTCATTTAAGTGAGTGTGTGACAAAAGCACAATTATGTTACAGTTCCCATGTACCTGCATCATAGAGTCGTGGTTAAGCACCAAAAGCGCTTTGCTTAAGCGAGAAAAACATAAAAATGACATTATTTGAATCAAACTTGAAACTCTTATTTGCTTTTTATCTTCCCATAAATATGAGAGTTTCTCACGTTTTGGGGGTCAAATATCACAGCATTTGCAGGAAAAAGCTAAAAAGGGCAGAGAATGAAGACATTTGCAATGACCATAGGAAAAATCTACAATAACATGCTGGATGCCAAAACAATTCTGATCAGGACACGGAATTACCTGTATTTGTGCTCTGTTTTGCTCATTTCAGTATTAGTGCCACAAAAGCATATAGTTCCTCGTTCCTCTTGAATCTGCATCAAAGAGTCGCTGTAATGAACCAAAACGCTTTGCAGGGCGAGAAACACAAAAAGACTAGACAACATGCTGAATGAGACAAATCAACACCGAAAAGGCTCAGGAATTGGGAAAAGTACTCTGATTTTTTCATTGCAGTGAGTGTGTGACAAAAGCACAATTGTGTTACAGTTCCCATGTAACTGCCTCATAGAGTTGTTGTTAAGCACCAAAAGCGCTTTGCTTAAGAAAGAAAACCATAAAAATGACATATTATATGAATCAAACTTTAAACTCTTATTTGCAATTGTCTTCCCTTGAATTTGAAAGTTTCTCACGTTTTGGGGGTCAAATATAACAGCATTTGCAGGAAAAAGCTAAAGAGGGCAGAGAATGCAGAAATTTGCAATGACCATAGGAAGCACTACAATAACATGCTGGATGCCAAAACAGCACAGAAAAGGCTCAGGACACGGAATTACATGTTTTTGTGCTCTGTTTTGCTCATTTCAGTATTAGTGCCACAAAAGCATAATAGTTCCTAGTTATCTCCTGAATCTGCATCAAAGAGTCGCTGTAATGAACCAAAACGCTTTGCAGGGCGAGAAACACAAAAAGACTAGATAACATGCTGAATGAGACAAATAAACACCGAAAAGGCTCAGGAAATGGGAAAAGTACTCTGATTTACTCATTTCAGTGAGTGTGTGACAAAAGCACAATTGTGTTACAGTTTCCATGTACCTGCATCATAGAGTTGTGGTTTAGCACCAAAAGCGCTTTGCTTAAGCGAGGAAAACATAAAAATGACATTATTTGAATCAAACTTGAAACTCTTATTTGCTTTTTATCTTCCCATAAATATGAGAGTTTCTCACGTTTTGGGGGTCAAATATCACAGCATTTGCAGGAAAAAGCTAAAGAGGGCAGAGAATGAAGAAATTTGCAATGACCATAGGAAGCACTACAATAACATGCTGGATGCCAAAACAATACTGATCAGGACACGGAATTACCTGTATTTGTGCTCTGTTTTGCTCATTTCAGTATTAGTGCCACAAAAGCATAATAATTCCTCGTTCTCTCTTGAATCTGCATCAAAGAGTCGCTGTAATGAACCAAAACGCTTTGCAGGACGAGAAACACAAAAAGACTAGACAACATGCTTAATGTTGATTTGTCTCAAATCAACACCGAAAAGGCTCAGGAAACGGAAAAAGTCCTCTGATTTACTCATTTCAGTGAGTGTGTGACAAAAGCACAATTGTGTTACAGTTCCCATGTACCTGCATCATAGAGTCGTGGTTAAGCACCAAAAGCGCTTTGCTTGAGCGAGAAAAACATAAAAATGACATATTAGATGAATCAAACTTGAAAGTCATATTCGCGTTTTATCTTCCCATAAATATGAGAGTTTCTCACGTTTTGGGGGTCAAATATCACAGCATTTGCAGGAAAAAGCTAAAGAGGGCAGAGAATGCAGAAATTTGCAATGACCATAGGAAAAATCTACAATAACATGCTGGATGCCAAAACAGCACAGAAAAGGCTCAGGACACGGAATTACATGTTTTTGTGCTCTGTTTTGCTCATTTCAGTATTAGTGCCACAAAAGCATAATAGTTCCTAGTTATCTCCAGAATCTGCATCAGAGAGTCGCTGTAATGAACCAAAACGCTTTGCAGGGCGAGAAACACAAAAAGACTAGATAACATGCTGAATGAGACAAATCAACACCGAAAAGGCTCAGGAAATGGGAAAAGTACTCTGATTTACTCATTTCACTGAGTGTGTGACAAAAGCACAATTGTGTTACAGTTTCCATGTACCTGCATCATAGAGTTGTGGTTTAGCACCAAAAGCGCTTTGCTTAAGCGAGAAAAACATAAAAATGACATATTAGATGAATCAAACTTGAAACTCTTATTTTCTTTTTATCTTCCCATAAATATGAGAGTTTCTCACGTTTTGGGGGTCAAATATCACAGCATTTGCAGGAAAAAGCTAAAAAGGGCAGAGAATGAAGACATTTGCAATGACCATAGGAAAAATCTACAATAACATGCTGGATGCCAAAACAATACTGATCAGGACACGGAAGTACCTGTATTTGTGCTCTGTTTTGCTCATTTCAGTATTAGTGCCACAAAAGCATAATAATTCCTCGTTCTCTCTTGAATCTGCATCAAAGAGTCGCTGTAATGAACCAAAACGCTTTGCAGGACGAGAAACACAAAAAGACTAGACAACATGCTTAATGTTGATTTGTCTCAAATCAACACCGAAAAGGCTCAGGAAACGGAAAAAGTACTCTGATTTACTCATTTCAGTGAGTGTGTGACAAAAGCACAATTGTGTTACAGTTCCCATGTACCTGCATCATAGAGTCGTGGTTAAGCACCAAAAGCGCTTTGCTTAAGCGAGAAAAACATAAAAATGACATATTAGATGAATCAAACTTGAAACTCTTATTTGCTTTTTATCTTCCCATAAATATGAAAGTTTCTCACGTTTTGGGGGTCAAATATAACAGCATTTGCAGGAAAAAGCTAAAGAGGGCAGAGAATGCAGAAATTTGCAATGACCATAGGAAGCACTAAAATAACATGCTGGATGCCAAAACAATTCTGATCAGGACACGGAATTACCTGTATTTGTGCTCTGTTTTGCTCATTTCAGTATTAGTGCCACAAAAGCATAATAGTTCCTAGTTATCTCTTGAATCTGCATCAAAGAGTCGCTGTAATGAACCAAAACGCTTTGCAGGGCGAGAAACACAAAAAGACTAGACAACATGCTGAATGAGACAAATCAACACCGAAAAGGCTCAGGAATTGGGAAAAGTACTCTGATTTTTTCATTGCAGTAAGTGTGTGACAAAAGCACAATTGTGTTACAGTTCCCATGTACCTGCATCATAGAGTTGTGGTTAAGCACCAAAAGCGCTTTGCTTAAGAAAGAAAACCATAAAAATGACATATTATATGAATCAAACTTTAAACTCTTATTTGCAATTGTCTTCCCTTGAATTTGAAAGTTTCTGACGTTTTGGGGGTCAAATATAACAGCATTTGCAGGAAAAAGCTAAAGAGGGCAGAGAATGCAGAAATTTGCAATGACCATAGGAAAAATCTACAATAACATGCTGGATGCCAAAACAGCACAGAAAAGGCTCAGGACACGGAATTACATGTTTTTGTGCTCTGTTTTGCTCATTTCAGTATTAGTGCCACAAAAGCATAATAGTTCCTAGTTATCTCCAGAATCTGCATCAGAGAGTCGCTGTAATGAACCAAAACGCTTTGCAGGGCGAGAAACACAAAAAGACTAGATAACATGCTGAATGAGACAAATCAACACCGAAAAGGCTCAGGAAATGGGAAAAGTACTCTGATTTACTCATTTCAGTGAGTGTGTGACAAAAGCACAATTGTGTTACAGTTTCCATGTACCTGCATCATAGAGTTGTGGTTTAGCACCAAAAGCGCTTTGCTTAAGCGAGGAAAACATAAAAATGACATTATTTGAATCAAACTTGAAACTCTTATTTGCTTTTTATCTTCCCATAAATATGAGAGTCTCTCACGTTTTGGGGGTCAAATATCACAGCATTTGCAGGAAAAAGCTAAAGAGGGCAGAGAATGCAGAAATTTGCAATGACCATAGGAAGCACTACAATAACGTGCTGGATGCCAAAACAATACTGATCAGGACACGGAATTACCTGTATTTGTGCTCTGTTTTGCTCATTTCAGTATTAGTGCCACAAAAGCATAATAATTCCTCGTTCTCTCTTGAATCTGCATCAAAGAGTCGCTGTAATGAACCAAAACGCTTTGCAGGGCGAGAAACACAAAAAGACTAGACAACATGCTGAATGTTGATTTGTCTCAAATCAACACCGAAAAGGCTCAGGAAACGGAAAAAGTACTCTGATTTTCTCATTTCAGTGAGTGTGTGACAAAAGCACAATTGTGTTACAGTTTCCATGTACCTGCATCAAAGAGTCGTGGTTAAGCACCAAAAGCGCTTTGCTTAAGCGAGGAAAACATAAAAATGACATATTAGATGAATCAAACTTGAAACTCATATTCGCGTTTTATCTTTCCATAAATATGAAAGTTTCTCACGTTTTGGGGGTCAAATATCACAGCATTTGCAGGAAAAAGCTAAAAAGGGCAGAGAATGCAGAAATTTGCAATGACCATAGGAAAATTCTACAATAACATGCTGGATGCCAAAACAGCACAGAAAAGGCTCAGGACACAGAATTACATGTTTTTGTACTCTGTTTTGCTCATTTCAGTATTAGTGCCACAAAAGCATAATAATTCCTCGTTCTCTCTTGAATCTGCATCAAAGAGTCGCTGTAATGAACCAAAACGCTTTGCAGGGCGAGAAACACAAAAAGACTAGACAACATGTTGAATAAGACAAATCAACACCGAAAAGGCTCAGGAAATGGGAAAAGTACTGTGATTTACTCATTTCAGTGAGTGTGTGACAAAAGCACAATTGTGTTACAGTGCCCATGTACCTGCATCATAGAGTCGTGGTTAAGCACCAAAAGCGCTTTGCTTAAGCGAGGAAAACATAAAAATGACATATTAGATGAATCAAACTTGAAACTCATATTCGCGTTTTATCTTCCCATAAATATGAGAGTTTCTCACGTTTTGGGGGTCAAATATCACAGCATTTGCAGGAAAAAGCTAAAGAGGGCAGAGAATGCAGAAATTTGCAATGACCATAGGAAAAATCTACAATAACATGCTGGATGCCAAAACAATACTGATCAGGACACGGAATTACCTGTATTTGTGCTCTGTTTTGCTCATTTCAGTATAAGTGCCACAAAAGCATAATAATTCCTCGTTCTCTCTTGAATCTGCATCAAAGAGTCGCTGTAATGAACCAAAACGCTTTGCAGGGCGAGAAACACAAAAAGACTAGACAACATGCTGAATGTTGATTTGTCTCAAATCAACACCGAAAAGGCTCAGGAAACGGAAAAAGTACTCTGATTTACTCATTTCAGTGAGTGTGTGACAAAAGCACAATTGTGTTACAGTTCCCATGTACCTGCATCATAGAGTCGTGGTTAAGCACCAAAAGCGCTTTGCTTGAGCGAGAAAAACATAAAAATGACATTATTTGAATCAAACTTGAAACTCTTATTTGCGTTTTACCTTCCCATAAATATGAGAGTTTCTCACGTTTTGGGGGTCAAATATCACAGCATTTGCAGGAAAAAGCTAAAGAGGGCAGAGAATGAAGAAATTTGCAATGACCATAGGAAGCACTCCAATAACATGCTGGATGCCAAAACAATACTGATCAGGACACGGAATTACCTGTATTTGTGCTCTGTTTTGCTCATTTCAGTATTAGTGCCACAAAAGCATAATAGTTCCTAGTTATCTCTTGAATCTGCATCAAAGAGTCGCTGGAATGAACCAAAACGCTTTGCAGGACGAGAAACACAAAAAGACTAGACAACATGTTGAATAAGACAAATCAACACCGAAAAGGCTCAGGAAATGGGAAAAGTACTGTGATTTACTCATTTCAGTGAGTGTGTGACAAAAGCACAATTGTGTTACAGTGCCCATGTACCTGCATCATAGAGTCGTGGTTAAGCACCAAAAGCGCTTTGCTTAAGCGAGGAAAACATAAAAATGACATATTAGATGAATCAAACTTGAAACTCATATTCGCGTTTTATCTTCCCATAAATATGAGAGTTTCTCACGTTTTGGGGGTCAAATATCACAGCATTTGCAGGAAAAAGCTAAAGAGGGCAGAGAATGCAGAAATTTGCAATGACCATAGGAAAAATCTACAATAACATGCTGGATGCCAAAACAATACTGATCAGGACACGGAATTACCTGTATTTGTGCTCTGTTTTGCTCATTTCAGTATAAGTGCCACAAAAGCATAATAATTCCTCGTTCTCTCTTGAATCTGCATCAAAGAGTCGCTGTAATGAACCAAAACGCTTTGCAGGGCGAGAAACACAAAAAGACTAGACAACATGCTGAATGTTGATTTGTCTCAAATCAACACCGAAAAGGCTCAGGAAACGGAAAAAGTACTCTGATTTACTCATTTCAGTGAGTGTGTGACAAAAGCACAATTGTGTTACAGTTCCCATGTACCTGCATCATAGAGTCGTGGTTAAGCACCAAAAGCGCTTTGCTTGAGCGAGAAAAACATAAAAATGACATTATTTGAATCAAACTTGAAACTCTTATTTGCTTTTTATCTTCCCATAAATATGAGAGTTTCTCACGTTTTGGGGGTCAAATATCACAGCATTTGCAGGAAAAAGCTAAAGAGGGCAGAGAATGAAGAAATTTGCAATGACCATAGGAAGCACTCCAATAACATGCTGGATGCCAAAACAATACTGATCAGGACACGGAATTACCTGTATTTGTGCTCTGTTTTGCTCATTTCAGTATAAGTGCCACAAAAGCATAATAATTCCTCGTTCTCTCTTGAATCTGCATCAAAGAGTCGCTGTAATGAACCAAAACGCTTTGCAGGGCGAGAAACACAAAAAGACTAGACAACATGCTGAATGTTGATTTGTCTCAAATCAACACCGAAAAGGCTCAGGAAACGGAAAAAGTACCCTGATTTTTTCATTGCAGTGAGTGTGTGACAAAAGCACAATTGTGTTACAGTTTCCATGTACCTGCATCATAGAGTCGTGGTTAAGCACCAAAAGCGCTTTGCTTAAGCGAGGAAAACATAAAAATGACATATTAGATGAATCAAACTTGAAACTCATATTCGCGTTTTATCTTCCCATAAATATGAAAGTTTCTCACGTTTTGGGGGTCAAATATCACAGCATTTGCAGGAAAAAGCTAAAGAGGACAGAGAATGCAGAAATTTGCAATGACCATAGGAAGCACTACAATAACATGCTGGATGCCAAAACAATACTGATCAGGACACGGAAGTACCTGTATTTGTGCTCTGTTTTGCTCATTTCAGTATAAGCGCCACAAAAGCATAATAATTCCTCGTTCTCTCTTGAATCTGCATCAAAGAGTCGCTGTAATGAACCAAAACGCTTTGCAGGGCGAGAAACACAAAAAGACTAGACAACATGTTGAATAAGACAAATCAACACCGAAAAGGCTCAGGAACTGGGAAAAGTACTCTGATTTTTTCATTGCAGTAAGTGTGTGACAAAAGCACAATTGTGTTACAGTTCCCATGTACCTGCATCATAGAGTTGTGGTTAAGCACCAAAAGCGCTTTGCTTAAGAAAGAAAACCATAAAAATGACATATTATATGAATCAAACTTTAAACTCTTATTTGCAATTGTCTTCCCTTGAATTTGAAAGTTTCTCACGTTTTGGGGGTCAAATATAACAGCATTTGCAGGAAAAAGCTAAAGAGGGCAGAGAATGCAGAAATTTGCAATGACCATAGGAAGCACTACAATAACATGCTGGATGCCAAAACAATACTGATCAGGACACGAAATTACCTGTATTTGTGCTCTGTTTTGCTCATTTCAGTATTAGTGCCACAAAAGCATAATAATTCCTCGTTCTCTCTTGAATCTGCATCAAAGAGTCGCTGTAATGAACCAAAACGCTTTGCAGGGCGAGAAACACAAAAAGACTAGACAACATGCTGAATGTTGATTTGTCTCAAATCAACACCGAAAAGGCTCAGGAAACGGAAAAAGTACTCTGATTTACTCATTTCAGTGAGTGTGTGACAAAAGCACAATTGTGTTACAGTGCCCATGTACCTGCATCATAGAGTCGTGGTTTAGCACCAAGAGCGCTTTGCTTAAGCGAGAAAAACATAAAAATGACATATTAGATGAATCAAACTTGAAACTCTTATTTGCTTTTAATCTTCCCATAAATATGAAAGTTTCTCACGTTTTGGGGGTCAAATATCACAGCATTTGCAGGAAAAAGCTAAAGAGGACAGAGAATGCAGAAATTTGCAATGACCATAGGAAGCACTACAATAACATACTGGATGCCAAAACAATACTGATCAGGACACGGAAGTACCTGTATTTGTGCTCTGTTTTGCTCATTTCAGTATAAGCGCCACAAAAGCATAATAATTCCTCGTTCTCTCTTGAATCTGCATCAAAGAGTCGCTGTAATGAACCAAAACGCTTTGCAGGGCGAGAAACACAAAAAGACTAGACAACATGTTGAATGTTGATTTGTCTCAAATCAACACCGAAAAGGCTCAGGAAATGGGAAAAGTACTCTGATTTTTTCATTGCAGTGAGTGTGTGACAAAAGCACAATTGTGTTACAGTTCCCATGTACCTGCATCATAGAGTCGTGGTTAAGCACCAAAAGCGCTTTGCTTAAGCGAGAGAAACATAAAAATGACATATTAGATGAATCAAACTTGAAACTCATATTCGCGTTTTATCTTCCCATATATATGAAAGTTTCTCACGTTTTGGGGGTCAAATATCACAGCATTTGCAGGAAAAAGCTAAAGAGGGCAGAGAATGAAGAAATTTGCAATGACCATAGGAAGCACTCCAATAACATGCTGGATGCCAAAACAATACTGATCAGGACACGGAATTACCTGTATTTGTGCTCTGTTTTGCTCATTTCAGTATTAGTGCCACAAAAGCATAATAGTTCCTAGTTATCTCTTGAATCTGCATCAAAGAGTCGCTGTAATGAACCAAAACGCTTTGCAGGGCGAGAAACACAAAAAGACTGGACAACATGTTGAATAAGACAAATCAACACCGAAAAGGCTCAGGAAATGGGAAAAGTACTGTGATTTACTCATTTCAGTGAGTGTGTGACAAAAGCACAATTGTGTTACAGTGCCCATGTACCTGCATCATAGAGTCGTGGTTAAGCACCAAAAGCGCTTTGCTTAAGCGAGGAAAACATAAAAATGACATATTAGATGAATCAAACTTGAAACTCATATTCGCGTTTTATCTTCCCATAAATATGAAAGTTTCTCACGTTTTGGGGGTCAAATATCACAGCATTTGCAGGAAAAAGCTAAAGAGGGCAGAGAATGCAGAAATTTGCAATGACCATAGGAAAAATCTACAATAACATGCTGGATGCCAAAAACTGCACAGAAAAGGCTCAGGACACGGAATTACATGTTTTTGTACTCTGTTTTGCTCATATCAGTATTAGTGCCACAAAAGCATAATAGTTCCTAGTTATCTCTTGAATCTGCATCAAAGAGTCGCTGTAATGAACCAAAACGCTTTGCAGGGCGAGAAACACCAAAAAGACTAGACAACATGCTGAATGTTGATTTGTCTCAAATCAACACCGAAAAGGCTCAGGAAATGGAAAAAGTACTCTGATTTTTTCATTGCAGTGAGTGTGTGACAAAAGCACAATTGTGTTACAGTTCCCATGTACCTGCATCATAGAGTCGTGGTTAAGCACCAAAAGCGCTTTGCTTGAGCGAGAAAAACATAAAAATGACATATTAGATGAATCAAACTTGAAACTCATATTCGCGTTTTATCTTCCCATAAATATGAGAGTTTCTCACGTTTTGGGGGTCAAATATCACAGCATTTGCAGGAAAAAGCTAAAGAGGGCAGAGAATGCAGAAATTTGCAATGACCATAGGGAGCACTAGTCTTTTTGGTGTTTCTCGCCCTGCAAAGCGTTTTGGTTCATTACAGCGACTCTTTGATGCAGATTCAAGAGATAACTAGGAACTGTTATGCTTTTGTGGCACTAATACTGAAATGAGCAAAACAGAGCACAAATACAGGTAATTCCGTGTCCTGATCAGTATTGTTTTGGCATCCAGCATGTTATTGGAGTGCTTCCTATGGTCATTGCAAATTTCTGCATTCTCTGCCCTCTTTAGCTTTTTCCTGCAAATGCTGTGATATTTGACACCCAAAACGTGAGAAACTCTCATATTTATGGGAAGATAAAAAGCAAATAAGAGTTTCAAGTTTGATTCAAATAATGTCATTTTTATGTTTTCCTCGCTTAAGCAAAGCGCTTTTGGTGCTTAACCACGACTCTATAATGCAGGTACATGTGAACTGTAACACAATTGTGCTTTTGTCATACACTCACTGAAATGAGTAAATCAGAGTACTTTTCCTATTTCCTGAGCCTTTTCGGTGTTGATTTGTCTCATTCAGCATGTTGTCTAGTCTTTTTGTGTTTCTCGCCCTGCAAAGCGTTTTGGTTCATTACAGCGACTCTTTGATGCAGATTCAAGAGAGAACGAGGAATTATTATGCTTTTGTGGCACTAATACTGAAATGAGCAAAACAGAGCACAAATACAGGTAATTCCGTGTCCTGATCAGTATTGTTTTGGCATCCAGCATGTTATTGTAGATTTTTCCTATGGTCATTGCAAATTTCTGCATTCTCTGCCCTCTTTAGCTCTTTCCTGCAAATGCTGTGATATTTGACACCCAAAACGTGAGAAACTCTCATATTTATGGGAAGATAAAAAGCAAATAAGAGTTTCAAGTTTGATTCAAATAATGTCATTTTTATGGTTTTCTCGCTTAAGCAAAGCGCTTTTGGTGCTAAACCACGACTCTATGATGCAGGTACATGGACACTGTAACACAATTGTGCTTTTGTCACACACTCACTGAAATGAGTAAATCAGAGTACTTTTTCCGTTTCCTGAGCCTTTTCGGTGTTGATTTGAGACAAATCAACATTCAGCATGTTGTCTAGTCTTTTTGTGTTTCTCGCCCTGCAAAGCGTTTTGGTTCATTACAGCGACTCTTTGATGCAGATTCAAGAGAGAACGAGGAATTATTATGCTTTTGTGGCACTAATACTGAAATGAGCAAAACAGAGTACAAAAACATGTAATTCCGTGTCCTGATCGGTAGTGTTCTGGCATCCAACATGTTATTGTAGTGTTTCCTATGGTCATTCCAAATTTCTGCATTCTCTGTCCTCTTTAGCTTTTTCCTGCAAATGCTGTGATATTTGACCCCCAAAACGTGAGAAACTTTCATATATATGGGAAGATAAAACGCGAATATGAGTTTCAAGTTTGATTCATCTAATATGTCATTTTTATGTTTTTCTCGCTTAAGCAAAGCGCTTTTGGTGCTTAACCACGACTCTATGATGCAGGTACATGGGAACTGTAACACAATTGTGCTTTTGTCACACACTCACTGCAATGAAAAAATCAGAGTACTTTTCCCATTTCCTGAGCCTTTTCGGTGTTGATTTGAGACAAATCAACATTCAGCATGTTGTCTAGTCTTTTTGTGTTTCTCGCCCTGCAAAGCGTTTTGGTTCATTACAGCGACTCTTTGATGCAGATTCAAGAGAGAACGAGGAATTATTATGCTTTTGTGGCACTAATACTGAAATGAGCAAAACAGAGCACAAATACAGGTAATCCGTGTCCTGATCAGTATTGTTTTGGCATCCAGCATGTTATTGTAGTGCTTCCTATGGTCATTGCAAATTTCTGCATTCTCTGCCCTCTTTAGCTTTTTCCTGCAAATGCTGTGATATTTGACCCCCAAAACGTGAGAAACTCTCATATTTATGGGAAGATAAAAAGAAAATAAGAGTTTCAAGTTTGATTCAAATGATGTCATTTTTATGTTTTTCTCGCTTAAGCAAAGCGCTTTTGGTGCTTAACCACGACTCTATGATGCAGGTACATGGGCACTGTAACACAATCGTGCTTTTGTCACACACTCACTGAAATGAGTAAATCACAGTACTTTCCCATTTCCTGAGCCTTTTCGGTGTTGATTTGTCTCATTCAGCATGTTGTCTAGTCTTTTTGTGTTTCTCGCCCTGCAAAGCTTTTTGGTTCATTACAGCGACTCTTTGATGCAGATTCAAGAGAGAACGAGGAATTATTATGCTTTTGTGGCACTAATACTGAAATGAGCAAAACAGAGCACAAATACAGGTAATTCCGTGTCCTGATCAGTATTGTTTTGGCATCCAGCATGTTATTGTAGATTTTTCCTATGGTCATTGCAAATTTCTGCATTCTCTGCCCTCTTTAGCTTTTTCCTGCAAATGCTGTGATATTTGACCCCCAAAACGTGAGAAACTCTCATATTTATGGGAAGATAAAAAGCAAATAAGAGTTTCAAGTTTGATTCAAATAATGTCATTTTTATGTTTTCCTCGCTTAAGCAAAGCTTCTGGTGCTAAACCACAACTCTATGATGTAGGTACATGGACACTGTAACACAATTGTGCTTTTGTCACACACTCACTGAAATGAGTAAATCAGAGAACTTTCCCCGTTTCCTGATTCTTTTCGGTGTTGATTTGTCTCATTCAGCATGTTGTCTAGTCTTTTTGTGTTTCTCGCCCTGCAAAGCGTTTTGGTTCATTACAGCGACTCTCTGATGCAGATTCAAGAGAGAACGAGGAATTATTATGCTTTTGTGGCACTAATACTGAAATGAGCAAAACAGAGTACAAAAACATGTAATTCCGTGTCCTGATCGGTAGTGTTCTTGCATCCAACATGTTATTGTAGTGTTTCCTATGGTCAATGCAAATTTCTGCATTCTCTGCCCTCTTTAGCTTTTTCCTGCAAATGCTGTTATATTTGACCCCCAAAACGTGAGAAACTTTCAAATTCAAGGGAAGACAAATGCAAATAAGAGTTTAAAGTTTGATTCATATAATATGTCATTTTTATGGTTTTCTTTCTTAAGCAAAGTGCTTTTGGTGCTTAACCACAACTCTTTGATGCAGGTACATGGGATATTTAACACAATTGTGCTTTTGTCACACACTCAGTGAAATGAGTAAATCAGAGTACTTTTCCCGTTTCTCGAGCCTTTTCGGTGTTGATTTGTCTCATTCAGCATGTTGTCTAGTCTTTTTGGTGTTTCTCGCCCTGCAAAGCGTTTTGGTTCATTACAGCAACTCTCTGATGCAGATTCAAGAGAGAACGAGGAACTATTATGCTTTTGTGACACTAACACTGAAATGAGCAAAACAGAGTACAAATACATGTAATTCCGTGTCCTGATCAGTATTGATTTGGCATCCAGCATGTTACTGTAGTGCTGTCTATGGTCATTGCAAATTTCTGCATTATCTGCCCTCTTTAGCTTTTTCCTGCAAATGCTGTGCTATTTGACCCCCAAAACGTGGGAAGCTTTCAGATTCAAGGATGTTAAAATGCAAATAAGAGTTTAAAGTTTGATTAAAATAACATGTCATTTTCACGTTTTTCTCGCTAAAGCAAAGCGCTTTTAATGCTTAACCACAACTCTATGATGCAGGTGCATGGGAACTGTAACACAATTGAGCTTTTGTCACACACTTACTGCAATGAGTAAATCAGAGTACTTTCCTGTTTCCTGAGCCTTTTCTGTGTTGATTTGAGACAAATCAACATTCAGCATGTTGTCTAGTCTTTTTGGTGTTTCTCGCCCCGCAAAGCGTTTTGGTTCATTACAGCGACTCTCTGATGCAGATTCAAGAAAGAACTAGGAACTATTATGCTTTTGTGACACTTATACTGTGCTTTTGTCACACACTCACTGAAATGAGTTAATCAGAGTACTTTTCCCGTTTCTTGAGCCTTTTCGGTGTTGATTTGTCTCATTCATCATGTTGTCTAGTCTTTTTGGTGTTTCTCGCCCCGCAAAGCGTTTTGGTTCATTACAGCGACTCTCTGATGCAGATTCAAGAAAGAACTAGGAACTATTATGCTTTTGTGACACTTACACTGTAATGAGCAAAAAGAGCACAAATACAGGTAATTCCGTGTCCTGAGCCTTTTCTGTGCTGTTTTGACATCCAGCATGTTATTGTAGTGCTTCCTATGGTTATTGCAAATTTCTGCGTTCTCTGCCCTCTTTAGCTTTTTCCTGCAAATGCTGTGATATTTGACCTCCAAAACGTGAGAAACTTTCAAATTCAAGGGGAGACAGTTGCAAATAAGAGTTTAAAGTTTGATTCATATAATATGTCATTTTTATGGTTTTCTTTCTTAAGCAAAGTGCTTTTGGTGCTTAACCACCACTCTATGATGCAGATGCATGGGATCTTTAACACAATTGTGCGTTTGTCACACACTCACAGAAATGAGTTATTCAGAGTACTTTTCCCGTTTCTTGAGCCTTTTCGGTGTTGATGTGTCTCATTCAGCATGTTGTCAAGTCTTTTTGGTGTTTCTCGCCCTGCAAAGCGTTTTGGTTCATTAAAGCGACTCTCTGATGCAGATTCAGGAAAGAACTAGGAACTATTATGCTTTTGTGACACTTATACTGAAATGAGCAAAACAGAGTACAAATACATGTAATTCTGTGTCCTGATCTGTATTGTTTTTATTGTTAAAATATGATTTTGAATAATATGTCATTAATAGGTTTTTCTTGCTAAGGCAAGGCGTTTTGGTGCTTAACCACGACTCTATGATGCAGATGCATTAGAACTGTACAAATCAGTAGTGCATTTGTGACACAATCACGAAAATTACTTGTTCAGAGAATTTGTCCTATGTACTGAGCCTTTTCGGTGTTGTTTTGTCATGCAGCATGTTATTGTGTTTTTTTATGTGTTTCTTGCCTGCAAAGCGTTTTGGGTCATTACACTGACTCTTTGATGCAGGTACAAGAAAACTGTGGAATCATTACGCTTTTAAGACACTATTACTGAAATGAGCAACTCAGAGTACAAATCCATGTAATGCCGTGTCCTGAGCCTTATTTCGACATCCAGCATGTCATTGTTGTTCTTTCTGTGATCAATTGCACTACTGTATTGTCTCTGTCCTCTTAAGCTTTCTCCTGCAAAAGCGCTGGTATTTGACCCCCAAACCTGAGAAACTTTCAGATTCAAGGGAAGATAATCCGCGAATGAGTGTAATTAGAGTTTAAAGTTTGATTTAAATAATATGTCATAAATGGTTTTTCTCGCTAAAGCAAAGCACTTTTGGTGCTTAACCAGGATTCTATGATGCAGGTGCATGAGAACTGTGCAAATCAATAATGCTTTTGAGACACACTCACCGAAATGAGCAAATCAGAGTACACCTCCCGTGTCCCGAGCCTTTTCGGTGTTGTTTTGTCTTACAGTATGTTGTTGTGTTTTTTTGGTGTTTCTCGCTCTGCAAAGTGTTTTGGCTCTTTACCACGACTCTGCAATGCAGGTAAAAGAGAACTGTGGAATCATTATGCCTTTGTTACACTCACTGAAACGAGTAGTTTAGAGTACATTATCCGTGTCCTGAGCCTTTTCGCGGTTGTTTTGTCATACAGCATGGTGTCCTGTCTTTTTGGCGTTTCTTGCTCCGCTACGCATGATTATGCTTTCATGACATAAGAACTGCAATGAGCAAATCAGAGTACAAATCCATGTAATTCCGTGTCATGAGCCTTTTATGTGTTTTTATGGCTAAAGCAAAGCGTTTTTGGTCCTTTACAACGACTCTATGATGCAGATTCATGGGAACTGTAACAAAATTAAGCTTTTGACACTACTACTGAAATGAGTAAACCAGAGTACACTTCCAGTGTCCTGAGCCTCTTCGTTGCTGTTTTGTCATACAGCATGGTGTTGTTGCGCTTTTGTCATTACACATCAATACCTCTGCTTTCTCTCTCCTTTTTAGCTTTTCATATTTGACATAGAACACACACGAGTTACATCAAAATGACTTCAGAAACAGTCCAACAGATGATGAGAACTTAAAGCACGATTTAAAATATTTTTTCATTTTCCTTTATCGCTCTGCAAACCTTTTTTCTTTCACTAAACAGGTCCATTGGTATTGCCGTCCTCACTACTTTGTCACTTAATCACATCTGTGTGATCTATGTTGTACAAAAATCCATCTTATTCACTGTCGTGCGTTTTCAGTGCTGTTTTGGCATCCGGCACAGTACTGTTGTGATTACTGTCATCATTTCATATTTCTGCTATCTCTGCCCTCCGTAGACTTTTCCTGTGTTGCATTCATATCCAGGAGAAAACAATCGGAAAAGGTGTGTTCAAGAGTGATTTTGAATGATGAACAAAAAGCGTTCAAAATCAAACATCAAACGCTTGAGTTTACCTACAAAAAGCTGACAGACGCAATAAAGACGTCTTCAGCATCTCAAATCATAAATTGAATCATGACATGGTGTTTTTTGCTCTGCAAAGCCTTATATGCATAAAACTGTGATGTGCTCTTTATTTCGATCAGTATTTAATTAACACATAATTGCTTTTAAGCTCATGTCACATAGCTTTAGGTAATACTTTTTGAATGAGTTGTAACGACGTGCTATTTCACTCTGCAAAGGTAGAAACTCAGCTATGGCTTCTAAAAACATGAGCAGTTGTTGCTTTTTAGTGAAAAAATTACAATATTATCACTCACAATATTTTTATGTGCTTCAGAATGCGATATCAGCAAGTTTTACTGCCTACCTATGGTACTTGGAACTAAAACGTGCAAAGCTGTACTTTGTGACCACAAGATGGCAGCATGTGACTACAAGTGAAATCACCGCAAAACAATTTTGTCTTCAGTATTCAGGCTGAACAATATTGAACTGGAAAGGTGCCTTGCAGAAAATGCTAGAAAGGCTGACACGAAAAGCTGCAATGCAAAACTGTGAAATTAATTGCACAAAAGCAGTGCATGACAACTGAAAATGCAAAACATGTAAAATAAAAACTACATAAAGTTGTGGTACAAAGCAATGAATGACAAAATGTGAAATAATATTGCACAGAGCTGCAAAAACATTTGCCTTTGGAAAGACAGTGAAGATCATTGTCTTTACTCCCCGGGAATAAACTACTTTCTGGGAAGAACCAACCACTTCCACAGTAGGTGATACTTCATCATGTAAAGCCTAAATGAAAAACATACACACAGATGCATGCATGATGCACACGCACACACACACACACACACACACACACACACACACACACACACACACACACACACACAAACGAAAGTTGAGTTTATGTGTATATTCACGTGTAGTCTATTATTGTCTCATTTTAGTCTGTTGGAGCTATTCAGTGACCTGATCCCCATCCATTCACAAGAGAGGGCCACAAGAAAAAGATCTAAACCACCAAGCTACAACCTCACAAGTGAGGAACACCTTAGCTACATTGCCACAAAAAATAAAACCAAACCAAAGCAATCAAAAAAAAAAAAAATACAAAAGGGCAAAAAGGTCAACAGGAAAACACAGCAAGACAACCAGCCATGTCACTTCTGTAAGGCTCGCCATGGTAACCCTGATGATCCAAAGGCAACAGAGGAATGGATCATCAAGTCTCTAACTGCTTGGTCAGGTGCCATGAGAGCTATGGCGAAAAGAACGTCATCTGTGGCGATGACTGCTTCACCTGTTAGGAATGTGTCTAAATTCGTGTTTTAAGTAACAGTTTTTGCATAAATCCCATTTTAAGGCCTAGTAGGTTGCAGTTTTTATTGTTTTTATCAATGTGTTTTATGCCAAAGTTCACATTGCCATTTGCGATGAGCATATCAGTTGGTGTCTATTTATTCATTCATTTATTCATCATTTACTATGTAATTAATTGTCCTGATAATATGAAATTGTTCTAATAAATTATGTTGCCACATCGATAGTTGTTTTACAATAAAAATTAATGACTATCCCTTTGCAGCTGGACTGGCCCAACTTACCCGATAAGCATCGCATTTTACCTGATCAGCTGACCCATTTTACCTGAATTCTGCTTGTGTAAAAAAGTTGGCACAGCTGACCTATTAAGACCTGTAGGGCCTAAAAAAAATACTGCATAATTCCAACACAAAATGTAAAGAAAACAACCATTATTATTATTAGCCATAAAACCACATTTTAATAGAATGCATTATTTTTTGTAAATGCCTGAAGCTATTTACCAAGAAGTGGCCCAATTTAGCTGATGTCACCCTACATTGTGACCACAGGATGGCAGCATGTGACTACAAGTGAAATCACTGCAAAAACATGTCTTCATCTTCAGTATTCAGGCTGAACAATGTTGAATTAAAGATACACCACCCACCCACCAAACCCAGTTATGAAATTAATGGTACAGGCGTAATTTTAGTATGTTCTGTCTTGATGTGCGCGCTGCACAGGATCTCATGTGTTCACCTCTGCTTTATTGTTCGAACGGTGGCACAGCAGCAGCCTTTGGTTTTCTCTTCAAGCCCCTCAAACCTTTTCTGAAGATTTTCTGAGTTTCCTATCTCTCATTTACCTGCAGGAAGCCTTGTCTCCATTGTAACTCCTTATCACTCATCCTTCCTTGCTGGACTTGACTGACCTGTTTTCTTGAGCTCCATGTCATTAAAATCCTCTTCACCTTTGGCTGCAATAGAAATACGACGACAGTTACTGACAACATACTTTAAACAATTGTAAGAATAGAATAGAATAGAATAGAATAGAATAGAATAGAATAGAATAGAATAGAATAGAATAGAATAATTTTATTATAATGGAATAGAATTTCCCCAAAAGGAAACTTAGTTAATACAAACAATGAAAATAATGTGGATTTGGGTCTTAATGGTCAGCGTGTGTGAGTCCCTCCCCTATCCAAAACACAGACAGTCCTCCTTACTAGAGATGGGCGATACTGGGACTTTAGGTATTGATCCGATACCAAGTAAATACAGAGCCAGTATGGCAGATACAGATACAGATACAGATACAGACACAGATACAGATACAGACACAGATACAGATACAGATACTTTTTAATATTAAGGGTTGATGTATCATCGAGCTGCAGACCTCAAGGTGTTTTTTTTGTTTGTTTTTTTTAATTATGTTGTTAAAACCTAGGACAAAATTTTGGCAAAGTTTGAAGGTGACTACAAATTAATTTTGTGTCATTATAAATCATATGTTAAGAAACAATACAACGGTAACAAAACAAATTTTACCCAAAACATTGGGATTTTTTTTTTTTAAGGAAACTAAAGTGCAAAAAATTATCACTTTAAGGTAAAATTAAAACAAATTCTTCTTTAGGGTACAGAGTTAAAGACTACAATACAAAAAATAAGTAAATAAATAAAATGTTCCCCCATTATTGCACTCATTTTTTTAAAAGAGTAAAGTATAATGAAAAACCACACCAGAATAAATGTTGTGAAAAAAAATTGGAACAAACCCCTTTTTTTGGAGTCTGCTTTTTTGTTTTCCTGGTGCGGCTGAGCCACGTGACTGTCATCATCAAAAATCAGGAGAGTATGGGGGTGGGGGTGGGGGTGCTGCCCTGTGACACAGACATAGTCAAGTCTCCACTTTTAAAAAAAATTAAAACTACAGTATTGCTGTGTTACACGATATTATCAATATTTGTATTGATCCGCCCACCTCTACTCCTCACTCACAGTAGTCTCCTCCTGCATTCACATGAATCATGCAAGTGTGTGTCTCATTATGGTCACTTCTATCATCCCCGGCCCAGATTAAGGAAGAGGGTTGCTATTTAGACATTTAAGAAAAAAAAAAAAGTATGGACGGAAGACAGTTAATTTGTAGTTGTAGTAATTTTGTAGTTGATTATGATGTTGTGTTTTACCTGCTTTCTCTCTTCCATTGTTATTTCTCTGCCCTACAAAGTCCATGAAAATTACATGCACATGAATTATTCTGCAGATTAGACAGCAGCGTCATTTAGTGACTTTTAGTGACTTTGTGGACAGTCAATAGTGACTTTCTTTACTGAGGAGTTGGCATGTTGAAACTGGCAATGTTTCACTCAGCTTTAATGATGTTCGAAATGGTAAACAGTCTCATTCTTTCAGGTATTTCATGACTATACATGATATGATTGATTAAAAATAATCTGTTAATAGTGGATTATTTGGGTATATAGTAATCTGGGGTGTTAAAAACAACAACAATTTACACCGAACTCAACCGAGAACCGTGACTACAAAACCGTGATAAGAACTGAACCGTGGATTTTGTGAACCGTTCCATCCCTACTTCATCACACACTTCAGTTAGAGCATCCTGTCTCTTATGGAACTCCTGAGCGCAGTGAGTGTGTGTTGAAATTTTCAGTTTGCAAACCAAAAGACTGCATGCAGAGTATTTAATCCTAAGGCGTAAATTAATACAAGACCACATCTCTAACAAAGACATATAAATTATGAGTGCTTCGCATTATGTTGAAGAGATATAGTGTACTTTATAGTGGACGTGAGAGATTAAGTGTTGGTGAACGATAACCATGTGTGAATGATACAGCATTCATTTACAGAAGTCTGTGCTTCAGTGTAAGGGGGCCCCCAAATGAAATTTGCCTAGGCCTCATACTCACTTGGGCCCTGTTGTAGTATTTGGTTGCAAAGGGAAACTGATATCATGGAACCAAAAATATGGCCCCAATATTGTGCAGATCTACTACTCATGCTTAGCTAAAGGGGTGATTCAGATAAATGTGAGGGAAGAAAAAAAGCATTTCAAACAGGAATAAAGATATCGCCTCATCTTAGAAATAGAATGGACCTTCAGAAGTCTAGAGGTGTACCAAGTGTAACACAGAGATCAGTAGCTTTATACATACTACGTAGTCTTATGTGTATATACAGGAATTTTTTGGGAAAATTGTTTCAAAGTGTGCTTTTTAACAAGGATTGGAGAATGGACCCTTGTATGCCTTCTGTTGGGGTTAAAATCAAGAACACCTATAATGAAAAACTGTGGAATGTTGACCTATGCTGCAAGAAAGTTTGTAACTTAAATGGACTTCAGAAAAGCCACCAACCCTCTCAGAATGGCACAAAGTTATATTTGCACTGCTTCCCATAGATTATTTGACATACCGCACCAAAAAGGAAAATTGGAACATTTCATCATATATGGACTCCCTTTCTTGATTATGTGGGACCGAGAATATGTAAGGTATTCTGGCAGATGCATCCTAGACTGAAGGGGGTTCACTAAAAGAGAAGGAGAGGCTCTGTTGTCGGTATCAGTTCATTCCCCGTATTTATCTATATTTATTGTGTGTAAGTTTTGTCATGTTCATCTGTGCTGTGCCTGTATACAAGTTCAGGGGATTGTGTTGATTGGGTGGGAGAGAATAGAACAGAAAAGAATAGAATAGAACTTTATTGTCATTGTAACATGTACAACGAAATTGAAATCACGGCAGCAATCAAGAAAACAAAAGTAAGAAAGTGCAAAAAGGTCCATAAGAAAATAGATGATGACAGCTTGTCCATCATTCTCCAGTTCAACCAGCCTCCACCTCCACAGGGTCCAGGACTAAGCTTCTTCAGTCATGCTCCATCTCTGTCTCCTGTATCCTGTTTGCTCACAGCAGGTGAAGCTCTTCCAACATGGCGTTGGTGTCTGATGTTAGCTTCGTAGCCATGTTTGTGAATAGCATGATGCGACTCTGCCCTCTGGTTTTCCCTCTATTGCTGGGTTAGCACAGCTAGCTCGTCCATCCCATTGGAGATAGATCCTACGTCCCCAATAACAATGGATGGAAGGACAGGCTCATATCATCACTTCTTAGCTCACACCTGAGAACCAGCATGTCGTCCTCACCTCCTTCTCCTCACTTTGTGGGAAGACATCAGGCCTTACACCAGTTAGCATTGACATGCTACAGACTGCTAACAGCTGAGTTCACATGTAAACAATGTGGCCATGGTTACATGTAGGATCTCCAGACAAACACAGGAGCAAAAATAGTAAAAATATCACTGAAGCCACAAAAAGTTTGGTGTCCATGACCAACAAATGAGCCAAACAAAGAAATGATCTACTCCAAATACAAAAATTACGAAAAAGAGACAAAAAAAATGACAAGAAATGGACAAAAAAAGAGAGAGCTGCTGCAAAAGGCAGCCATAGCCAACAGGGCGGCGCCTAGCTCTGTGTTTCTGACTGTATGATGATCCATAATAGGAATACTTGAGTCCAGATCAATGTGAGAGGATGACAAATGTCCACATAAAAGATATGTGGGTGATTTAATCAGTTATTATGTGAGTAAAGCAGGGTCACATTATCTGATGGCTACGCTGTTGTCTCCTTACAGCATGTTTTTAAATAGTTGTTTTTTTAAATTATAGCCACAACGCTCATTTTAAATTTTTACTTATTTATTGAACATGTTTAGAGGGATTACATTATATAACGATTGTGAAGACAAGTATAGATAAACTAAAACGTAAATTTAAAAGGATTTGTACATGTATCTCATGAGAGCAGGCACAGCAAACTACATATTTGAAACAGTTCATATAGACTTTTACATAAAATGTAGCTCTTAGCAAACTATGATTATAGTATATATTTCCTTTAAAAGTCGCCTGATCTAATGTAGGGTTTTCAGTTCCTGGGTTATGAAGCTGTATATACGATGGTTTCTCCTTTATCAGTAGGAAGCCATCACAAGCGGTGCTTACTCGTGGGTAGCAAATAAAGCAACATCAATCGACTGCTTTGTATAAATTACACACAATTTCTACAGATTTTGCAAACATTTACCCCAGATGTATCTTTGAGTACGCCATTTACGTAACTCAACTTCTCCTCCTCTTTTTTGGACAATGCACACACAGTCAATGCCCGCCATCGCCCCCTGCGTTCACATTTTCCGATGGTCACAGGTTTCAGTGCAGCACCGTTCAGACATCTAGCTGCATGTAATTGTTTATTTTGTCCACTAGATGTCACAGTTGTGCCGTGTAGCACCGCTGAAGGAACAGAGGTACAAGGGAAATTTTAGAAGACAATTCATGTGTTTTACTGTCTTCTTACAGTGAATAAATACTGGAGGAATTGTGAATATGTCAGCCCCCTCCATGTGCCAATCATCGCACGTTTCACAGACCTTCAAAACATTTTATTGCTCCATTCACCCCTTGTGGCAAGTGTTTGCAAGTTTAAATGACGGTAAACTAGCGGGATAGATTACAGATAAACTGCAGTGCGCATGTTTCGTTTCGACATAAAGTTGTCCTCTTTTTGCTCCTTTTAAGTTCTAGAGTTAATATGATGAAAGAAAAAGAAGCATGGAGCTATTTTTTTCTAGGAGGAACTAAAAACGGGAATTTCTTCAGTGGCTTCTAATCAAACTTTCTGAAGTCACACAAAAATTGCCCCTAGATGTGGACTATTTCCAGTTCAGTCAGGACCACTTTGTCAAAAATAAACTTTATTAACTTGCACAATTTTCATTTGGCGGTATGGTTCTGTTCTGGGACTCCCTGCTCTTCCACGCGCTTGCGTGGAAAGCCTGAGGCAGGAAGAGCACACCTTCCTGCCCATCATGAGCCATCATGAACGGCATAAACAGGGAGCGCAGCAGCAAAATAAAAACCCAGACAGAGCAGAGCAAAACATGAATAAAATAACAGGAGGAGCTGGGGTGGAGGTGGGTTGCGAAGTGCCAGCAGAGGAAGCAGGAAGTAGGTTTGACAGGAGCAGCTTAAATACCCCGCTCTAACAGCAGTTTTCCAATAGGAGGTGGACACGGGAGTCAGCCGAGCCATCAGCTGATCTGCACCGATGATGACAGCTATGTTGTTAGAGCTTGATGTCGTGACCTGCCTGAACTAACGCTACGCTTAATTTTATTGTCAACCAGGAGATGCAACTTTTTAGAACATTTTCCAGCCAGGTTGAGATGCCGGGGAACATCACCCATGCTTTTACTGAGCTGTTAGCGCTGCACAAAGTCTGATCAGTGAGACCAAGGAGTTGAAAATGCTGACATAGCACGGTGCATGTTCACTTTCAGGGGGTGTGGCAGGGGCAGTTTCCCGTCAGGAAAGAGGGTGCACAATCAGTGGTATTTATGCATTTATATATAATTTTCAGTAAAAAAAAAATCATCTATGGTAAAAAAAACAAAACAAACGCACTGTGAGAATTTAAAGTTAATTGTACTTGTACTAGAACTTGTACTAGAACGTCTGTGGCGAGACGCAAGGATGGCTGTAACAAATGTGCACTATGAGAGTCTTCACAGCCTTGAAGATGAAGGTCTTCTAGATCCCTCTGATAGCATCCACCTCTTCTTTGTCCAGCATGTTTTCCTTCCGCATCTGCAAAGGGACCTGGGCCCTGTTCTACGAAGCAAGTTTAGCCTACTGAGATAGCCTTGGAGCTACCTCGCTGAACTGAGCGCGGTAGCCGGCGGTCTCGCTACACGGTTTCACGACGCTGGTTATCAACCTCATAGGTGGATCCAGCTAGGCAATGAGCGCGTGCACACATATAAGGCGGGGCCCGCTGCATCTGACCAATCGCGAGCATGGAGCAGTCTGGAGCGTCAGAGCAGGCCGGAGACAGAAGGACCGCATACTTCACTCAGGAGGAGCAGGAGGTGATCATGAGGAAGTATGACGAGCTGAAACATGTAATTAACGTTAAAAGCAACAGCGCCGCTGTTAAGGAGTGTTAAGGAGTGCTGGCAGAAAATTGCTGACAGTCTAAATGCGTAAGTGTAGTAGTGTAATCTTTTGTGCCATTATCATCCTGAAATAGCACTGTTCACCATGCACTTTTACTGTAACATGCACCATACCTAATTTATTTCTTAGATGAATTTATTCATTTGTTCATTACTATCGTGTTTACATTTTTTGCAATATGTAGCCCACATGAGCCCTATATGAATTCCTGTCACAATTTTAATTTGGGCAATAAAATATTGTCATGGAACAGAAGTGTGGGCATTAAAGATCTTATTACGGCAATGAGAGTTCTTCATTCCCTTTAACTACATGTAGAAAGTGTCATGTACTACCAACCCCTCCCAGGAAAAACTTTCATAAAGGTGGTCATCCGAAAAAGAGACTGGGTCGGGCTCCGATGTCCATGGGATCCTCTAAGAACGGACAAGCCTTTTTTTGTGAGGGCTCATTGGTCAGTGGGCGGGGTTTTTAAAGTCCGCGAGTTCAATCTAGAACCTAACCTGCCCCGGAGCAGGTTAGCCGTTCAGCGTGTGTTGCCATGGAGACTCGCCTCGCTGAGAAGTGATCCCGTGTTGTAGAACAGGGAATCCGGAACCAATCCTCAAAACTACCTCGCTAAGCAGTAATCCTGCTTCGTAGAACAGGGCCCTGATGTCTCCAGGGTGGGTTGGGATAATCACTCCCTAAGAACAGAACAACAACTGTCGAGAGTGGGACTCCTCCAGAATCCCACAGATACACTGAACTTTGCACTGGTACTAAGCAAGTACAATTTCCAGGAGCACCTTGTACTGTGTGTTGTAGTTCTGAGTAGCATTGCTCCAGGTATATCTCGAAAAAAGAGAATAATGTGAAAAAGTTAGATTGTTTGGTCACTCATTTCTAAATTGTAAATCTATTTATGGCACACAGAGTGAAATTTTTGAAGCATTTATTTTTTAAAAAGTTGATTATTATGGCTCACAGATAATGAAACCCCCAAATTCAGTGTCTCAACGGTTAGAATATTGTGGGAAAAGCTGATTATTGTAAAGTTATGATGTCACACCCAAATCAGTTAATAAACTCCAAACTCCTGCAAAGGTTTGCTGAACCTGTAAATGGTCTTTCAGTTTGGGCCACAACCATGGTAAAGACTGCAAACTTGACAATGTCCAGACGACAGTTGATGGCACCCTCCAATTTGTATGTACATTTTGTGCATACAGAAAAAATTGTATACCCAACAATGGACTCCCTGTTGGGAATAGACTCCAGTATATCCACAGTTAAGGATTTCATCAGCTAGATCAGGCAGTTCAAAGCTCAACCTGAAAATAAAATGACCATGGCAAAAAAAAAAAAAATTTTAACAGTATTTCCTGACACAACATGCTCTATATCCTCTTATAGCTCATCATTTCTAGCAAATCAAGATTATACCTGGTCAATTAACCCTCGAAACTGGTCATCTGCTACTGCATCACTGTTGAGAATTATTGGATTTATATGGCCACTACCAATGTAGTAATGACACAAAAGGCTGGGGTTGGGGCACCTTGAGCCAAACTTGCAGCTAAAATCACTCCTACGGTCCTGTTCACAAAAAAATTGCACAGTTGTATCACTTAAGTTAGAATACCTTACAAAACGATCAGAATGAAAATATAAACACACCTGTAGAGACCACAATCAAAATCAGTCAGAGAATATTGTGAGCTTTTGTTATGTCGAGGTCCCTCAAAGAATCGACCTTCAGTTCCAGTCACCATTTCATAAAAACAAAACAAAGCATTTACTGTGGTGCTCAAACAAAATAATTTGCATGTTTTTATAATTCTTCTAATTTGTACCAGCAGTAAATAAGACTTTAGACGGGAAAAGACAGGAAGAGAAGAGAAACAAAGTTTGCAGCATAACACACTTCTCAAGAATAGAAATCCTTCAGTAAGTGCATATCTTTTTTAACAGATGAAAGTTTAACATAGGATGGCCTTTTTTTTTTTTTTTTTCTTACAAACTCTCATTCAGTAGCTTAAAGGTCATAAAATTGAACCCCTTTAAGACACATGGTTCTTAGGAGAATCATGGACAGGGGTCAGGGACACAGTTTTGTTAGAAAAGCCAGAACAATATGACTAAATAATTAAATCAACATCTGAGTCTTGATCTAATTTTCTGCTTGCTCTGTAAGACTCTGTGTAAGACTGAAAAAGTGTTGCTGGTGATTTACCAGTGACAATTTTTTTTTTCGGAGGCCACCTGTGTCCACCCCTGTGTCTCCAAAGAAGGTGACTGCCAGTGTAGTAGTGGGAGAATTTTTCTGCTGGCGTTACCACTGCAGAAGGCCTCTCTCAAGGATGTTTGTTGAGATCTGGATATGGAACTGCTTTTCAACATCAACACCTCGACACATGGTTTCCAAGATATCATCAACACTGTCAAATTTTATTGCTCGGCTCCCACACAAAAACAAGCCCTTTGCTATCTGCAGGAGGCCTTTGATATTCTGCAGGAAAATCTGAGGGAGCTAAAGTTGGTTCTAAATTCTGAGAAAACAAAACTGATGACTTTCACAAACTCGAGAAAGAGGTCACAGAACCTACCATCTATTGTTACAACTCAGGGTCATGTAATTGAGTCTGTATCTTCGGATAAATACCTTGGATTTGTGATTGATGATTCTCTGTCATTTAAGCTTCATATTGAGCAGCTCATAAAGAAGCTTAGGCTGCGACTGGGCTTTTACTACAGGAATAAGTCTTGTTTCACTTTTGCTGTGAAAAAGCATGTTGTTTCTTCTACTTTCTTGCCACTGATTGATTATGGTGATGTCTTATACCAGCATGCTTCTTCTCAATGTCTTAAATCTTTGGATGCTGTTTATCATGGAGCTCTAAGGTTCATAACAAATCTCAAGGCTCTAACACATCATTGTACTCTGTATGAGCGTGTTGGGTGGCCCTCTCTGACCATTCGTAGACGGAATCATTGGCACATCCTGATTTACAAGGCTATTCTTGGCCTGCTCCCATCTTACTTGAGTAACTATATTCACTTGAAAATTTCTGGAAGCTACAGTCTTTGTTCTGTGACTCAGTCACAAAATTTACTCTTGCTATCGGTCCCTAAAGTTCGTCTTGAAATGGGTAAAAGAAACTTTGGATACGCTGCTCCTGCAGACTGGAATCTGTTACAAGAAAAACTGAGTCTTGGAGAGCTGGTCTCTTTGAATCGTTTTAAATGCAGATTAAAGGCTTTAGAGGACGATGAAGCAGGCTGTAAATGCTTTGACTGAAATGTTCTGCTCTGTGACTCTGACTTAACTGATTGAAATGTTTGTATCTGTGTTTGAAATTGTCTCATGTCTGTAACTTTGTAAATGTGCTGCTGCCTATCTTGGCCAGGACACTCTTGAAAAAGAGATTTTTGATCTCAATGAGGCTCTTCTCGTTAAATAAAGGTTAAAAAAAAACAAAAAAAAAACAGTAAGCATAATCAGTAGATGTAAACTACTTGTGTTGAAAACAAATGCACGAGGATAACTTCATGTATTTACACACTAGATTTACTTTTTGATGACTTCTCCATTTTCCTGGCTCAAGGCATTTGCCTTACCCGTCTCAAGATGGTCTATTCCTCTACAAAAGTACAATAAGAATCTTGGTTGAAAAGAATAGCAAAAACGGGTAATGTAAGTTGCATCTTCAAGTAAAATAATCCCATATAATACATGTAATATCTTCGGATATTTATGAAGAGAAGCACGCATTTACTTATTATTCGACTTGGCTTTTAACTTGGGGGGGGGGGACTTACAACAGGTTTTCTATCACAGCAACTCACACTCTTCTTCTGGCTATACCCCTGTATAAACAACTCACTAGCAACCTCTATTGGTAGTAGGCCATAATAGCATCTCACTATATAAGATTATCTATTACCTTTACCCACACGTGCTTGCATGAAGTTGTAGGAACTCTGGGGTAAATTTGATGAAACAGATATGGCATCGGAACTTCTGATGGAGACTAATAAAAGATTTACCCTGAAGATCCCAGGTCGACTGGCATGTACAAACCGTTCGTCCTATTCATAAGCTGTAAAAAGTGGCGTTATCCTCAGATCCTCAAGTTTCCGAGGGTACCTTGATGTATTACAAACAATGTCAGCAACATGCCAAGGTAATGCCGGGAAAGAACAATGATTTTGTGAAACTGCCATCAACATCGTTTGCAGTTTGCAAACTTTATTTATATAGCACATTGTAAAACAACCGCAATTGGCCAAAGTGCTGTACAGGCTTAAAATCAAGATCAATAAAAACAAAATGGATAAAACCACAATCAACTAAAACAATCGTTAATAAGAATAAGTTTAAACAGCGGGAAGGTAAAAGACACAATAAATAGTAGAGGAAAAAAAAAAAAAGAACACACGGTAAATAAACACTGGCTGAAGAAGAATACTAACTAAAGAAGTCAGGCAAAATAAGGAGCTACACAGGAGGCTACAAAACTAACTAAGGTTATGCTGAAATTAACTCAAGATAAACAGAAAACACGATCTCAGACTAAATGGGGCTGAGCTAGGAAACACACAACCCGCATGGCAAAAGACACACAACAAAACGGACTAAAAAACGAAACAGACCCAACCACACTACAGAGCTCGCACTAGAGTTAGCTGACCCAGAGAGACAGGAGAAACCTTGGTAGACAGCCTAAGAGAAGGGAGAGCTTTAAAGAAGGCAGGCTGAGGAGGTGTGCAAGCGAGGCAGGGGAGGCTTCAGAGTTGGATAATCAAGAAAATACAGATGAGTCAGGCTGAATGGGTCCAGGATCTGAGATACAGGAAACAGTGTTAAAATCCAGAGCGTAATATGCAAGAAAAGACTGAGTTTAAGCTTACTACTGACTGTGGTATGCAAAGATCTAGCTCACAGTAGCGGCTGCAGTCTGGTTTTATGGCAGAGGAAGGTGACTGCTGGTGAACCAGTCTGGTGATTACCAATCGCCTGCCCCTGCCTGCACTCCACACACCTCACTCATGCTCACCTGGATAAGGAAAAGAGGAAAGGAGGGGGGAAGGGAGACTCTGCCACTAAGCAGAGCTGGAGGCCCTGGGTGCGTCTAAAAGCGATAAAGTTCCATCCTCCCTTCCTCCACTTGCGTCGTTCACTTGAGTCTTAGTTCCTCCCACCAGAGATGGATGCATGGGCGAGACGCGAAGAAATGAAGAGAGGAGAGAGGATGGAGGAGATTCGTTTTTAGAGCAATGGGACATCCTCTCCTCCAGAGCGTCACATGAAGCAACGTGTTTCACTGATGACGGCATCAGCTGATCACCTCTGGATCATCTGTCAGTCAGCTCTAACAAGCTCTAACAGCTGTTTGTGTGTCTGCACATGTGCGCTGTAACAACTCTGATAAAACATAAACAGTAATAGAGCTTTGTCTGTTCCTTAAACCAGTTTAAGAAACACGTTGCCACGAAAAAAACCTGCACTCTGTTTATTCTGTGTGCAGTTATGAAGCTTGAGGATCACTTTACTGGTAAAATGCGTTATTGTTAGATTATTTATGAATAATTTAGCCTTTATCTAGATCGTGGACTCTGAAGCTTATTAATCCAACCTAGTTTATTCTGTTTCAGGAAGATATTATTTATTAGATTTCAGTAAAAATCCTCCATTATATTGATTTGATGATGGTTGTGTTCAGTGTTTTGTGCTTTAAACTCTCAACAAACACTTTATTACCTGATATATGATCAGTTTCTGAACAATCCTCAGCACCTGTCCTCAGCTCGCCTTTTCTCTCTCATTAAACTCTGTTGTGTTTGTGAAGTTTCATGTACAGAAGTCTGAGCTGCTGCAGCGTCCAATCAGAGAGCGATATTCCATATGGGGGCGTGTCAGTCAGTGGCAAGACTTCCGCAAAGCCAGCTCACGTGTTTCCTCTAGGGCTGCAACTATCAAATTTTAGTACTCGCGTACTCTACTGAAAATTACATTGAGTACGCGAGTACTCAGATAAAACGCATTTTGGCGTACTTAAACAGCAATTATTTTTCAAATGGAAATTTGTTTCAAGCAAGTGTAAAATCAAGTCACTTTGGGGGATAAATTTTAAATTCTGACTACAGATATGACATTTTAACTAGGAACAAGACATTTTTGAAAGATTTTGAGTCTTTGCAGTGTTCAGACTAAAATGATTATCCCTGCTGTATTGGAGCACATATGGCTCCATTACTACTTGATATTTGTACCCTTCTACCCCTGACACCAGCCCAGTTAGCTCTATTATGTTTTTGTTTTTTAATCTTCTTCACTCTTCAGTGCTGTGTTTTGTAGATTATCTACAACACTAAATCAGTAATCAACTAATTTGCATAACAAGTCACTTGTATGTAACGGTTGCATTTTCTTAATATATCACCTCTTCATGGTCCATATCCCTGGACATGTTGGAATGCCTTTTTCCAAGACCAGCCTGGGCAAGGTCAAACTCTTCAGAAGAGGTTGGGGTTATCTCCGGATTCAGGTTTAACAGTTATCCATAGATGCTAAAAGGCCTCCGAACTTTTAGATGCTGTGCCATAGGTTTTCAAACTCTGTATCTTTTGCTTTCCAGAACAATATTTCCTGTGAAAAAAAATGGGAGAGATCTGATTTTGAAATATAAATTCCGAATTTGAAATATAAAAATACTATTACCATACTATACTAAAAATACAAAAAAAATAAATAAAACATGACACACACACACACACCACACACACACACACACACACACACACACACACACACACACACACACACACACACACACACACACACACAGATAACCTGGGCCCATATTCACAAAGGTTCTCAGAGTCCTCTCAGAGAGCTCCTAACTAAAAATTCCTAGCAAGGAGTCTTAGCTCAAGAGTGATTCAGGAAGGTTGTAAGAGCAACTCTGAGCAAGGAGGAGACAGAAACTTTTATCTTAGGTTGTGTCCGAAATCATTCACTCATTCTCTACTCACTCCTCACTATATAGTGAATTCGATGTAGCGGACTACATCAGCTAAATTAAAACAACATTTCCAACACTACTCACTCACTCACCAGCCGCTAACAGTGACATAATTACACTCGCGTCGCTCATGGACGGCTAGGGATTTACAGTAATTACTTTTCTCAAACACTGCAAAACGTTTTTTATTTCAGTGATAACTAATGTTATACTTGGCATATTTTCCGCAACAGCTAAATAGAATAACTTATTACACATTATTTATAAAATTCATAAACCATATATTTGCACAGCAACTTGTGCTATATTTAAGAATTACAAAGTCCGGTGAATGCATCATCCGCAATGAAAAATTTTGCAGCTAACATCTGTGTCGTTTGTTTCTCTGCTCAAAGTTGTGAGACACGTTCGTCCGAAAGTTTAGCAGAGAGCTTAGTGTCATTCTCTGACAGTTTTTAAAGATTTTTCATGTTATCAGTAATCACTAATCATGTAATCAGCCATTCCTTCAGTTTGAAATCATGATGGTATATATTGCTATTATAGTGAGCATCTCTAATACAGTACTTTACAAAATGCATTGTGGGATACATTGAGTGGACTATATATTGAATGACCATGCTTACTGAGAATTCGGACAGCACTACAAAATGACATATTCACTATACAGTGCACTATATAGTGAATAAGAAGTGATTTCAGACACAGCCTTAGTGAGGACGTGTGGTTGACACTGTTGCTACGAGAAGAGCAACGAGAAGAGGACGAGAAGAGTACCGACTGGTACTCTTCTCGTACCAGTCGGTTGGTACCGACTGGTACGTTTGAGGGACAAACGTAAACAAAGTCTTCGTCAGTTCAGAGGTCATTACAGCCACATTGCGCTGTCTGAAGTGACAAAGACTGCAACAGAGGACTATCTCAGAGCGGACCATGATGGAATATTGGTGAAAAACATGAGTTTTTGGACGATTAATGCAGTTTTAGGAGCGGTGCTGTCTATGCCCCGATGGATCCCATTATACGGACGTCCGCTGCACGATTTTGGATCTAAATATCTCCTGAAGCACTGCTTGGATCAGGAAAACCTTCTGGGTGAGTATTTTGTTCTACTTCATTCTATAAACAATGTAAAAACTGTATAAACCGAACTTTTCCTTTAAGTGCCTACGCTTCCTGAAAGCAACAGCACCAAGGAAGGCTCTGAGCCATCTTTGATGCTGTCACTCACAATCCCACACCCTTCTCAGTCAAGACCAAGCTCCCCGCACCAAAACAGGGCCAAAAGTTTGAATCTGAAGAAAAAAACAATCCGAAAGTGAAAAAAATATCTGAAACCCAAAATGAAGATTTGAATGCCTAAAAAAAAACAGGCTGAGGGAGATTTTATAAAAAAGAAAATTGCACCAGAAAAAACAAACACCTCAAATGTTAAAAAATCAAGAGTAAAAACTGAATTGATTTGTTTAAAAACATTAAAGAGGTGAATCAAGACTATTTTTGGATTGAAAAAGATTTGCTTTTGCTTATTTTTTTGTTTTGGTTTAGTGTGTTATTTATTTTTAAAATCAGGATTGTTTTATTTTATTATTTTTAAATCAGGATCAAACTAAAAAAAATATTGTTTCAATTTTTTTTTTTAATGATTTTTTTTTTCTTATTTACAAAACTTTTGGCCTTGACTCAGCTCCATACATTTGGTTATCATCTCTACTTTATGCAAAGCAAATCTGTTGGGCAGTCTGTGAAAACTACAGAAGTGGATTAGGGCCATTTGAGATGGAGAAAATAATTTTGGGCAGGTCGAGATTATTGCTGCATTCCATTTGTACTCAGAGCTGGAAGTCGGGAGTGGGGTGTCATCTCCGAGGTTCAGCGTTCCAGTTGCTAAGTCGGAAAAAAAACTTGGCATAACAGCAGTATTTCTGTATATAAACATTGAATTATACTATGTATACAAAGCTGCTTAATTGCAACAAACACTAGTCAGAAATTGTTAGAAAAGAATATAATAGAAGCTTATTTACATTGTACAACTGAACTCAGAATTTCCTACTGGGGACTCGGGGTTGGTGTGAGTGCTCCAACTTACAAGTCGGAAATTCCGACTTCAGGAGCTGTTCCTGTTGGGCATTCCCAACTGGAACTCGCAAATTCTGACTTCCGAATACAAATGGAATGCAGAATAAAGTCGAAATGATGAGAATAAAATTGAAATTTCAAGATCAAAGTGGAAATGACTAGAATAAAGCTGAAAAACAAATTCAAGATCAAAGTCAAAATGACGGGAATAAAGTTGAAATGACAAGAATACAGTCAATAAAGTAATTTGAGATTAAAGTCGAAAGGACGAGAAAAAAAGACAAAATAACCTGCTCTGATGTTTACCGGCAGTACGCCGGGTACAGTCAGGTCCTCAACAGTCACAGACACGACTGACAGTAGTAACAGCTGCCATACAGGAGCCTAAACGACAATCTTCGGAATCTGTGTTTGTGTGACGAGTTGGTCTTTTACATTTTTATTGCATGTGGTGTTATATGAAGTGTGTGGGTAGGTAATGACTTTTCTGACTGGCCCTGAAGTTTCCCCCCCTAAAACCAGCTCATAGGAGACCGGCGGGCAGGACTTCAGGACAGACACCTAAAAAGAGCAGCAGATAGCAGAGAGGGACGACAGTAAGACCGCAAGCAAAGCACGAGAAGTAACCCTGAAAAGACCCTTGCTCTAGGAAGAAGAAGCAGCAGCCAGTTGTGGGCCTTTACGGTTTCCTGTGAAGAGAAGGAGGCTGATGTTGGGGAGTCACCGTGGAGTTGCCAAGGGGACCGTTGCTGTGAGGCACTGGCATTAGCTTTGAGGAGAAGCAATGTTGGATGCACCCCTCTCTGAGTTAAGTACCCTCACAGGACCTTTTTATATTGAACCTTGGACACGGTTATAATTGGGTCAAGGAACTTTTTAAACACAAAACACCAGTTTTATTCTTTTCTCTTTGTGGGTTTTAAGTGTTTTAAGGGGTTTAAGATCCTTTAGGGAGCTATTCTTTTATGCTAGTTCTTTTTTAGGATTTTACTCAGACACTTCTTTCTAGACCTGCAACCTATCACAGAGCCAAAATGTGTGTGTGTGTGTGTTTTTTTGTCAAAGATTTTCATTATATTTTCTGTTATGTGTACAGGAAAGAAAAAGACATTTTAGGTACACAAAGCAGAACAATTTCGGAACAAAAATATTATATTCAATCACACTTATTCACACTACAAGAACTAAGAGACAAGACAACACACTCAATCGACATGGGGTATCAACAAGTGGACAAGTGGTATCGCAGAAATGAAGGGGAAGGGAAAGACAAGAGAAAAAGAAAGAAAAAGAGGAAAGGAGAAATATGCATTTAAGTATGTAGTAATATTCAAATAATGAAAATAAATAAATAAATAAGAAAATAAAGAAAGAAAGAAAGAAAGAAAATCAGCAAGTCAGTAGTTCATAGGTTTTCAGCCTCAATGATAGGGTATCTATATGAGGTAAAAAGGGTTGCCAGATTTCATGGGAGGTCTTAAGGGAACCTTTCAGGGAGAATCTGATTTTCTCAAGTCTCATGCAATGTAAAATTTCTTGAATACATCTTTTATGTGTAGGTGGGTATAAATGAGTCCATTTAAGAAGAATGAGCCTACTTGCTAGCAAGGTAGAAAAGTCAAAAATACGATATGAAAATTTTGACCAGCCAGAGGATGGAAGCAGTCCAAAAAGAGCAATAAGAGGGTCGGCGTTCACAGTGCAGCCAAGGACTTTCCCTAACGTATCAAAAATGGTGCCCCAAAAATCAGTCAGTTTAGTGCATGACCAAAACATATGCATGTGGTCAGCTGGAGACAGTTTACACCTGTTACAGGAGTCGTCTCTATCTGGATAGATTTTGGCTAGTCTCACATTAGTGAGGTGTCTCTTGCGTAAAATCTTACATTGTTGAAGTTGTTGTCTGGCGCATATAGAAGTATGAGCAAGGTTAAGTATGCAGTTCCATTGTTCGTCGGAGACTGTGATTCTGGGGTCCTGGTCCCAAATAGCCCTGAGGGAGTGGAGGGAGGTGGGGTTTATTCTGAATATTGAGTTTTACAAGACTGGGGTCTGGGATTTATGGTTTATTTTGGTCAAGAAGGGAATCCATCAAGGTCTCTGGGGGGGGGGGATTGATTTTTCACAAATGACGGATCTGAAAAAACAGGATAAGTGAGATTAAAGTAGAGAATTTTTTTTGATAGTACTGCAAATGAAGGGAAAACACCCACGATATAAAAGTCATCAAGAATTTGCAGACCTTTATTTGACCAGGATTCAAAAGCTAAGTCGGAGCAGGATGGAAGAAATAAAAGGTTTTGATAAACTGGAGCAGGTTTCGATGAGGAATGTAGGCCAAATTGTTTCCTTAATTGACTCCAAATTTTCAAGGTCTCAGAAATAATGGCGTTCTGTGCTATTCGCTTGATTGGTGAACTTAACTGTGAACAAATCACTGACCATAACGCAACGGGTGAGGAGGCTTGTTCCATGTAGGCCCATAGAGGGTGATTATTAGGAGCCATCTTAACATTCCAATAAAGGATTTGCTGATATTGCTAGCCCAGTAGTATCTGCAAAAATCAGGTGAGGCCAGACCCCAGCGAGATTTAGGAAGTTGGAGAGTTGATCTTTATTCTAGCTTATTTATTGCACCGTAAAAAAAGGAATTAATCAGCTGGCCAAGTGAAGAAAAAAAAGATTCGCAGATGAGCACTGGAACATGTTGAAAGATATCAAGAAAGCAGGGAAAAGTACCGTCATTATGATCAGGTTGATACGACCTGGTAAAGGTAAAGGGATAGTGGACCACCTAGTCAGATCTGATCTGCAGTGCTCAAGTAAAGGTTGAAAGTTTTTTGCAAAAATACTCCGAGAATGGTTTTGTTACAAGAACACCAAAATATTTTAATCCTTGGATTGTTTTCCTAAAAGGAAAGAGAGCGAGAGGGAGGTTCTCTGCAGTGGAGTTAATTGGAAGGTACTCGCTTTTATGTAGGTTAATTTTTAGAGGTGTCCCAGTCCGATATTAATATCGGATATCGGTCCAATATCAGCAAAAAAAACAAATATCGGTATCGTATTGGAATGCATCTAAAATCTCCGATATAAGCACTCCGATATAAGCTCCTGCTGTTTTTATTTGATTTATTTAGGTTATTTTCTGGGTTTTCTAATTTATTCTTTATTTTATTCAATTACTAGTAAGTTTTAAGTTTAATGTTAAAATTTCTGTTACCCATGGTTAATAATAGATGGGTCAGTTTTTCCTCATACCTACTGTTGCTGACTGCTGTTCTTTGTTTGAATAAAATCACTGAATCAAGCCTTTTCTAACATGACAGACATACTACAAAATAAGTAATAAAAGTATGCATGTTAAATGCTGATATCATATCGGATTAATATCGGTATCGGCCAATACTCAATGCTGCAGTATCGGTATCGTATCGGAAGTGAAAATGTAATATCGGGACATCCCTATTAATTCTATAATCAGGTAATTTCATAAATTGTTCTAGAATATCCAAGATAACAGGAAGTGATGAAGTTGGATTGGTGATGTAAAGCAGAAGGTCATCTGCATAAAGAAATAAGCCAAATCGAGAAAATCCCTTCAAATTTATCTTCATAACGAAGCCATACGGCTAAGGGCTTGACGGCTAGAGCAAGCAGAGATGGGGAAAGCAGGCATCTCTGACGAGTGCCCCAGGATAAAGGAAATGAATTAGATTTTATACCGTTAATATTAATCTTAGCCATAGGGGGAAATGTAAAGGGAAATGTAATCCATGATATGAAGTTGGAGTCAAAACTGAATTTACTTAGAATATGGAACAAGTAGCTCCACTCGACCCGATAAAAAAGCCTTTTCGGCGTCTAGAGATAGGATGATTTCAGCCTGGATGGAGTCTGAAGAAGAGCAGATGATGTTGAATAATCTTCTAGTATTACTGAAAAAGATTGTCGACCAGAGATGAACTGGTCTGGTGCGGGTTCGTTAGCGTAGGGGTGACCTTCAGGAGACGAGTGGCGAGCACTTTGGACAATTTTAAGAGTCAACATTTAAGAGGGGGATGGGCCTATAGCTGCTGCAGTGGAGAGGATTTTTATCCTTCTTAAGTAACAAGGTTATTGACACTTCTGAGAATGTAGAAGGAAGTTTCCCTCTTGCAAATGCATCATTAAATACCCTTACTAGGATGGGAGCTAGTTTGCTAGAAAAGGTTTTGAAAAATTCTGTGGAGTATCCGTCCAGGGGATTTGGAGCTTTGTAAAGACCCGATAGCTTCTTGGACCTCAGCAAATGTTATGGGGGCTCCTAGATTACTAAACACATTGTTGTCTACTTGAGGGAATGTAAAGTAGTCTAGGGGGTTTGGCTCTGACCAGTTGTGGAAGGAGATTTCGGACGAGTAGAGTGTTAAATAATAATTAGAGAAAGTATTAAAAATTTCCCTAGGATCTTGTAATGGCCATTTTACTGGTTCATGTTTTTTGATGGGTGTTACCCCCAGTATATCCACTAGAGGGTGCTATGGCACTGGGGGGCCATAGATGCAATTGTATTTAGGTAGGAACCTTTGGTGGGAGCGGGTGTTGCTAGGCGGTGGGGAGCACGTACGATTTCTGACCGCAGCGCCGTGAGGCCACTGCTCCTTAACGCCGTACATGTAAAACGGATGTAAAACTGTGTGAAGCCGAGTACATAGTGGACCTTTGTGAATGATTGTGGACTCCACTGGGTGAGAAAATAAATCAAAAGAAATACAAGACATGATGTCGGACATTATCCATACACAGTACAGGTGTGGAGGGCGCAGCGCGTCAGTTACCAAGCCATATTAGCCGCCAAGGTAGCTAAGCATTGGGCTTTAGCTATTACAGATCTGTTGTAACTAACCCAGCTGGGGGTGCTATGTTAGGTATGAGTTTAGAGGCAGTTGCAGAGCGGGCTTGATATGCTAATAGTTTGCCAGGTTTATCAACTTGTTCAAAGAAGCGTTGCTTTGTTTGTAAAAGCTGAATCTCAACTTTGCTGGTTGATAGCAATTCATATTGAAACTGTAGCTGTAATCTCTTTTTGTATAATGCAGCTGAGGGATTGGAGGCGTATTGGGCATCTAAAATACGGATTTCATCGGATAGTTCTGTCAACTTAGAAAGTTATGATTTTTTAGAATGGGAAACAAATAGGATGATCTGCCCGCGTAAATATGTTTTAAAAGAATCCCACAGCATATCACTGCTGATATCAGGCATGTCAATTATTGTAATTGTTAAAGAAGAAATTGATTTCCTAAATGAGAAATTCTTTAAATTTAGCTAGCAGAGAGCAACTGTGACTTAAATTTCCAGAATTTGTGAGCAGGAGAAAGTAATGGGGCAAGGGCATGATCAGAGATGACTATACTATGATATTCACAGGCAACAGTACTGTGCAACAGTTTATTATCCAGTAGGAAGAAATCTATTTGCGAGAAGCTATGGTGCACATGAGAAAAGAAGGAAAATTCTTTATTGTAAGGAAACCTAGTTCTCCAAGGCTCAGACAATGCCAAATGGTCTGTATGAAATTTTAAGGTGGTAGCTGATTTTGTTTGAGCGATATGTTTAGCAGATGATCTATCAAGTGTGGTGTCTTATACCAGATTGAAATCGCCCCAAACAATGATAAGGTGGTCTTAAAGATTAAGTGAAGAAGAAAAAAAAAAAAAGATACAAATTTTTCATCATCCCAGGTGGGAGCATACACTGAAGCCAGGACTACAGGGGTGGTTTCTCAGAGACTATAACAACACGTCTGTTAGGATCAGATATAGTAACAGAGGTTTCGAAGGAGTTGTATAACAATTGCAAGCACCCCTTACCCTCTCAGTAAACCCAGAGTGGAATGAGTGACCCATCCAAGCCCTTTTTACACAAGATATTTCAGAATTGCGAAGGTGAGTTTCTTGTAAGAAGCACAGATCTCCCCTTCAGGTGTTGCAGGTGTGATATTACCTTGTTGACTTTGACGACATTATTCATTCCTTTGACATTCCATGAGACGAAAAGAAGATTTCTACCAGACATCAAGATGGATTATTCACAGAACTGGCTGACTGAGCTGTGAAAAGAGCAGAGAGAGAAAATGAAACAGAGAAAGAGAGAAGAAAAAAGAAAAACAAGGAGGAGGGATAACAAGATACAAGGAGAGACAAAACACACACACATACTTCTCATCAGTGGCAAACCGTGGCCCCAGCCACTGGGCCTCCAGTAGGACCATGGGACCACACGTGGCAATAAACAATTAAACAAAGAAATAAAAACAATAGCCAGAATCATGTGACATGGAAGCTTAGTATATTGATAGTTTTGTGTGATTACAAATTTATCATGTGCCTGAACACTGCAACACCTAACACAACTTCAAACAATTAAAAAAAGATATAAAATTGAACAAAAAAAAAAAAACAGAGTTTCAAGTAATCCAGCAACCACACAGTCTTCTCCATTACTTTCCGCCATTACTATTTATGTTCTGCCAACAAGATCTTCTCTTTTCTCCTCACTCACTCACAGCTACAGTTAGGCGTTTATCCATCATAGGTTGCTAGGCGCTACCCAAGTAGCTGCCTGTTGCAGCAGCTCTCTCGTCTTTGTCTGTTTCTTGTAATTTTTTTCATCTCTTTTTTGTAATCTTTGTATTTGGAGTGGATCATCACTTTGTATGGTTCATTGTCGGTCACGGACACCAAACTTTTTGTGGCTTCTGCGATATTTTTGACTACTTTTCTCCTGTGTTCGTCTGGAGATCCTACATGTAACCATAGCTGCATTTACATGCGAAATTAGCTGTTAGCAGCCTGTAGCATGTGAATGCTAACTGGTGTAAGGCTTGATGATTCCTCTGGAGCTGAGGAGGAGGAGGTGAGGACGACGTGCTGGTTCTTGGATGTGAGCTGGGAGGTGACGACGTGGACCTGTCCTTCCATCCATCGTTGTTGGGAACGTGGGATCTAGCTCCGGGGGATGGACGAGCTAGCCGTGCTAGCCCAGCAGCAGAGGGGCTGCCGGAGGGCAGTGTGGCATCATGCTGTTCACGGACATGGCTGACTGAGCTGACATCGGAAGCCGGCGCCACATTGAAGGAGCTTCGCCTGCTGTGGGCAGACAGGATCCAGGAGACAGAGACTGAACAGACTGCTGGGGAGGCTCAGTCCTGGACCCTGTGGAGGTGGAGACTGGCTGGGCTGGAGAGTGGTGGACGGGCTGTCGTCATCTATTTTCTTGTAGACCTTTTTGCACTTTCTATACACTTTCCTACTTTCGTTTTCTTGATTGCTGCTGTGACTCCTGAATTTCCCCTAGGGGATAAATAAAGTATTTTCTATTCTATTCTATTTTCTATTTATATATAAATATTAGGGCTTTCATTTTAACGCGTTAATTAGATTAATTGATTACACCGCAAATTAACGCATCATAAAAATTAACGCAGATTGATCTGGATCCCAAACCCGGGAGGCGTTCAAAGACGCACTTATTTTCAAATGTCTAGCATTTACAAACCGTTTGTCCTACATGAAAAAAGTGGTGTTCTCGTCAGATTTTCAAATTTCCAACGGTCCCTGAATGTATCACACCTAGCAACATGCTTTGAACCGGGGGGGGGAGAGAGAGTGCTGTTAAGGGGACGGCCATCAACATCTCGTTTATTCACACGTCCTTTTTGAAAATCTACAGAAAATCAACCGTTTGCTCTAGCTCAACTCTGTAAAAAACAGGTCATTTTACACTCTCTACTGCATCAAACAAGCCCTGAATGATTGAAAAAGGTCTTGTATTTAAATCTAAAGAATTCTTTGAAAATTTCCTTCCATCTTCCTGATGTCATGTTTCAGCTTGGGGCTGCTCTGCACCAATGACAACAGTTTGTGTGTTCAGAGCATGTTAAACTGAGAATACTTCACTTTTCTTTGATCCAAGACTTGAAAAAAGTGTTTTGTACATAGTTCCTCACAGTTTTTAGCCTTTAGCCCTGGTTCTCCTGACCTCATAGAAGTATAGAAGTTCATACTGCAACGATTAAAAATGTGAACAGAAGCAAAAAACGTCCTAAAAATCAAATCAGCTTACCTTAGGTGCAGGACTGTGTAGATTTTGTAAAGATAGAACCATAACACTTTTTTCATTTGTTCCTTATGCCTCAGGGTACCTCAAAATGTGTTGTATGTATTCCCACCTTTTTTATAAATGTCTTTTAATGTAATTCTAATGTCCTGGAATTCAGATTCTTTATTTTGGGACCTTAAGCAGATGTGAGATTAAAATGTGATTAATTACATTAATTAATTACAAATCCTGTAATTAATTAGATTAATTTTTTAATTGCCTGACAGCACTTATAAATATATAATTATGTTTACGATTTATTTGGGTCACTCACTCCCTTTTAGGCCATATTCTCCTTACTATTGTCAAACATCTTTCATGACCAACACCAGCATGATACCTGTGGATATATAAGCGTTTGAATGTGACAATGTTCTGAAATTTAAATTAAAAAAATACACAAATACATAAATAAAAGATTTGTTTCCAGTGTGTTTGTACAACAGATTTGTTTTGCATGAAGTAGATGACCAAACACCAATACTACTAACACCAAACACAAGTGTGAAAAACTGTAGAAGAGAACATAAGATCATTGTGAAATATATAGAACTTTTCACAAAGTGCACGTTGTTAAATTAACAGTGGCAGCATCAGGGGTGTGCTATATCATACCATTTACAACAATACTGGTATAATTTTTTTGACAATATAAATTTGTCATTTCACGGTATTTACAGTACAGAGACACAATGACATATGACGCTTCCTGCTGTGTACGAAACAACAATGGCGAGAGCGAAAGTAGCACTGCAGCATCATCGTCCTCACATAAGGATTTAGTGCTTAAAAGCAGCGCAGAGCAGCACAGAGCAGCGCAGAGCAGCGCAGGGCAGCGCAGGGCAGCGCAGAGCAGCGCAGAGCAGCGTAGAGCAGAGCAGCGTAGAGCAGAGCAGCGTAGAGCAGAGCAGCGCAGAGCAGAGCAGCGCAGAGCCCATAGCATCTGGATACCCGAGATTACAAGATCACAGGAAAACCACATTTCAGCAGGAATCCCACCCACGACGACACACCTTCATGGTAATTGATTAGTATGTTAAGTAGGGATGTCCCGATATTACATTTTCATTTCCGATACGATACAGATATTTATCCGATATGATATCAGCATTAAACATGCCTACTTTGATTACTTATTTTGTAGTATGTCTGACATGTTGGAAAAGGCTTGATTAAGTGATATTATTCAAACAAAGAACAGTAGTCAGCAACAGTAGGTATGAGGAAAAACTGACCCATTTATTATTAACCAATGGGAAACAGAAATTTTAACATTAAACATAAAAAATACTAGTAATTGAATAAAATAAAGAATAAATTAGAAGACCCAGAAAATAACCTAAGTAAATCAAATAAAAACAGCAGGAGCGGAGTCTGGAATAGACTGCATATCGGACCGATATCCGATATTAATATCGGACTGGGACACCTCTAATGTTAAGCTCATCTTGCCCTCTCCAAACTTAAGCGCCTTTAGTCCATGCCTTCTCCTTTGTGTCGGTGTCCTTACAGAAAGAATGTGTTGTTAGAATTATGAAGTTTTTAGATTAACTTTTCCTTTTTTTTTTTTTTTTCTTCTTTTCCCCTTGTCTGCATTATCTTTTCTGCTGAGCACTGTGTCATATGACAGCGTTGAAAAGACCAATGCATTTTTTTTCTAGCAGTCAGATTAACTGCTATAGTGACCATCACCAGCCCTCCCTGTAGGCTACTCCATCATTCTAAACTTTATTTAACCCCTGATGTGAGCTATAGGGGAGGGCCGTGCCACACCACAGTGTAAAAGAAGGGGAAATAATGACAGGCAGGACGAGACAAGACAAACAGAAGGGAGGACAAACGTCTACTATTGTTGATTTAAGATAGCAATTCAAGTGCTGGGCTAATGCAATACAGGAAGTAAAGGTTGTACGAAACCAGGGGCACCAGAAATGTGGGGTCTTGATAGTGTGGGGAGTGTGGGCCTACGTGGATAGGAGAAGAAGTGGCATGCATCACAGGATGTGAGAAGATGTGTAATAGTACCCGACTCAGCATGCTCTGACGGGATCTATCAAAACTCTTAGTTAGTCTCGCCAGAAGCTTGAGTATCTGCATGCGTGTGAGGTGGTCACCGAATATCCAAGTAAGTAAAACACAGCCAGGGGCGCCCCCCTGGCCACCAGGGCATCCGGGCCCCCCCACACAGTCCCCAAACCGCCAGGCCCAGGGACAACCCCGGGACTCAAGGGGGCACAGACCTGCCTCCCCGCCGATACCAAAGACAGCACCCAGGGCCTAGAGCAGCGGCCCCCCCTGCAGATCACACCCGCCCTCCCCGACCACCCTTCTGCCTGGCCCTAAGCCACCCCCACCCCCAGCACCCAGCCACCCCCGCGGCAGGCCGGAGGCCCCAAGCTACCCAAGAGCCAGCCCCCCCAGGACCAGACCCCTCCACAGAGGGGAGGCCACGAACCACAGCCAGGCCAGGTGGGGCAAGATGTGGGCATGTAGCGGTGAGATGGAGGTCCCGGCCCGTCCCCCAGAAAATCCGAGGCCATGGGAGGCCTTGGAGACCACTGCCCAAGCAACAGGGTAGCCCCCCGGCAACCTGCACAGGACAGCACCCCATAGGGAGCCCGTTATGCCAAGGCCCCTAGCGAGCAACAGACCGAAGGATCACGCACTGCAGCCCACCAAGGGGTACGTGAGCCAGCCGGGCCTACCAGCCCCCTAGGGCCTGCGCCAGACCCGCAGCTCTTGGAGCCCAGCCGAACCACGGAAGCCGCCGGCGCCACCCGCCCCCTACAAAGTCATGACCAGCGAGGCCCAACCCCTACAGCCACACCAAGCCTATGCCAGTGACAAACTCTATACCACCAACCCCCACCAACCCCCTCACTATTCTGTAACCTGGTCCCAGACAGGCTACATTATCCCTACACCGTGAATAGTGCAGCTAGGTGTAATGTGGTGCATTAAAACTGGGGAAGAACAGGTCGAGTGGGGGTCCACCAACCCCCCCTCTCCCTGCCTGGCCCAAAAAAGTGGATGTTGTGTTGCATTAAAAACAAAGGATCGGTGGGGCAGGCGGGAGGGGAGCAGAAAGTGGCCACAGCCTAAAACAGACTGCGCCCACCCACCAATCCCCCCAACCACCCCCTTCCCTACTCCAAGTAATGTATGTAGTGCAGTTAAAACAGGAGGACGGAAAAGACAGAGGGGTCGGGCTGGTCGCTCTCCCTGTTACCCCCAACCCCCAGAACCCTAAGTGTTATGAATGTGCCCGTAGACCACAGAGCACCAGAACCACCAGCCCAGCGCCCACCAGGGACCCACCTCAGGCGGGCTACCCCAAGGGCACTGCCCCCCAGGGGAGGACCCCAGGGCACCCAAACATCGAGTCCCTGGTGCCCACCCCCTGCCCAGCACCAGGGGACACCCACCGCCATTGTCTCCTGCTTCATGGCAGGATCTGGAGTCGCCCCACCCAGACCCAGTGGTACAGCCCAGATGTCGCAGCCCCCCCTGGAGGTATGCCAGGCCCCAGCGGCCGACCCACTGGCGGCCAGGGGCCCCCAACCCCCCGCGAGGGGAGAGGGGGGAGCAGGTGAGGGGGAAGGAGGAGGGGAGGGGACAGCAGGAAGGAAAGACACGGGTGCAGAGGAGCCCACCACACCCAAGCCCCAGGGCCAGCCAAGGCACCACCGCAAGAGGAGGCCAGCGCCATCCCCAGACCCTGCAGACTGAACATGGACCCAGCAGCCACAGGGAACAGGAGGGAAGGCACCGAGCACCGCAGCACCCCAGAGGAGGCCACTAGGCCAGTTAGCCCCACAAGGTAGTGGGTTAACCTGGGTATCTAGGTGGAAAGATGTCCCCGACCACCATCACCAGAGTATATTTACCTCCTTTGGGACCCATGAAGCTGTGCTATTTCCTCTCCTTTAGTTCTCAGGAATCTATGGTATATAAAACCAGTAGAGGAGAGGGAAAAGAAAAAAAAAAACAACCAGAAGAAAAAAAAACAAAAAACGAGAGAACAGAGCACGAGGGGGCAGTACTAGCTTACATGAGAGGGATCTTTGGTTAGGAATATAGATGTGCTAGAAAAGGTTGCCAGATTGAGTCCTGGTCTTCGGTCCTTTGCCTGTTTGATTCAGTTAGATTTTCCATTGATATGTGGTCGGCAAGGAGGTTTTTCCAGAATGTAATATTTATTGCCTGTTTTGATTGCAAGTTCATGAGAATAGTTTTCTTAGGACGCGGTCACACTGGCCATCCAAAACGTGCCGTGCTTAAGCACGATTGCCCCCCTGCAGCGCTGTTCCCCAGCTGGAGAGTACGGCCGGCGGTCACACTACCCCAATATGAACAAGACTTTAGCGGGTATCAGACACGCGTACTGCCCGCCTTCGTCATCGTGAAGCATCTGTTTAGGCTACATGAAGCACGATCTCATCAGAGTCAGCACAATGAGACACAGAGAGCACTGCTACAACTTTAGAGACTTTAGGACTTATATTAAGTCATTATTGCCCGACACAGCCCTCTAACACCCTGCTTTGTTTAAAATGATCGTCGAGAGATGCGCTCGCGGTGATTATACGTAATGGATCGCACGAGCTGTCCGCGTGCTTGTGCTCGTGCATGAAGTAAACCGTGCCGAAGCCCACCTCTTCGAAGCGTGCCGAAGCACGGAAGGGAATTGTGCTTGAGCACGGTACAGTTGCGGTCACACAAGCTCCAGGCTTAGATGGCTTTACAGCAGAGTTTTATAAAGCATGTTCTGCAGAGCTAGCACCTTTGCTTTTAGAAACTTATAATGAAGCATTTGACAAGGGCAGACTTCCTCCCTCTTTGACAGAGGCTGCTATTACTCTTATTTCAAAAGCTGGTAAAGATCCCTTGGATTTCAAAAACTATAGACCAATAAGTCTGACGTCCTGCGATAAGTAAAATATCATCCAAAATCTTAGCCAACCGACTATGCAAAGTTATAACTTCCCTGATCCATCCTGACCAGGTTGGCTTTATACATCCTCCCTGTTCTGCAGACAATATCAGAAGGTTTATTGATATAAAGTGGGTCTGTCAGGACTACACCTTTGGTGATAATTTTGTTTCTTTATTATTCAATCAAAAAGAATAGATTTGAAACCAAAAAAGAGATTTGTAATCAAAAGACAATAAGTAGGAAATGAAAAAAAAAAGTTGAGATCAAAATAGAGCAGGTTGCAATTGAAAAAAAAAAGTTGAGATCAAAATACAACAGTTTGCATTTGAAAAAAAAAAGTTGAGATCAAAATACAACAGGTTGCATTTGACGGACGTCATGCTCAGCAGACCGCTGCTTCACCGGCTGGCAAAGAGGTCTGCACAGAGCGGGCCGCGGTGCCGTTAACGAGAACCGAGACGCGGCTCGGCAAGGCTCAGCTGGCCGCTGTCGCATGGCTGCTAGCTGTTAGCGCAGAGCTCAAAGCTTCTGTGAGCTTAGATGCTTTCACCACATGTGAAAATGATCCATCGCTTGATTTTTCAGCTCGTAGGGCTCGCGTTTGTTTTCACTCAGGTCAAACAATTGATCAGTGAGAGTCACGTTGTCATGGCAACTGACCGGAGGAAGGCGTGTGTCACTGTGTGTCAGAGAGAGACAGAGAGAGACGAAATAATGCTACACCAGACAGTTGTCCTGAAGTTTTTAGTGCAAACAGTATTATAATTATTTATTTATGTGATTGGTTGAACAACATTTCAAGAGTGTCTTGAGCAGTCTCACTCTGCTTTGACTGGTGTTAAAATGTTATACATAAATGTTATACGTTATACGTCCGTGACATGTCTGGTTAGGCGCAACTCTGCTCAACGAAGTTGTAACGTTGTCAGGTGATGAAAAAGACACCTGATCATGTGTTAATGGAGTGCCAAAAGTGAATTAAAAAGCTTAGCCTGGTGTTGGGAGGCAGGTAAAGCCTGGCGGGCCCGCCAGGCTTATAATACACTGGGAGAAACCCTGTGCTGTGGTGTAGGAACCATGCCCCCGCGTGTACCGTGGAACAGTGTTTTAATCACTCACTATCTTAGCTAATGTAACTATGCTCAGGCCGTGACTAGCAGAGACAACCATGCTAATAAGCGTGCTTGCAGCAGTAGGGCATTATAATTCATTATATTGTGTTGTTGTTGTTTTTGTGAGTGTACAGCAGACTCTAGCGAGAGGCTATCAACTTACCTCCAGGCGTTGTGTAAGGAAGTGGTAGCTGGCGCTCACACTCGGTAAAGCCAGGTCAAACCAACCAATAGAAACTATTCTGTCATCCACCAGCGTAGGCCCCGCCCAGTAAGTGCAGTAGAATTCGCAAGCAAAACTTTGGAGTTTGCAAACAAAAAGGAATGATTTGCAAGAGAAGGTTTTCAACTTGAAAGCAAAGAGGGCTGATTTATAAGCAAAATGGAAAGAAATAGGTTCTCAGTTTAATTTTTCAATCGCAACCTGTTGTGTTTTGATCTCAACTTTTTTTTTTTTTTCAAATGCAACCTGTTGTATTTTGATCTCAACTTTTTTTTTTCAAATGCAAACTGTTGTATTTTGATCTCAACTTTTTTTTTTCAATTGCAACCTGCTCTGTTTTGATCTCAACTTTTTTTTTTCATTTCCTACTTATTGTCTTTTGATTACAAATCTCTTTTTTTGGTTTCAAATCTATTCTTTTTGATTGAATAATAAATAAACAAAATTATCTCCATATACACCTCCCCTGTGGCAGCCATCTCCTTGGACGCCGAGAAGGCTTTTGAAAGGGTTGAGTGGCAGTTCCTGGGGTGCTCCTCAAAGCTCCAAAGTTCCATCCTCGCCTCCTCCACTTGCGTCTTAGTCCCGCCCACCAGAGATGCATGCCAGAGACGCGAGGAAACGAAGAGAGTAGAGAGGAGACGAGGAGGTTCATTTTATGAGCATTGAGATGTCCTCTCCTCCGGAGCATCACATGAAGCTACGTATTTTAGTGATGACGGCGTCACAGCTGGATAAACCGGTCTGAACGCACGAGACAAACTAAACTAAGGAAAATAATGTAAACAACAGGGCGCTCAACCGCAGAAAATTCATATTCACTTTTAGATCAGTTTAACATGAATATGTTTATGAATGAAAAAGAAAAATGTCACGTTTTCCCAGGCCCAGATTGATAGTTTTTAAGTCTTATATTGGGGCCACTTTGTGTTCATAAATAATGTGTTTATTCTGCTATAAGCACTGCTTAGCGCACTGGTGGGACAGGAGGAGAGAGAAGTGGAGCTGTCTGCAGCGGTGCCTTTCATCCATTACGCGCACACAGAAGGACAGAGGTGAAACTGTTCCTGTATCAGCCAATAATGGCATGATCTCACACCCATCACTGATAAAACAACAGTTTGCTACTGTATGAAAATGGCGTGGTTATGTGTTATTTTTAAAGTTATTATTGAACTTGCTCGAGTGGGCCAGTGGAGTGCGCAGTCAGCTGACCCGGAGCCTTTGAGTTTCACTTTCAGCTTGTGTGTGTTGTCTGTTGTCCGGTCTCTGGGGCACTTTCTAATTGTCTGTTGTCATCCTCAGTGAGAATGAATGTTGTAATCATCCAGATAAATATCAAACATGAAAATTATCGGGGCGGCTCCGACGAGTCTGTGAGACGATCGTGGGGCTAAAGATTCATCTGTCAACCGCTCACACTAGAAGATAATCTTGCCCGAACGTCGGCCGATTTTAGTCCACGACCAGATTTCTTCCCCAACTGTCGGGAGGACCGAATCTGGGTTAAATCGGGACGAGAATCCTGTAGTGTGAGCCAGACTTTACACTTAGACAGCTTATCTTGCTCCATGGAGCTCACGTTTCACACATGTGGACAGCCGACGCTTTATAGTCGGCTCTGATACGTCACAAGGGGGCGTGTCTGTCAGTGAAAAGACTTCCGCGAAGCCTGCTCTTGTGTTTCCTCGATTATGCCTCCTCCAGCTCAGTCTCCTCTCTCCTCTCTCCTCGGAGCACATTTGGCGCTTTGAAATGTCCTCCAACATGGCTGCTCACAAAGTACTTCCGGTGTCGCGGAGGAGAGAGGAGATAGGAGACTGCATTTTGGCACATTGGGAAGCACCCCTGCTCTCTGCCCTGAAGTCTTTTGGTTTTGGCCAGAGGTTCATAGATTGGGTCAGCCTTATTTACACTCATCCCACAGCTTCTGTTCTCACTAATGGTGTCATATCCTCTCCATTTGAACTAGGTAGAGGCACTAGAGGCACTAGATCCTCTTTCTCCCCTGCTCTTTGCTGTTGCGCTGGAGCCATTAGTAGTGGCTATCCGCAGTGAGCCTACATTTCCAGGCATTTTAGTTGGAGAGCATCGCCATAAATTAATGCTATATACATTCTCTTATTTGTTTCAGATCCTCTCTCCTCTCCCTGTTTAAAATTATAGATAGGTTTTCTCCCGTTTCAGGTTTTAAAGTAAATTGGTCAAAGTCTGAGGCTCTTCCTCTTACACCATACTGCCCTAAATCTCTCTTCCAATTTGGTAGGAAAGGCATTAAGTATCTAGGTATTACATTTCCACCTGTGCTAGCTGATTTGATTAAAAAAATTTTTGACCCTTTAACAGAGAGCTTGCGAGCTGATGTGACACGGTGGTCCCCACTTTATCTCTCCATGTGGGGTAAGGCAAATATAATTAAAATGACGCGCACCCTATATAGGCATATCTCCTTCCTTTAAAATTTAACAATGAACCAAAAATCAACTTAAAGTGCAACAGCAACATAAAAAGGCATATCTCCTTTTAATATTGGTTGAAAGACCATTAATAAAATAGAACTCAAAGAAACATTAGAAGACATCTTCCTTGAAACAAGGAGAATGAAAGAACCTGAACTTATAATTTCAGATATTTTTTTCAAAAAGACACGCCAGATATAAACAAACAGATATAAACAATATAGGAATGGAATGCAAAGTGAACGGCAGGTCGTCCTCGCTCTCATAATCACTCATCTTTATGTTGTTATTGCATGATTCGTCCTGGCAGACTACCTGCGTTTGTTTATATCTGGCACACCGTGCGCGCGGACTGATATACTAAGTGGCGAGCGCCTCGTAGCCAGCTGTGGCTCTGCAGCGGAGGTAGCTCCGTTTTAAGACACGATGAGAGCAAGAGCCTTATTCAGCTGTGTTTTTGTGTGAAAGTAATGCGCTGAAAATTCTCTAAATAAAGCGTGAATGCAGACAGATATCAGATTTTTTCGGTGGGAGTATATTTTCATACTTGAATTTTAAAGCTCATTAACTACAGATGTATTTATTCTGGAAGTTTATACTGTAAAGGAAAAAATAGGGGTTTTAATCAAGTATTATAAATTATTACTTATATTTGTCACAAAGGACACAAAATGGAGCGTCACGTCAAGCACCCACATAAATGTGGAAATAGAATTAAATATTGATAAATAAGTAAATAAAAGCCCTCTACTCTCACGGTTATTTATCTTATGTCTTATCTTATGTAGCAGACACTGCTAGCATGAAATACAGCAGAAAATAATATTCAGATGAGAGGGTGGTTCTAAAACCGCATTTCCACCAAGCAGACCAGTTCGGTTCGTCTGGGTAAGGCATGGATTTTGTGGTGTTTCCACTGACTTATCCCGGGAAAGATCCCCAAATAAACGAGACGAGCCGTCCCACTTTTTAGGACCCTTTTCGTATGCAACTATTGTAGTTTTTCTCAGTTGCTTTGGTTCATTTCTCAGATCAGAATTGAAATTCTCAAAACTACTTGTTCAATCTTCACATCATTGTGTCACTTGTGCAGTAAATCAGTTTCAATTGTTTTTGGAGATGCATGCAAATGATTATGTAGAATTCTCTTATGTTTGCTACATTATCAGGTGCTTTAGTCATATTTTTAGCCCACCTTTACCCACTATATTAGGAAAGGGCCTCTAGGTTCTTAAATTTTATATTGAGAGCTAATGAAGAGATACTGCTTCTTCTATGTTACTGTGTAAAAAATCCCAAGTGTCCCTTTAATATTCGATACCCACTCTTATTACGATCTTACATGCAGAGAAACCAAGATCAGATTAAATGATCATACTTTTAAGTTAAATGCAAACTTCCAGTTTACAGAACATTTTTAAAATCAACATTATAACAAGTAAACCAACAATAAATCATAATTGCTCCTGAAATCTGTATTTTCTTAGTTTCTTGGCTTAAAATAATACGTTTCTTAACTTGAAATAATATGTTTCTTAACTTAAAATAATAACCTATGTAAGGGGCCACACACACTCACACCTGCCTGGTTATTAAGTTTAGAAAAACCCTATAGTTGCTGGCCTGCGGTGAGGCCCAAAACTTAATGGCTGCTTTACTCTAGGAGCAAACCAAAATAAACCCTGAGCTTGTAGTTCAGTCAGTACTCACAGCCTCCAGTCCAAGTTCACGTGAAGAGAAATCCAAACAGTGTCCTCAGATGGCAGCTCGGTCCTCCCACTTTGGCGAATGTAGGGTTAGCCTTTAGCAAGCGATGTCCAGGAAAGCAAAGATAAAATCCACACTTTGAACTTTTCCAGCAGTCTATTAGCACTTTGAGAACGACCAATCTTCATATCCAGTCCGGAATGATGAGAAAGAAGTCTCCATAGAAAGCTGACTGAGCAAAACTAGTCCGTTGGCGGCGCTACATCCGCTGGACTAGTGAATGCTACAAGCTACGGTGCTAAACTGCTTCAAAGGTTCTTTAAACAACCTACTGCAGGGCAGACTTCGGGCAGAAATTATCCATAGTTAATCCAAAAGCAATAGACGAGTGTTCATTGACGACCATAGAGCTAAAAGTCCAGAAAACTCTTCTAATTACTCAAAAATAGCAGCCACATGGCAGATTCAAATTGCGTCTCTCCAGGTCAAGCTAGCGCATCCCACTTCCGGTTTCTTAGTAAAGCGAATACGAAACTGATCGGCAAGGGTTGTGTACACAGCACTTCCTTTTAGCTCTTTCACAATAAAAACAAAATAAAATACATGAAAACATTTTGTATTTCACTCGTTTTTAACTGATAATCATTACTCGTTTACTTTGACGGGATTTTAAACCTTTTTAACACATACATGAAATACAATTTTAACCATATTTATACAACTTTTATTTATTGATTCCTTTTAATCTTTTGAATTGTAACATCTCTTATGACCTTGTGACTATTTTATTTATTTATTGACATATTTGTCTGGGTTACATGTTGATCAAAATTATATTTATATATCAGTGGGGAACCCACTGGGCCTTCAAGGTATTCAGTGAAGGCCTAATAAAAAATATTGAAAGAATTTTTGTACTCCTAAATAATTATTTTATTTCTTTATTTTGTTTTATTTTGTTTTTATTTATTTATTTTACTCAATGAAATCATAGCAATGAGTTTTATATTATTTTTATAAACTTGTCCTGGCAAACAATGGGGTTAATATAACGAAATGGAAAATGGACCAATCACAATTATCCCTTTGATGGTATCTTTGTAAATCAGCGACACATTCTGGCAGGTAGGGCCTTCAGTAACTGCAACGAATGCCTGTGTAACTCAAGCGAATGTGGACACAATTTGACAATGACAGTTGTCTTAGCCAATCATATTTTGTTAAATTGTGGGCGGGCTCATACCTGTCATCTTCCGGGGAATCGCGAATACTTACCAAACACCCCCTCCCTGCCCCTCTGCACTCTGACGGGGCAATATTTTACTTGACCAAAAACACAAATAAAGAGACTCACTGAAAAAATCTGATATCTGTCTGCATTCACGCTTTATTTAGAGAATTTTCAGCGCGTTACTTTCACACAAAAACACAGCTAAATAAGGCTCTAGTTCTCATGGTGTCGTAAAACGGCGCTACCTCTGCTGCAGAGCCACAGCTGGCTACGAGGCTCTCGCCACTTAGTGTCAGTCCGTGGCGTTCCAGATATAAATAAACGCAGGTAGTCTGTCAGGACGAAGAGACACTATGAGAACTAGAGCCTTATTTAGCGGTGTTTTTGTGTGAAAAGTAACGCGCTGAAAGTGCTCTACACAAAGCGTGAATGCAGACCGATATCAGATTTTTTCTGTGGGAGTCCGTTAATTTGTGTTTTTGATCAAGTAAAATATGGCTCCGTCTGAGTGCAGAGGAAACCAACAGAGGAGCAGGGAGGGGGTGTTTGGTGCGAGCGCTCTGGGCTTCTGCTGCACAAAAACACTGCTGTAGGGGTAATTTCTGCCCTAAACCTTGTGATAGGACCCAACTTGTTCCATCCTGGAGTATCACTTTCATGGATCAGCACCCAACTGTAGCTGTGAGTGAGAGAGGAGAAAAGAGAAGATCTAGTTGGCAGAACGTGAAGAGAAATGGCAGAAAGTAATGGAGAAGACTGTGTGGTTGCTGGATTACTTGAAACTTGTTTTTTTTTTTGTTTTTTTTTTCAATTTTATATCTTAATTGTTTTTAATTGTTTGAATTTGTGTTAGGTGTTGCAGTGTTCAGGCACATGATAAATATTTAATCCCACAAAACTATCAATATACTAAACTTCCATGTCACATGATTCTGGCTATTGTTTTTATTTCTTTTTTTGATTGTTTATTGCCACATGTGGTCCCATGGTCCTACTGAAGGCCCAGTGGCTGGGGCCACGGTTCGCCTCTGATATATATATATATATATATATATATATATATATATATATATATATATATATATATATATATATATATATATATATATATATATAAGGAAATTTTCAAAGAATTCTTTAGATTTAAATACATGACATTTATCGATCATTCAGGGCTTGTTTGATGCAGTAAAAAGTGTTAAATGACCTGTTTTTTACAGAATTGATTTTCTGTAGATTTTCAAAAAGGACATATATAAACGAGATGTGGACGGCAGTCCCATTAACAGTGCTCTCTCTAACCCCCGGTGCAAAGCATGTTGCTGACGTCAGGTGTGATACATTCAGGGACCGTCCGAAATTTGAAAATCTGACGAGAACACCACTTCTTCCATGTAGGACAAACGGTTTGTAAATGCTAGGCATTTGAAAATAAGTGCGTCTTTGAAAGCCTTGCATGTTTGGGATCCAGATTAATCTGCGTTCATTTTTATAACCCGTTAATTTGCGGTGTCATTAATTAATCTAATTAACTGGTTAAAATGACAGCCCTAATATATATATATATATATATATATATATATATATATATATATATATATATATATATATATATATATATATATATATATATATGTGTGTGTGTGTGTGTGTGTATATCAGCGGCGATTGCTCTAAGACTGCAAGGGAAGCTCAGCTTCCCCTAAAATGGCCCCCAAAAAGTGGTGCCATGTACTGCTGTGTGTACATTTCATTGACAAAATGAATTCCTTCATCTTTTGTTCAGAATCAGCTACCTATCACAGGTAACAGGCTTAAGCTCCTCCTCGTTCATCCCCGCAGCATCTCAGCGCTTAAACACAGTCAGACGCTGTGCGTCTTCTGACTTCACGGAGAAGCGGGTTGTTCCATTGTGGAAACTGGACGGTTATTGGATAAACGCTGGGCTTTGTCTCGTCCTCGGACACGAAGCGTCTCTGGGGGTCTATGAGACAGTGGGCTGGCCTGGACGCTGGGCTTCTGCATGGTGATTGGATGATCTGTCAGAGGCCGAATCCCTTTTTGATTGACAGTGAAATGAGCCAGTCATTGATCTTGAAGTATAACCCTCCACCGGAGCATCTTCTCAGTTGTACATTCAGTTGTTCTGGACTGATTCGGTGGCTTTAGCGATCCCAAGCGAATATACCTTTCTTAAAAACGACGAGCATTGTGTTTAAAGATTCTCTCTCTTTTCACCAATACAGCTACAGCTACAGCTGCCGAGTGTCTCCCCCGTCACTCACACTTACAGCCTGCAGGTGTAGAGAAGAGCTTCTGTTTAAAGCGGCTCAAGTCTAACACCCACAACACAATGGGCCAAGACCCTTTTAGCAGTCTAGCTCTGCTGGCCATTGAGAGAACACTGGTAAAATCCCTGGAAAAAACACCTGGTTGATACGACAGGTTCACAGATCATTTTCTTGAGAAGAATGGAGGGTAGAATTTACGTTTAAATATATAATCGAATTTATGATGAAGGCTGGAAAAAATGAGCTTCCCCTCCTTGACTTGACCAGCAATCAATTTTACTGTAAAATAACGGAGATTTTCAAAGTAAAAATTTTAGATCCTAAAATAAAGGAGTAATAGCTGTGATGTTTTGGTGGCTTTAAGTTTTTATGTTAGCCATAAGTTCTGACAATTCTTGGTCTGTATGTTTTCACTACTACTCTGACTTCTCACAAACAAGAAACCAAGCGATTAATGTGGAATAACATTAATTTTTTTTTTTTAGCCATGAGTTCCCACAAATTTTGTTCCGTATGTTTTTGGTACCAGTCTGACTACTTACAAAAAAAAATTCAAGAAATTTTATTTTAGAAAATAGAGATTTTAAAAGTTTAAAGTCTTACACTATAGAATGAAGGAGTAATATCTCTGATGATTTGGTGGCTTTCTTTTTTTTTCTTTTTCCCCCTTGTCCTGTTCATTGTCACGACAACAGAATTATGGTCTGGCTGCTGTATTGTGCAGAACACATTTGCTTTTCCAAAGGGAGCCGTTAGTGTATAAGGCTCCCCTTGAGTGTTAAAATTGTACTCTTTAGTAGTGTTTTTTGACATATATTTTATACATATATATACATACACACACACATACGTATATATGCACATACATACGCATACATGTATCCATACAGTTTCCCTCCCGTATATTGCCAAGTTTGAAGATTACTGCTTAAGAAACAGTGATAAAGGGAAAGAGTGTAGAGAAGAGACTAGACAGAGGGACAGAGAGAGACAACAAAACAACAGTAGAGAGCAACCACAACAACTGAACAAATGACTACAGACAGGAGAAATAAACAACCAGCTACTGAGCCTGAAAAGAGGCAGTATCCTGAGGTCTTTGACATCATAATCACAAGAAGCACCTGTGGAGAAATGAACTGGAGAAATCATGAGTAGCAGTGAGCACAACAACGACAATTGTAAGAAGGTACATATACGTATATAGAAAAATACACAGAAGCATATACTCACCTACACATATCGGGGTACAGGTGGCAGTACAGAATATTGGGTTTGATTTAGGTCAGGTGATCATTCCAAGGTGTGATCATGCAGATGTGGCCCCGCTGTTCCCAGAGGCCAAACGCGAACTGAGACAGCCCTCATATCCGGGCATCTAGCAGCCACAACAGAGCACAGGGCCCAGACAGACCACCATGGAGACAGCAGCACGCCAACCCAGGAGGAGGCAAGGAGGGGGCGTCCTGGGAAGGCTAGAGGCAGGCCCCGGACACTGCGGAGGGAGGACCCCAGGGGGCCAGGGACTGAGGCCTACAGGCCCCGCTGGACGCAGGGCCCCCTATCGAGTGTAGGGGGTAGGACCCGGGGTCACCTGTGCCCAAGGGCCACTCACCCCCGAGGAGAGAGGGTTCGGCCAGGTACCCAGGAGGACAGACCCAGCCCAGGCCACCACCCATCACGAGTCGGTGCCAGCCCCCAGCGCACCCGGCCAGACACCGGAGACCACAGAAGTCCTCTCCCCAAAAACCCAGTGTCCCCCTTACACAACCCCCTGCCCCAACCCACCCCTATCCCCCTCTCATCTGTACCCAAGCTCACCAGCCCTCCACCACTGACACCCGCACATAAACATTCTGTCCATCCATACCCATACGTTGACACAACAGCACAACGACACCACAGCACCACAAGACGACCACACAACAACATCACAACACGGCAGCACCATATCACAACACACTCGGAGCCTCCAGCCACTCAGGTGGTGAAATACCCCTTTTCCTCCTCACTCACCAAAAAATAAAAAAAAATAAAAATAATTAAAAAAAAGGATTAGATAAATAAATAAATAAATAAATAAATAAATAAATAAATAAATAAATAAATAAATAAATAAATAAGTAAATATAAAGCCATGGGCATCCCCCGGGGCGCCGCAGGATCCCCGCTGTGCCACTTGCCCAGAACCCAAGGCAGCGGATCCCTTTTTTACCCCATGCCCCAGGGGGCACCGTAGAAACAGGGGTGTGAGAAGAGCCCCCTACCCCACCTCTGATTTGGTGGCTTTCAATTGTTTTGTTATCCATAGTTCTGACAATTTTTGGTCTGTACGTTTTCAGTACCACTCTGACTTCTCATAGACTCAATCAATTGAAGAATAACAGAGATTTTTTAAAGTTTAAAGTCTAACATTTTAAAATGGAGTAATATCTCTGGTGTTTTGGTTGGCTTTTCATTTTTATTATTATTATTATTATTATTATTATTATTATTATTATTATTATTTTGTTATCCATAAGTTCCTCCAATTCTTGGTCTGTATGTTTTCAGTGCCACTCTGACTTCTCACCATAGAATAGAACTTATTGTCTTTGTAACAAGTACAACGAAACTGAAGTCGCAGCAGCAATCAAGAAAACAAAAGTAAGAAAGTGCAAAAAGGTCCATAAGAAAAAAGATGATGACAGCTTGTCTATCATTCTCCAGTTCAGCCAGCCTCCACCTCCACAGGGTCCGGACTGAGCTTCTTTCAGTCATGCTCCATCTCTGTCTTCTGTATCCTGTCTACTCAGGTTAAGCTCTTCCAACATGGCGTTGGTGTCTGATGTTAGCTTCGTTAGCCATGTCTGTGAATAGCATGAATAGCACTCTGCCCTCTGGAATTCCCTCTATTGCTGGGTTAGCATGGATAGCTTGGAGATAGATCTTACGTATCCAATAACGATGAATCCAACAGGTCTAGGTCTCTAACAGGTCCATGTCGTCACTTCTTAGTTCACACCTGAGAACCATCACGTCGTCCTCACCTCCTACTCCTCACCTTGTAGCAAGACATCAGGCCTTACACCAGTTAGCGTTGACATGCTACAGGCTGCAAACAGCTGAGTTCACATGTAAAAAATGCAGCCATGGTTACGTGTAGGATCTCTAGACAAACACAGGAGCAAAAGTAGTAAAAATATCACTAAGCCACAAAAAGTTTGGTGTCCATGACCAACAAATGAGCCACACAAAGTAATGATCCACTCCAAATACAAAGATTACAAAATAAGAGGCGAAAAAATTACTAGAAACGGACAGAAAAGAGAGAGCTGCTGCAAAGGCAGCCATAACCAACAGAGCGGCGCCTAGCAATATGTTGTACTTTGTTATCTATATTTATCTTATTTGTGTTAACTGAAACATATTCCTACCTGTACAATAATATGTTTCTTCATTGCTGCTCTGGGTGCTCCATAAAACCCTATTCAGTGCCACTACAAGCTTAATCTTTATGCTTAGACTTTTAAGACTTTAATCTGACACGTGAACTGCAGGTGTCTTGCCGCCCTGCTCTTGCACTCCATGAACACTGCTCAAACAGGGTGTATATCAGCGTCTCATGGCTGACGACCTCAACACCTTCTACTGCAGATTCGAAAGGGACCACTTCACACCTGCTCCTCTCCTCTCTGCAGTCACTCTGCCCCCCCCACCCCCCCCCACCCCCCCCCACCCACTGACACTGAGCCCCTCATCTCAACTCCATCTCACCCCCGGGGCTCCAGCACACCCACTCCCCAGACCCTCCAAGTGAGCGAGGAGGAAGTGACCCTGCTGCTGCAGGGACAAAAAAAGCAGGAAAGCTCCAGGCCCTGATGGGGGTTCCCCCTCCTGTCTGCGAGCCTGTGCAGACCAGCTAGCTCCTGTCTTCCCCCAGCTCTTCAACAGGTCCCTGGAGCTGGGTGTGGTCCCCTCCTGCTTCAAGCGCTCCACCTCCCCGTCCCCAAGAAACCCACCATCTCAGGACTAAATAACTACAGGCCTGTCGCACTGACATCTGTGGTCATGAAGACCTTTGAGCAGCTGGTGTTGGCCCATCTGAAGACCCTCACAAAGGACCTGCTGGACCCCCTGCAGTTTGCCTACCTGGCAAAAAGATCAGTGGACGACGCTGTCAACTTGGGGCTGCATTACATCCTGCATCACCTGGATCGTCCTGGGACCTATGCACGTGCCCTTTTTGTGGACTTCAGCTCGGCCCTCAACACTGTGCCCCCCCCCCCCCCTCCCTCTGCTCCAAACTGGCCCAGCTCACTGTGCCTCCTGCACTCTGTCAGTGGATCTACAGCTTTCTGACTGACAGAAGTCAGCAGGTGAGGCTGGGGCAGGCCATTTCGGACATTCGGACCACCAGCACAGGGACTCCCCAAGGATGTGTCCTTTCTCCACTACTCTTCTCCCTCTACACCAATGACTGCACCTCCACAGACGCCTCTGTGAAGCTGCTGAAGTTCGCAGACGACACCACCATCATCAGTCTCATCCAGGATGGTGATGAGACTGCTTACAAGACAGCAAGTGGATCAGCTGGTGCTCTGGTGTAAACAGAACAACCTGGAGCTCAACTCGCTCAAGACGGTGGAGATGATAGTGGACTTAAGGAGACATCCCCCGCCCTGTCCCCCCTCACAGTCCTCAACAGCCCGGTGTCCATTGTGGAGAACTTCAGATTCCTGGGCACGATCATCAGCAGAACATCAGCTCCATCCTCAAGAAGGCTCAGCAGCGGATGTGTACTTCCTGCGCCTCCTGAGAAGACATGGACTGCCCCCTGAGCTGCTGCTGCAGTTCTACACTGCAGTCATCGAGTCCGTTCTGTGCTCCTCCATCACTGTGTGGTTTGGAGCTGCCACCAGGCAGGACCGATTCAGACTGCAGCGCACTGTGAGGACTGCTGAGCGCATCATTGGTGTTCTCCTGCCCTCCATCCAGGACCTCTACTGCTCTAGGACTCAGAGGAGTGCAGAAAACATTGTGAGGGACTCCACTCACCCTGCTCACGGACTCTTTGAAATGCTCCCATCCGGCAAGCGCCTCAGAGCTCTGCGGACCAGGACAAGCCGGCACAGGAGTAGTTTCTATCTGTCTGCAGTCTCCATATTAAATAATAAAAACTGTAACTAACACTGGCACCTTTTTTAAAACAGTTTACAGCTGCACTACGGACCGCACAGTTGCACTTTTCCACCTTCAATTGTAAATATCCCAGTATTCTGTAAATATTTCTGATGCACATTTTATCCCAGCCCTTTTCTACATCCACATCTTTTTATTTATCTATTTTTTATTGTCATGTTTATGTATCATGTTTGTGTGTACCTCTTGTGCTAGAGACAACAACTGCCGGAGTCAAATTCCTTGTATGTGTTGCATACTTGGCAATAAAAACCGATTCTGATTCTGATTCTGATTCTGAATCAGTACAGCACGCACAGTGCAACCTTTTCTCAGAACAGTACTCAATTTGTTAATTGATCAAGGGCGCCATCTAGCGACCATATTTAACTCATACACTTATCTAACAGCAAACACAGGAAAAGATACAAATCAGTGTCATCTTATAATGCTTTTAATATTTTGTCATACACACGTTCGTTTGGCTCTAAAAATTATTTTGGTTCAAACAAACAACGTGAGTCAGGTTGAATTTGCAAAATCTTAAATTTGTTTTAATGTCAGCTAGGAGGATCACTGTGCAGAAATTCAGATCACCTATCATTGTTCTCCTTGGCTTTTTCCTGCAGTGGCTGTCACACTTGACAACCAACACATGAAAAAACAAAAGCAAATGCGTGAGAGCTAACGGTATGATTTTCATTGATGTCTCTTTAGCGTTTTCCTGCAAATGCTGTGATATTTGACCCCGATATTGGAGAAACTTTCAGATTCAAGGGAAGACAATGGCGAATAAGAGTTTAAAGTTTGATTAAAATAATATGTCATTTTTATGCTTTTCTCGCTAAAGCAAAGCGCTTTTGGTGCTTAACCACGACTCTATGATGCAGGTTCATGGGAACTGTTATACAATTGTGCTTTTGTCACACACTTACTGAAATGATTAAATCAGAGTACTTTTCCGTTTCCTGAGCCTTTTCGGTGTTGATTTGTCTAGTTCAGCATGTTGTCTAGTCTTTTTGGAGTTTCTCGCTCCGAAAAGCGATTTGGTTCATTACATCGACTCTCTGATGCAGATTCAAGAAAGAACGAGGAATTATTATGCTTCTGTGACACTTATACTGAAATCAGAAAAACAGAGTACAGATTCATGTAATTCCGTGTCCTGAGCCTTTTCTGTGCTGTTTTTGCATCCAGCATGTTATTGTAGTGCTTCTTAAGGTCATGGAAAATTTCTGCATTCTCTGTCCTCTTTAGCTTTTTCCTGCATATGTTGTGATATTTGACCCCCAGAACGTGAGAAACTCTCAGATTCAAGGGAAGACAATGGCGAATAAGAGTTTAAAGTTTGATTAAAATAATATGTCATTTTTATGCTTTTCTCGCTAAAGCAAAGCGCTTTTGGTGCTTAACCACGACTCTATGATGCAGGTTCATGGGAACTGTTATACAATTGTGCTTTTGTCACACACTTACTGAAATGAGTAAATCAGAGTACTTTTCCCGTTTCATGAGCCTTTTCGGTGTTGATTTGTCTCATTCAGCATGTTGTCTAGTCTTTTTGGTGTTTCTCGCCCCGCAAAGCGTTTTGGTTCATTACAGCGACTCTCTGATGCAGATTTAAGAAAGAACGAGAAATCATTATGCTTTTGTGACACTTATACTGAAATCAGAAAAACAGAGTACAGATTCATGTAATTCCGTGTCCTGAGCCTTTTCTGTGCTGTTTTGGCATCCAGCATGTTATTGTAGTGCTTCTTAAGGTCATGGAAAATTTCTGCATTCTCTGTCCTCTTTAGCTTTTTCCTGCAAATGTTGTGATATTTGACCCCCAAAACGTGAGAAACTCTCAGATTCAAGGGAAGACAATGGCGAATAAGCGTTTAAAGTTTGATTAAAATAATATGTCATCTTTATGCTTTTCTCTCTAAAGCAAAGCGCTTTTGGTGCTTAACCACGACTCTATGATGCAGGTTCATGGGAACTGTTATACAATTGTGCTTTTGTCACACACTTACTGAAATGAGTAAATCAGAGTACTTTTCCCGTTTCATGAGCCTTTTCGGTGTTGATTTGTCTCATTCAGCATGTTGTCTAGTCTTTTTGGTGTTTCTCGCCCCGCAAAGCGTTTTGGTTCATTACAGCGACTCTCTGATGCAGATTTAAGAAAGAACGAGAAATCATTATGCTTTTGTGACACTTATACTGAAATCAGAAAAACAGAGTACAGATTCATGTAATTCCGTGTCCTGAGCCTTTTCTGTGCTGTTTTGGCATCCAGCATGTTATTGTAGTGCTTCTTAAGGTCATGGAAAATTTCTGCATTCTCTGTCCTCTTTAGCTTTTTCCTGCAAATGTTGTGATATTTGACCCCCAAAACGTGAGAAACTCTCAGATTCAAGGGAAGACAATGGCGAATAAGAGTTTAAAGTTTGATTAAAATAATATGTCATCTTTATGCTTTTCTCTCTAAAGCAAAGCGCTTTTGGTGCTTAACCACGACTCTATGATGCAGGTTCATGGGAACTGTTATACAATTGTGCTTTTGTCACACACTTACTGAAATGATTAAATCAGAGTACTTTTCCGTTTCCTGAGCCTTTTCGGTGTTGATTTGTCTAGTTCAGCATGTTGTCTAGTCTTTTTGGAGTTTCTCGCTCCGAAAAGCGATTTGGTTCATTACATCGACTCTCTGATGCAGATTCAAGAAAGAACGAGGAATTATTATGCTTCTGTGACACTTATACTGAAATCAGAAAAACAGAGTACAGATTCATGTAATTCCGTGTCCTGAGCCTTTTCTGTGCTGTTTTTGCATCCAGCATGTTATTGTAGTGCTTCTTAAGGTCATGGAAAATTTCTGCATTCTCTGTCCTCTTTAGCTTTTTCCTGCAAATGTTGTGATATTTGACCCCCAGAACGTGAGAAACTCTCAGATTCAAGGGAAGACAATGGCGAATAAGAGTTTAAAGTTTGATTAAAATAATATGTCATTTTTATGCTTTTCTCGCTAAAGCAAAGCGCTTTTGGTGCTTAACCACGACTCTATGATGCAGGTTCATGGGAACTGTTATACAATTGTGCTTTTGTCACACACTTACTGAAATGAGTAAATCAGAGTACTTTTCCCGTTTCATGAGCCTTTTCGGTGTTGATTTGTCTAGTTCAGCATGTTGTCCAGTCTTTTTGGTGTTTCTCGCCCCGCAAAGCGTTTTGGTTCATTACAGCGACTCTCTGATGCAGATTTAAGAAAGAACGAGAAATCATTATGCTTTTGTGACACTTATACTGAAATCAGAAAAACAGAGTACAGATTCATGTAATTCCGTGTCCTGAGCCTTTTCTGTGCTGTTTTGGCATCCAGCATGTTATTGTAGTGCTTCTTATGGTCATGGCAAATTTCTGCATTCTCTGTCCTCTTTAGCTTTTTCCTGCAAATGTTGTGATATTTGACCCCCAAAACGTGAGAAACTTTCAGATTCAAGGGAAGACAATGGCGAATAAGAGTTTAAAGTTTGATTAAAATAATATGTCATTTTTATGCTTTTCTCGCTAAAGCAAAGCGCTTTTGGTGCTTAACCACGCCTCTATGATGCAGGTTCATGGGAACTGTTATACAATTGTGCTTTTGTCACACACTTACTGAAATGAGTAAATCAGAGTCTTTTTCCCGTTTCATGAGCCTTTTCGGTGTTGATTTGTCTCATTCAGCATGTTGTTTAGTCTTTTTGGTGTTTCTCGCCCCGCAAAGCGTTTTGGTTCATTACAGCGACTCTCTGATGCAGATTCAAGAAAGACGAGGAATTATAATGCTTTTGTGGCACTAATCCTGAAATGAGCAAAACACAGTACAAATACATGTAATTCGGTGTCCTGAGCCTTTTTTGTGCTGTTTTGGCATCCAGCATTGTATTGTTATGTTTTCTTTGTTTGTTGCACCTTTCTTCATTCTCTGTCCTCTTTTTTTTTTTTTACTGCAAATGCTGTCATATTTGACCCCCAGAACGTGAGAAACTTCCAAAATAAAGTGAAAACAATGGCAAATAATTGTACTTTGGGCTTAAAGTATTATTTTGAATAATAAGTCATTCATAGGTTTTCCTTGCATAAACAAAGCGTTTTGGGGCTTTGCCAGGATTCTTTGATGCAGATGCAGGAGAACTGTGCAAATGAATAGTTTTTCATTATGGAAAAATAACCAAAATAAGCAAATCAGAGTACAAATCCATGTTCTTCCGTGTCATGAGCCTTTTATGGCATCCATCAGGGTATTGTAGTGCTTTCTATGATTCTTGCACCTTTATGCATTTTCTGTCCTCTTTAGCTTTCTTTTTCCTGCAAAAGCTGTGATATTTAACATCCAAAACGTGAGAATCTTTCAAATGCAAGGGAAAACAATCGCGAATAAGTGTTCTTAAAGCTTAAAGTATGATTTTGAATAATATGTCATTAATAGGTTTTTCTCGCAAAGGCAAGGTGTTTTGGTGCTTAACCACGACTCTTATATGCAGGTGCATTAGAACTGTACAAATCAGTAGTCCATTTGTGACACAATCACGAAAATTACTTGTTCCGAGAATTTCTCCTATGTACTGACTCTTTTCGGTGTTGTTTTGTCATACAGCATGTTATTGTGGGTTTTTTTTGTGTGTGTGTTTCTCGCCCTGCAAAGCGTTTAGGGTCATTACACTGACTCTTTGTTGCAGGTACAAGGAAACTGTGGAATCATTATGCTTTTGAGACACTATTACTGAAATGAGCAACTCAGAGTACAAGCACGTGTTATTCCGTGTCCTGAGCCTTATTTCGACATCCAGCATGTCATTGTTGTCCTTTCTGTGATCAATTGCACTACTGTGTTGTCTCTATCCTCTTCAGCTTTTTCCTGCAAAAGCGCTGGTATTTGACCACCAAACCTGGGAAACTTTCAGATTCAAGGGAAGATAATCCGCGAATGAGTGTACCTAGAGTTTAAAGTTTGATTTAAATTACATGTCATAAATAGGTTTTTCTCGCTAAAGCAAAGCGTTTTGGTGCTTAACCACGACTCTGTGATGCAGGTACATAGGAACTGTAACATAATAATGCTTTTGTGACACTATGACTGAAATGAGTAAACCAAAGTAGGTACTTTTCCCGTGTCCTGAGCCTTTTCGGTGTTGTTTCGTCATACACCATGTTGTCATGGCTTTTTGGTGTTTCTCGCCCCGCAAAGCATTTTGGTTCATTACAACGACTCTCTGATGCAGGTTCAAGAAAAACTGTGGAATCATTATACGTTTGAGACACTTTTACTGAAATGAGCAATTCAAAGTACAGATACATGTAATTCCGTGTCCTGAGCTTTTTCGATATTGTTTGCCATGCAGCATGTTGTTGTGTCTTTTTGGTGTTTCTCGCTCGCAAAGCGTTTATGTTCATTTCAGCGACTCTGCGATGCAGATTCAAGAAACTGTTGAATCATTATGCTTTTGTGACACTGTTTCTGAAATGAGCTGAAAATCCATGTAATTCGGTGTCATGAGCCTTTTATGTGCTTTTATGGCATCCAGCATGATATTGTAGTGCTGTCTATGATCATTGCACCTTTCTGCATCCCCTGTCCTCTTTAGCTTTTTCCTGCAAAAGCTGTTCTATTTAACTCTCAAAACGCGAGAATTTTTCAAATTCAAGGGAAAACAATCGCGAATAAATGTTCTTCAAGCTTAAAGTATGATTTTGAATAACATGTCATTAAAAGGTTTTTCTCGCTAAGGCAAAGCGTTTTGGTGCTTAACCAGGATTCTATGATGCATGTGCATGAGAACTGTGCAAATCAATAATGCTTTTGAGACACACTCACCGAAATGAGAAAATCAGAGTTCATCTCCCGTGTCCCGAGCCTTTTCGGTGTTGTTTTGTCTTACAGTATGTTGTTGTGTTTTTCTGGTGTTTCTCGCTCTGCAAAGCGTTTTGGCTCATTACCACGACTCTGCGATGCAGGTCAAAGAGAATTGTGGAATCATTATGCTTTTGTGACACACTCACTGAAACGAGTAGTTCAGAGTACATTATCCGTGTCCTGAGCCTTTTCGCGATTGTTTTGTCATACAGCATGTTGTCCTGTCTTTTTGGCGTTTCTTGCTCCGTAACGCATGATTATGCTTTTATGACATAAGAACTGAAATGAGCAAATCAGAGTACAAATCCATGTAATTTCGTGTCATGAGCCTTTTATGTGCTTTTATGGCTAAAGTAAAGCGTTTTTGGTCCTTTACAACGACTCTATGGTGCAGATTAATGGGAACTGTGACAAAATAAAGCTTTTGACACTACTACTGAAATGAGTAAACCAGAGTCCAGTGTCCTGAGCCTCTTTGTTGCTGTTTCGTCATACAGCATGGTGTTGTTGCGCTTTTGTCATTACACATCAATACCTCTGCTTTCTCTCTCCTTTTTAGCTTTTCATATTTGACATAGAACACCACGAGTTACATCAAAATGACTTCGGAAACAGCCCAACATGTTTTCATGAGAACTTAAAGCACGATTTAAAATATTTTTTCATTTTCCTTTATCGCTCTGCAAACCTTTTTTCTTTCACTAAACAGGTCCATTGGTATTGCCGTCCTCACTACTTTGTCACTTAATCACTTCTGTGTGATCTGTGTTGTACAAAAATCCATCTTATTCACTGTTGTGCGTTTTCAGTGCTGTTTTGGCATCCGGCATAGTACTGTTGTGATTATTGTCATCATATCATATTTCTGCTATCTCTGCCCTCCGTAGACTTTTCCTGTGTTGCATTCATATCCAGGAGAAAACAATCGGAAAAGACGTGTTCAAGAGTGATTTTGAATGATGAACAAAAAGCTTTCAAAATCAAACATCACACGCTTGGGTTACCTACAAAAAGCTGACAGACGCAATAAAGATGTCTTCAGCATCTCAAATCATAAATTGAATCATGACATGGTGTTTTTTGCTCTGCACAGCCTTATATGCACAAAACTGTGATGTGCTCTTTATTTCGATCAGTATTTAATTAACATATAATTGCTTTTAAGCTCATGTCACATAGCTTTAGGTAATACTTTTTGAATGAGTTGTAACGACGTGCTATTTCACTCTGCAAAGGTAGAAACTCAGCTATGGCTTCTAAAAACATGAGCGGTTGTTGCTTTTTAGTGAAAAAATCACAATATTATCACTCACAATATTTTTATGTGCTTCAGAATGCGATATCAGCAAGTTTTACTGCCTTTATGGTACTTGGAACTAAAACGTGCAAAGCTGTACATTGTGACCACAAGATGGCAGCATGTGACTACAAGTGAAATCACCGCAAAACAATTTTATCTTCAGTATTCAGGCTGAACAATATTGAACTGGAAAGGTGCCTTGCAGAAAATGCGTTGAAAGGCTGACACCAAATACTGCAATGCAAAACTGTGAAATTAATTGCACAAAAGCAGTGCATGACAACTGAAAATGCAAAACATGTAAAATAAAAACTAAATAAAGTTGTGGTACAAAGCAATGAATGACAAAATGTGAAATAATATTGCACAGAGCTGCAAAAACATTTGCATGTGGAAAGACAGTGAAGATCATTGTCTTTACACCCCAGGAATAAACTACTTTCTGGGAAGAACCAACCACTTCCACAGTAGGTGATACTTCATCATGTAAAGCCTAAATGAAAAACATACACACAGATGCATGCACACACACACACACACACACACACACACACACACACACACACACACACACACACACACACACACACACACACACACACACACACACAAACGAAAGTTGAGTTTATGTGTACATTCACGTGTAGTCTATTATTGTCTCATTTTAGTCTGTTGGAGCTATTCAGTGACCTGATCCCCATCCATTCACAAGAGAGGGCCACAAGAAAAAGATCTAAACCACCAAGCTACAACCTCACAAGTGAGAAACACCTTAGCTACATTGCCACAAAAAATAAAACCAAACAAAAGCAATCAAAAAAAAAAAAAAAAAAAAAATACAAAAGGACAAAAAGGTCAACAGGAAAACACAGCAAGACAACCAGCCGTGTCACTTCTGTAAGGCTCGTGTCATTATAAATTATATGTTAAGAAACAATACAACGGTAACAAAACAAATTTTACCCAAAACATTGGGATTTTTTTTTTAAAGGAAACTAAAGTGCCAAAAATTATCGCTTTAAGGTAAAATTAATACAAATTCTTCTTTAGGGTACAGAGTTAAAGACTATAATACAAAAAATAAGTAAACAAATAAAATGTTCCCCCATTATTGCACTCATTTTTTTAAAAGAGTAAAGTTTAATGAAATACCACACCAGAATAAATGTTGTGAAAATAATTTGGAACAAACCCCTTTTTTGGAGTCTGCTTTTTTGTTTTCCTGGTGCGGCTTAGCCACGTGATTGTCATCATCAAAAATCAGGAGAGGGTGGGGGTGGGGGTGCAGGAGAAAAAAATTAAACTACAGTATTGCTCTTTTACACGATATTATCAATATTTGTATTGTTCCGCCCACCTCTACTCCTCACTCACAGTAGTCTCCTCCTGCATTCACATGAATCACGCAAGTGTGTGTCTCATTATGGTCACTTCTATCATCCCCGGCCCAGATTAAGGAAGAGGGTTGCTATTTAGACATTAAAAAAAAAAAGTATGGACGGAAGACAGTTAATTTGTAGTTGTAGTAATTTTGTAGTTGATTATGATGTTGTGTTTTACCTGCTTTCTCTCTTCCATTGTTATTTCTCTGCCCTACAAAGTCCATGACAATTACATGCACATGAATTATTCTGCAGATTAGACAGCAGCGTCATTTAGTGACTTTTAGTGACTTTGTGGACAGTCAATAGTGACTTTCCTTACTGAGGAGTTGGCACGTTGAAACTGGCAATGTTTCACTCAGCTGTAATGATGTTCGAAATGGTAAACAGTCTTATTCTTTTAGGTCTTTCATGACTATACATGATATAATTGATTAAAAATAATCTGTTAATAGTGGATTATTTGGGTATATAGTAATCTGAGGTGTTAAAAACAACAACAATTTACACCCAACTCAACCGATAACCGTGACTACAAAACCGTGATAAGAACTGAACCGTGGATTTTGTGAACCGTTCCATCCCTACTTCATCACACACTTCAGTTAGAGCATCCTGTCTCTTATGGAACTCCTGAGCGCAGTGAGTGTGTGTTGAAATTTTCAGTTTGCAAACCAAAAGCAATTCAATGATACTTGTTCAGTAAACAGCAGTGACTGCATGCAGAGTATTTAATCCTAAGGTGTAAATTAATACAAGACCACATCTCTAACAAAGACATAAAAATTATGAGTGCTTCGCATTATGTTGAAGAGATATAGTGTACTTTATAGTGGACGTGAGAGATTAAGTGTTGGTGAACGATAACCATGTGTGAATGATACAGCATTCATTTACAGAGGTCTGTGCTTCAGTGTAAGGGGGCCCCCAAATGTAATTTGCCTAGAATAGAATAGAATAGAAAATACTTTATTTATCCCCGAGGGGAAATTCAGGAGTCACCGCAGCATTTAAGAAAACAAAAGTAAGGCAGAGTAAAGAAAGTGCAAAAAGGTCCATAAGAAATTAGATAGAATAGATAGAATAGAATAGAATAGAAAATACTTTATTTATCCCTGAGGGGAAATTCAGGAGTCACCGCAGCATTTAAGAAAACAAAAGTAAGAAAGAGTATCGAAAGTGCAAAACGGTCCATAAGAAATTAGATGACAACATCCCGTCCACCACTCGTCCACCACTCTCCAGTCCAGCCAGTCTCCACCTCCACAGGGTCCAGGACTGAGCCTCCCCAGCAGTCTGTTCAGTCTCTGTCTCCTGGATCCTGTCTGCCCACTGTGGCACCAGCGTCCATTGTCAGCTCCGTCAGCCACGTCCGTGGACAGCACGATGCCGCTGGGTTAGCACAGGTAGCTCGTCCTTCCCCCGGGGCTGGATCCCACGTTCCCAACAACAATGGATGGAAGGACAGGTCCACGTCGTCACCTCCCAGCTCACATCCGAGAACCAGCACGTCGTCCTCACCTCCTCCTCCTCAGCTCGAGGGAAATCATCAAGCCCTACACTAGTTAGCATTGACATGCTACAGGCTGCTAACAGCTGAGTTCGCATGTAAACATGCAGCCATGGTTACATGTAGGATCTCCAGACAAACACAGGAGAAAAGTAGTCAAAAATATCGCCGAAGCCACAAAAAGTTTGGTGTCCGTGACCAACAATGAACCATACAAAGTGATGATCCACTCCAAATACAAAGATTACGAAAAAGAGACAAAAAAATTACAAGAGACGACAAAGACGAGAGAGCTGCTGCAACAGGCAGCTACTTGGGTAGCGCCTAGCAACGGAAAAGCCATAGGGCCTCATACTCACTTGGGCCCTGTTGTAGTATTTGGTTGCAAAGGGAAACTGATATCATGGAACCAAAAATATGGCCCCAATATTGTGCAGATCTACTACTCATGCTTAGCTAAAGGGGTGATTCAGATAAATGTGAGGGAAGAAAAAAAGCATTTCAAACAGGAATAAGGATATCGCCTCATCTTAGAAAGAGAATGGACCTTCAGAAGTCTAAAAGTGTACCAAGTGTAACACAGAGATCAGTAGCTTTATACATACTATGTAGTCTTATGTGTGTATATAAAGGAATTTTTGGGGAAAAATGTTTCAAAGTGTGCTTTTTAACAAGGATTGGAGAATGGACCCTTGTATGCCTTCTTGTTTGGGTTAAAATCAAGAACACCTATAATGAAAAACTGTGGAATGTTGACCTATGCTGCAAGAAAGTTTGTAACTTAAATGGATTTCAGAAAAGCCACCAACCCTCTCAGAATGGCACAAAGTTATATTTGCTCTGCTTCCCATAGATTATTTGACATATCGCACCAAAAAGGAAAATTGGAACATTTCATCATATATGGACTCCCTTTCTTGATTATGTGGGGCCGAGAATGTGTAAGGTATTCTGGCAGATGCATCCTCGACTGAAGGGGGTTCGCTAAAAGAGAAGGAGAGGCTCTGTTGTCTGTATCAATTCATTCCCCGTATTTATCTATGTTTATTGTGTGTAAGTTTTGTCATGTTCATCTGTGTTGTGCCATTATACACGTTCGGGGGATTGTGTTGATTGGGTGGGTGAGAATAGAACAGAAAAGAATAGAATAGAACTTTATTGTCATTGTAACATGTACAACGAAATTGAAATCACGGCAGCAATCAAGAAAACAAAAGTAAGAAAGTGCAAAAAGGTCCATCAGAAAATAGATGATGACAGCTTGTCCATCATTCTCCAGTTCAACCAGCCACAGGGTCCAGGACTGAGCTTCTTCAGTCATGCTCCATCTCTGTCTCCTGTATCCTGTCTGCTCACAGCAGGTGAAGCTCTTCCAACATGGCGTTGGTGTCTGATGTTAGCTTCGTTAGCCATGTTTGTGAATAGCATGATGCAACTCTGCCCTCTGGTTTTCCCTCTATTGCTGGGTTAGCACAGCTAGCTCGTCCATCTTATTGGAGATAGATCCTAAGTCCCCAATAACAATGGATGGAAGGACAGGTCCATATCGTCACTTCTTAGCTCACACCTGAGAACCATCATGTCGTCCTCACCTCCTTCTCCTCACTTTGTGGGAAGACATCAGGCCTTACACCAGTTAGCATTGACATGCTACAGACTGCTAACAGCTGAGTTCACATGTAAACAATGTGGCCATGGTTACATGTAGGATCTCCAGACAAACACAGGAGCAAAAATAGTAAAAATATCACTGAAGCCACAAAAAGTTTGGTGTCCATGACCAACAAATGAGCCAAATAAAGAAATGATCTACTCCAAATACAAAAATTACGAAAAAGAGACAAAAAAAAAAAAGACAAGAAATGGACAAAAAAAGAGAGAGCTGCTGCAAAAGGCAGCCATAGCCAACAGGGCGGCGCCTAGCTCTGTTTCTGACTGTATGATGATCCATAATAGGAATACTTGAGTCCAGATCAATGTGAGAGATGACAAATGTCCACATAAAAGTTATGTGGGTGATTTAATCAGTTAATATGTGAGTAAAGCAGGGTCACATTATCTGATGGCTACGCTGTTGTCTCCTTACAGCATGTTCTTAAATAGTTGTTTTTTTAAATTATAGCCACAATGCTCATTTTAAATTTTTACCTATTTATTCAACATGTTTAGAGGGATTACATTACATGACGATCGTGAAGATAAGTATATAGATAAACTAAAACGTAAATTTAAAAGGATTTATACATGTATCTCATGAGAGCAGGCACAGCAAACTACATATTTGAAACAGTTCATATAGACTTTTACATAAAATGTAGCTCTTAGCAAACTATGATTATAGTACATATTTCCTTTAAAAGTCGCCTGATCTAATGTAGGGTTTTCAGTTCCTGGGTTATGAAGCTGTATATACGATGGTTTCTCCTTTATCAGTAGGAAGCCATCACAAGCGGTGCTTACTCGTGGGTAGCAAATAAAGCAACATCAATCAACTGCTTTGGATAAATTACACACAATGTCTACAGATTTTGCAAACGTTTACCCCAGATGAATCTTTGAGAACGACATTTACGTAACTCAACTTCTCCTCCTCTTTTTTGAACAATGCACACATAGCCAATGCCCGTCATCGCCCCTGCGGTCACATTTTCCGATGGTCACAGGTTTCAGTGCAGCACCGTTCAGACATCTAGCGGCATGTAATTGTTTATTTCGTCCACTAGATGTCACAGTTGTGTCGTGTAGCACCGCTGAAGGAACAGAAGTACAAGGGAAATTTTAGAAGACAATTCATGTGTTTTACTGTCTTCTTACAGTGAATAAATGCTGGAGGAACTGTGAATATGTCAGCTCCCTCCATGTGCCAATCATCACACGTTTCCAGACCTTCAAAACATTTTATTGCTCCATTCATCCCTTGTGGCAAGTGTTTGCAAGTTTAAATGAAGGTAAACTACCGGGATAGATTACAGATAAACTGCAGTGCGCATGTTTCGTTTCAACATAAAGTTGTCCTCTTTTTGCTCCTTTTAAGTTCAAAAGTTAATTTGATGAAAGAAAAAGATGCATGGAGCTATTTTTTTTCTAGGAGGAACTAAAAACGGGAATTTCTTCAGAGGCTTCTAATCAAACTTTCTCAAGTCACACAAAAATTGCCCCTCGATGTCGACTGTTGTCAACCAGGGGATGCAACTTTTTAGAACATTTTCCAGCCAGGTTGAGATGCCGGAGATTATCAACCATGCTTTTACTGAGCTGTTCGTGCTGCACAAAGTGTGATCAGTGAGACCAAGGAGTTGAAAATGCTGACATAGCACGATGCATGTTCACTATCAGGGGGTGTGGCAGGGGCAGTTTCCTGTCAGGAAAGAGGGTGCACAATGAATGGTATTTATGCATTTATATATAATTTTCAGTAAAAAAAAAAAAAATCATCTATGATAAAAAAAAAGAACAAATGCACTTTGAGAATTCGAAGTTAATTGTACTTTTTCTCTAATAGTCTATGGCGAGATGCAAGGATGGCTGTAACAAATGTGCACTATGAGACTCTTCACAGCCTTGAAGATGAAGGTCTTCTAGATCCCTCCAATAGCATCCACCTCTTCTGTGTCCAGCATGTTTCCTTTCCGCTTCTGCAAAGGGACCTTGATGTCTCCAGGGTGGATTGGGATAATCACTCCCTAAGAACAGAACAACAACTGTGGACAGTGGGACTCCTCCAGAATCCCACAGATACACTGAACTTGGCACTGGTACTAAGTAAGTACAATTTCCAGGAGCACCTTGTACTCTGTGTTGTAGTTCTGAGTAGCATTGCTCCAGGTATATCTCGAAAAAAGAGAATATCATGAAAAAGTTTGATTTTTTGGTCACTCATTTCTATATTGTAAATCTATCTACGGCACACAGAGTGAAATTCTTGAAGCATCTATTTTTTTTTTTAAAGTTGATTATTATGGCTCACAGATAATGAAACCCCCAAATTCAGTGTCTCAAAGCACTGAAAAAAGTAAAACTTTGCTGTTGTTCATTTAATGTATAAATTCACATTATATGGACTCAAAAAAATCGTTTTCAGATTTAAACTATATTTTCAGGTTTGTACTTCTGACTGAATCAATATTTTTTATTTCGTTTCAATATGAGTTTGCAATTTGACATCAAAATGAAATGACTCATTCAATCAACCTGAACGGATCAGGTGTTGATCGTTTCGCGCATGCGTGTTCCGGAAAACGAAACCTGAGGATCTGACGGGAACGGCCGAGTCCATCTTCAGCCTCTGCAACTCCTGGGTGGAGGGAAACTTTGTTTCAGGTAATAAAAGACAAAAATGCGTTTTTAGACTGTGACATCAACCATGGTTTTATCGCCCCGTTCATCTATTAAACCGCCCTTTGGGTCGTCTGCCATGGTATCACCAGGCTGTCTTGTTGAACTCAGCTTGCAAGCTTATAGCCCACGACAAATAAGCTATAATTTTTCGACAGTGCACGTTCAATCCCTGTTTAAATTACTGGTTAACTTAGTATGCATTTTTGAGTCGTTTCAAATGTTTGACGGCGTAACGTGTTAGTACTGTGAACGGGAGCCATGAGGGGTGTAGCGGTTTATAGAGTGACCGTGTTAACGAGTAACCTGTAGCCGAACGCGGGTTTTTCGCCGGCACACTGCTTGGTATGGACCTCGCCTCTATATTTAGTTATCTTTATTAATGAGAAAAATGAGAAAAAAAATGAGAAAATGTACTTATTCCCATTTCTTTTTAAATGTAACATTAAAGGAGGAGGCAGCCACCAGATAATTTTCAACGCTGTTGTGACTGCAGCGCATTTGGCCGGAAGTCACTATTTATTACGGGCACTCTTTGATCCGAAACACCGGTGTATGCTCTACAGCAGGGATGTCCAACTCGTGCCATGGAGGGCCAAGAGGCTGCAGGTTTTCTTTCCAACCAAGAACTCCACCAGCTGATTCCACTGATTAGCCCCTGCTCTCTGCTTGAAGGTGAGGTACTCAATGGAATCAGCTGGTGGAGTTCTTGGTTGGAAAGAAAACCTGCAGCCTCTTGGCCCTCCATGGCACAAGTTGGACATTCCTGCTCTACAGCGTGAGCTCGTCAACCGTGAAGTACAAGTTTGGACGAGTTGAACAACACGTGGAGTGCCAGTAGGTGCGTGCAAATAAAACTACAGAGACTAACCCGCTTCTGGGTTATGTGTGTGTATGTTTATGGAGAGAGATTATGTGCGCGCTTGTAAGTGTCAGGATGGAGGCATTGTCCCTTTTCGATGACAATGCCAAAACTATCAGAGCTTTCTATCTTTATTAACTTGCCCATATTTTCGGGGTACTAGCTGTCTTCTAAAAAAAAAAAGAAAAAAACAACAACTAAATAATCAATGATATTTTATGTAAGTGTGAAATAGCTCTTTTCCAAAGGTGTCTGTATGGCTTCAGCTAAAGTTAACTTACGTTTTTTTTTTTTTTTTTATTTATCTTGCAGTGCAACATCTGAAAAGCTTCCAGACTTGTCCATTGTGGTAAGTTAGTTGTTAATACCTTATAAAAATGTAATTTATCATTCACTGCCCAAATAATCGTTTGTCCAAAACTTACTATGGATAGTTTTACAGGGTCTTGCTAATTCTCACTAGGTTTGTATTTTACACAATGACTGCAGGATGTGCGCTTGAAATATACTATATTTTTGCATTTTATGTATTTACAATATATCCATTCTCAACATAAAGCCTAAACATATGTATAACCAGTTTACATTACATGTTAATGGTTCCCAATTTGTATCTAGCACCTACTAAGTGTGTTGGCTTATTAATAAGAAGAGAATATTGTTTCCTTTTTCAAGGAAATTAGCTGCTCTGAGGCCTGTCCTCATAACTTGTGGTAAGTTCCTTCACAATATCATGAGAACATTTTTAATTAATTGGACACTTAATTTGACCCAATAATAGCACTGGCTCAAATGAAATCTGACAAATTGATTTGGCAGTTTCCAGGTCTATTCTATAAACTTAAGGTATTGAAGTCTTGTTTTATGTGTGATGACTGTGTGTTTGCTTAAAACTTTTGAATGTGCCGCTGTCTTTTCCAGGACCCTCTTGAAATAGAGATTTTTAATCTCAATTAGTTTTCGTGGTAGATAAAAAAATGTAAATATAAAACTTATGGCGTTGTTACCCCAACAAATTAAAAATATCTCTTGTTTTTTTCTCTTGTATTTCATGTTGCATCAGTTATCCATGCATGTGGAAATGTAAAGACTGTGACGACTCATTGTCAAGAGGATCTGAACTTCTGAAACACTATAAACTTTACCATCTGCATTATTGGCGGGGCCATCCTTACCCCTGTGTTTATTGGAAAGCTCTACTAACGCACCTAAGTAAATATCATCCTTCTCAACAATCATCACAGAAAGAAAGCTCATCAAAAAAGACAACATTCAATTAAAAATGTCCAATATGGCTATTAAGGTAATTTTAAAACAAATTCAATTTCAGGATAGGGTCAATCTTATTCCCTTGAACATGGAAAGTTAATTAAAAACTGGTCAATGTCCACATTATTTTCACACAGACATTTGTGCCTGCACAGGGCCCTTCATCTCCCACTCCGCTGTGATATAGTGAGCAGCTGTGTTGGCAACTTGGGGACTTTTTTTTTTTCTTTTCAAAAAAAGCAACTAGTGATTTTTATGTGAAATAATTCAACTTATTACTTTTTTCTTTTCAGGTTTGAATGTCACACCATCTTAAAAATACAGCCAGGACCATAATATACATGCTGGTGTCTACTTTATGTACAAATTTGTTGCTTTGCATCAATTTCATTGGTGATGTCCTTATTTTCAGGTGGTCAGCTGTGATTGTAGCTGTGAAAAATATATGTTTTCAAGCTTCATCTTGGATGCACTTCTGTTTTTGTTTTATAGATCAATGCTGAGTTTATGAGAATAAAAACAGTTCCCTTGGGGACTAAGTTACTGGCACAGTTGGACCAGCACTCCAAACTATTGGAGGTTATCAGGCGGAAGGGGGGAGCTGTAAGACAGAAGATGTCTGGTGTCTTACAGCTTTTGGATGAGGTATCTATGAAGGGGTTTCTTGTCTGAGGAATGCTAAATATTTATTTTTTGTTTGTGATTGTACTGAATACCATTTTTTGAATCAGACTTTGGACATCAACACAAGAAGAGAGCCTATCTTCACATTTCTGATGATGTACCTGGGGGAACCTGTTGAGCATTTGATCAAAGAATATCAGGTAAGGGCATCTCACTCACATATAGGGAAGAGGTTTTAACCTGGAGTGCAAAAAGTTTTTTTATAATGGCTTTTTAAAATGGCTCTTGTGCATATATACACATGAATATATACAAGGTCTTTGATCTCTCAAGCCTCAGTGTTACAGTCATACTCAGTTTATGAGACTTGCTCATTATGCAAAAATGAAAGATTTGGACCGTAGCATGAATAGGCTATGACTGTAGAGGTGATATTTGTGATTTGAAT